>NW_015165527.1:0-3883 GCF_001447785.1 Gekko japonicus
GGCCGAAATTGACATTTGGCTGGCCCAAATGACATTTGGCTGGCCCTTTCTCAGGCACAGCATTCTAACGGGGAGCCTGAAAAAGGAGGAGAGGGCTGGGGAGGCAACGCCGCTCGGACATCACATGCAAGAGGTGGAATTTGCCGTACGAGTCCAAGGCCACCACCCTGGGGCTCAGGGAGGCAAGGGAACGTTTCGGCCCCCCCCCCCGCCCCCCGGCGGTTTTACTTTTTGCCAATCCGCCTCCCAAGACTGCTCCAGGTGCTCCGGCCTGAGGGCTGCTGGGGGCGGGGCTCGAGTGCTCATTACTTGTGGAGCTGAGGCTCAATGTCTCCAGCTGCTCTGCCACCTTCCCTTCCCTTGGTATGCTCGGGGAGCCCAAGCAAGCTGCCCCTATGAGTCCAAGGTCACCACCTCGGGGCTCAGGGAGGCAAGGGAACGTTTCCCACTCACACACCGTGTCCCAACTGATGGCTGGTGGGAGCAGGTGGCGGGGCTTATGTGCCCGCCCCCCTGGGCTCCTGATTGGCAAAGCGGTGCTCCGGTGGGCTCCGGCAGGAACCGAGGCCTGGATGTCAGCAACATTGCTGATGTGAATATGTCACTTCCAGGTTGTACCCAGAATGGCAAAACCATAGATTTTCTGGTGATTCCTAGAACTACCCACTGTTATTTCTGGATTGTATCTGAAAGTGATGTACTGAAGGTAGCAGTGATTTTTTTATTTTATTTTTTTTAAAAAGAAGATCAGTGGGAAGCCTCCTGCCATAGCAGGAGGCCTGTCAACATTACCATCTCCAGTTTGGTGTAGTGGTTAAGCCCACTGTTATTTCTGGGTTGTATCTGAAAGTGATGTACTGAGGGTAGCAGTGATTTTTTTATTTTTTTAAAAAAGAAGATCAGTGGGAAGCGGAGCAGGTGTGATTCTGCACTCCTCCACATGCAGCTGTTGGTCTGACCTTGGGTCAGCAACAGCTCTCTCAAAGCTGTTCTCAAGAGCAGTCCGCAAAAGCGCTCTCTCAGTCCCACCTATCTCACAGGGTGTCTCTGTTGTGCGGAGAGGAAGGAAAAGGAGATTATAAGACACTCTGAGACTCCAAGTGAAGGGCAGGGTATAAATCCAATCACTACTTCTTCTCTAGGTTGGGAAATTCCTGGAGATTTTGGGGTTGAGCCTGGGGTTCCAGCAGGGTATAATGCCATAGAGTCCACCCTCCAAAGCAGCCATTTTCTCCAGGGGAATTGATTTCTGTAGTTTGTTGATCAGTTGTAGAAGAAGAAGAAGAAGAAGAAGTAGAAGAGATTGGATTTATACCCCGCCCTTCACTACCCGAAGGCGTCTAGGAGCAGCTTACAATCACCTTCCCTTCCTCTCCCCACAATAGGTACCTAGTGAGATGGGTGGAGCTGACAGAGCTGACTAATGAGAGAACTCTGACAGAAGCTGCTCTTTTTTCAAGAACAGCTCTTATCAGAACTACAGCTTGCCCAAGGTCATCCAGCCATGTGCAAGTGGAGGAGTGGGGAATCAAACTCAGTTCTCCCAGATTAGAGTCCGCGCACTTAACCACTACACCAAACCGGCCAGGATCCCAAGATACCCCCAGTCTCCACCTGGAGGGAAATGTCCAGCAACTTAGAATTCTGATCAGAAACTAAATTTTATGACTGCTTTGAGGAGATTGAAGGTTGTGGGCCAGGGCCTCCCCCCTACCCCTCGCTTCAAGGTATATCACACACAATGTTCCCTCTAAGCCGTGGAGTCTTGTGAGCAAATACTCTACTTTGTGAGCCACTGGCATTTAAGTTGTGAGCCTGCAATTTGGCTACTGCCTAAATTACTTTGCTCTGGAGCCCCATCCGTCCTGAGCTAAGACAGAAACGTTTGAGCTGGAGGCTAAAGAACTATGAGCCAGCTCACACTAACTCAGTTTGGAGGGAACACTGATCACACACCTTCATCGACAAAGTTCTTTTGCCTTTGGATTGAAAACAGGCATGCCTCAGGGACCGGGTCTTGGCCTGGGGACCTTGAACAGCTGATCTTAGCTCTAAAAGTTCTCCAAAAATCAATAAAGGGAGCGGTGGCGCAGGGAGCAACAACACCTGCCTAAACATCTAGCGAACAGCCTATAAGGCTGTTCGAGACCCACCGTGGCCGGGGTGAGCACCTGGCCCTAGTCCCAACTCCTGCCTACCCAGCGGTTTGAAAGCAATAACAGCAAGCAAGTAGATGGATGGGTACCTGCCTTAGATGGCAGGGGGCACCCTCCTCCATTGTGAGGTGCAGTGGGAACACTAACAGCGGCGGTGCGGCAAGCGGCGGTGGCAGAGCAACGAGTGATGGCAGAGACGAGTGAAGTGGCAAGTGGAAGCAGCAAGGAGGCGCAGCATCAAGCAGTGGACCGACAGCAGAAGCGGAGGCGGAGCCAGAAGACGCGAGGATGCAGAGGCACAGGCATGGCGGAGCCTAAAGGACAGAGCCGGAGCCACGCCGACGCGATCTGTGTGACAGATAAATAATAATAATAATAATAATAATAATATATTTTTAAAGCTTCAGCTGAAACCCGTTCCATCCTCCACTCGCCAGTCCTCTGTTGATAGTTCTAATGAAGCCATGGAGATAATAGTGCACAAGCAATATTGTGACTGCAGAATTAGGCCCTTCCTGGCGCATGCCGAACAAGTTACATCTTCAAAGCATGTGAGAGCCTTCATTTTCATGTACTTTGAGAGCCATTCAGAAAGATTATCCTGGCATAGGGAAGGAAAGGACTTTAATTAAGGCAATCATCACGTTAATGGAAAGTGGTGGGATAAAGGCTGTGAATAAAAGCTAATGGTAAAATTACGTTGGCAGTGGTTTTTAATGGAACATTTACCTCCTTGTCTTTTGTTCAGTAGATGAGTCGTTTAAAACGACTACTTTCACATATTAAAATATGTATATACGGTTGAACTACTGGTATTAGGAGTGTTCCTAATTCCACAAAGCCAAGAAGCGTACTACTTACTGTTGTGAAGGATCTTGCTGGAGCAGTTTCCTGTGTGAAAAATACTATAAGAAGAGAAATGTTCTGCTGTAACTGGGAACAAGACTTCAGTAACTCTAGCAACCCTGACCGAATGACAAACTTTGAACAAAGTTTGAGTCCAGTGGCACCTTTTAAGACCAACAAAGTTTTATTCAAGGTATAAGCTTTTGTGTGGATGCATGAATTATGCATGCACATGAAAACGTATACCTTGAATAAAACTTTGTTGGTCTTAAAGGACTCAAACTTCGTTTTGCTGCTTCAGACCAACATGGCTACCCGCCTGAAACTTTGAACAGTGGGACAAGGCTTTACCCACTATCGAGCAATAGTCCACAGAGTCATTTACATAGTTAGAAGTGTCACGTGGGACATTTTAACGTGGGCATCTGTTTCTACCATGTGTGTGTTCCCCTGGTGACTACATTCATTCCTGTTTTCAGGAAATGGAAAGAGAATGTATAATATTACACTACTTCGTCATTCTTGCCTGAGGAGGCACAGAAGATTATAATAAATGCAAATACAGATGAAAACTAAAAAAACAGCAGCAGGGAAACAAAACAGTGCCCAGCTCCAATCAAAAGTATGGAAGAATCCAAGCGTTTTAGCCATTGTTTCAGACATCTTGATTGACAGGGCCTGGCAACCTCCTTTGAGAAAGCTGGGGCTTGCTGCCACACCGCAGACTCCGGTGGTGCCTCCACCCACCAATCCTGGGCTGGATAACTTCTGTGCTTAAACGAAGTCACGTGAGTTTACTTGAACTGCTAATGTTTGCAAAGTCAAAAGATTCCTTAAAATTATTTCCTGAAGGAAATGTGTGTGTGTGTGTGTGTGTGTGT
>NW_015165527.1:5959-6126 GCF_001447785.1 Gekko japonicus
GGTGAAAAGTACCTCAGGGAGAGCTTGCTGGGGGCTTGGTTTCAGATTTCTGCAGTCCTAATCCTATTACATTGCATCCCGTTGATTGTATTGATTTACACTGTGGAATCCACCTTCAACCTCTGAGAGAAAGAAAGGCGGACTATAAATAACGTCGGAATAAAGGC
>NW_015165527.1:6264-6422 GCF_001447785.1 Gekko japonicus
AACATCAATAAAGTACAAAATAAAACACCCCAAACTGCAGGTGGGAGCCGAGGATGAAAGATAGCAGCTTGCTGGAGTTGACCGGCATGTTTTGAGAAGGCAACTTTCCAGCCCTGTAGCTAGGGATGGGGGGGAGAGCAGCTAATTCAATCACAGTT
>NW_015165527.1:6444-6858 GCF_001447785.1 Gekko japonicus
CCAGCCCAGGAGGGAGGGGTTCCAAAAGAAACACGGGGGGGGGGCAGGCCCCATGGGCCCCACATTAGCTATGGGCCTGCAACTTCCTGGTTTCAAGCTCAGCCTCTTAGCCCCTGAACTATAGGATAGTAGGCTCTCGTCCACACAGGACTCTTCCATCGTCTAAGCGTAGGAGTGACACTACATGTGGCAACATTTGCATGCTCACTGTCTTCCTCCATCTGCTTACAGTTTCTGGAAGTCATGCCGGCGCCCTCAGAATGTCTGCCCTGACAGGCCATTAAGTTCTAAGCTGAAAAACGCTTAATGTATGAAGAAGCCCCTTTAAATATCAACAGAAACAGCCACAATATTCTCACGATTTCTTTTCGGCTCTGATTTTCGGGATCTAAACACCCTCTTCCCACCCAGCAT
>NW_015165528.1:0-1750 GCF_001447785.1 Gekko japonicus
CTAATGAGCTCCTGCACCTCTCTTTCTAAGAAATGACCCCTGCTTCTTTCATTATTATTTTTTTTTAGTTTTTAAGGTACCATCCCCTGGGTGGCCCAGGCTAGTCCTGTCTGGTCAGATGTTGGAAGCTAAGCAGGGCTGGCCCCGGTTAGTACATGGATGGGAGACCAGCAAGGAAGTCTAGGGTAGCTACAGAAAGGCAGGCGGTGGCACACCACCTGTGTGTCTTTTGGCCTGGCCTAGATGGCCCTGGTGGGGTTGGCAGGTCTGGGTTGGGAAATACCTGGAGACTTTGGGGGTGGGTCCGGGTGAGGGCTGGGTTTGGGGAGGGGAGGGGCCTCCGCAGGGGACAAAGCCATACAGTCCACCCTTCAAAGCAGCCGTTTTCTCCAGGGGTTGTATAAATATAATGGCAACCCAGTGAAAGCAAGTTTTAGTACAAAAACACAAGACTGAGGCTGTAGCCATGTGTAAAGAAACACAAATGGACATGTAAGGTCCTAAAGATAGTCTCATTGAAAATTTGTAGTATAAACGGTAAACATCTCAGCTAACATCTAATAAAGGTAAAGGTCAAGGTTCCCTTGCTCGAAAGCCAGTCGAGTCCGACTCTAGGGTTGCGGTGCTCATCTCCGTTTCAAAGCCGAAGAGCCAGCGCTGTCCAAAGACATTTCCGTGGTCATGTGGCCAGCATGATTAAACACCAAGGCGCACGGAATGCTGTTACCTTCCCACTGAAGTGGTACCTATTTATCTACTTGCAATTTCTTGCTTTCGGACTGCTAGGTTGGCAGGAGCTGGAACTAGAGACAGGAGCTCACTCCATCATGCAGCACACTCGGGTCTCGAACCGCTGAGCTACCGACCTTCCACAGCCTGCAGTTCAGCGTCTTAACCACTTGAGCCACCGCAGCTCTAATACATCTAATACATTCATACAGATTTGATATGGTCCACGCAGGACTCCTTAGATAAATTCCAACTTCCAAAAACTTCAAATACGATTCAATACGTTAGAATACAGCCAAGCTCTTTTCCTGTACAGTCAAAGTCTTCTCTAGAATGGTCAGTGGCGGCGAATGCCCGGGTTCTCTTAGTTTCACTCTTCCTTTCTTCAGAGCACTTTCCGGAAGAACCTGCCAAGTTCACAGAACCTCCTGTTGACTGATGCATTGCAGTCTACAAAACTTCTAGCTGACTTGAAATGCAGGTTTGGGGAGGGGAGGGGCCTCAGCATGGTACAATGACACAGAGTCCACCCTTCAAAACAGTCATTTTCTCCAGGGGAGCTGATCTCTGTCCGCTGGAGATCAGTTGTAAATGCGGGAGATCTCCTGGCCCTGCCTGGAGGCTGGCAACCCTAGACCGTGGCTAGCCTAATCTTGCCCAGTGCCAAAGAACAATAAACTACGCTCAACAAAAAAAACCCCACACTCAGATCTTAGACAAATGTATCAAAATATAATATAACAAGAAGCGGCGACCCGCGATACTCGCGAGGGGGGGAGCTCCATGCAGAGGAGGAAGCCACGGCAGGTGAGCCTTCTCCCCTTCTCCCCTGCCCCTGCCTGGCCCCGATGGCAAGGACTGTGTGGCTCTGAGCCACCGGACCTGCCAAACCTCCCCTGCCCCCCACGGCAATGGCGGCAAGGCCAGCGCAGCTTCGAGTCGCCTGGCCCGCCAAACCTCCCCCGCCCATCCACGGCAACAGTGGCAAGGCCTGAGCTTGGGCCACCAAGCCTTCTCCCTA
>NW_015165528.1:2228-6732 GCF_001447785.1 Gekko japonicus
AGGGCGGAGCAGCTTACAGCTGCGGGCCGGCCAAGCCTTCTCCCGCCCCCCCCCTCCCCCTCCCTGGCGGCGGTGCTGAAGCCATTCTCAGAGCATTCCCTGGAACGCTCCTTGACTTTTGGAGAGATTTAAGTATCCCCCCTATAGTTTTTTTACAGTTTTTAGATTTTTCTGCACATCTGGGGATTGCCCCCAAATGTGCAGGAAAATCTCCCTGCCCTCCAGGTGTCCCTGATGTGCGGATTTAGATATCCGCACGCAGGGGGCACCGTTGGGAATTAGATATATAGATATGACACAGTCCAATGCAATTCAAATACTGTGATGACAGATATAGAAAGCCATGTTGTACATCCAAAAGACACTGATATTTTAAGAAATCCAGGACCGCCCCTGATTTCTTACCAACTCATATACCAGGACTCTAGTAACATAGAACACAGTGTTCAAAATTTAAATAGTCCCAAAGGAGGGTTTAAGAATTCACAGGAGTCTAGTGGACAAAATCAACTCTGACTGTTCCCTGGAAGGCCAGATAATGAAACTGAAGCTCAAATACTTTGGCCACCAAATGAGAAGGGAGCACTCACTGGAGAAGAAGACCCTGATGCTGGGAAAGACTGAAGGTCAAAGAAGACGGGGATGGCAAAGGATGAAATGGTTAGACAGTGTCATAGATGCAACGAAAATGAAATTGAGCCAACGTCAGAGGACGGCGGAAGACAGGAGGGCCTGGCGTGATCTGGCCCATGGGGTCGCAAAGAGTCGGACTCGACTGTGCGACTGAACAAAAAAGTGGACCAACTATATGTATGTTCCTCCAATATTCTTCTTTAAGCGTGAGTTCGCTTATACCAAGCCCCGTTTTGCCCAAGAATTCTTCATAAAGACAGAACCCCAAGACGTCGATAAATAATAATCATATAGGATTTTTACAAAACTCAAAGATGAAAACACCCGCAAGGCAGTATTCAACAAAATTTAAAAGGAAAACTTTCCCCGACACGTTCTTTCTTTCTGCAGTTGCTCATGGGCACTTAATGAAATTGCTGGGCAGTTGAGTTAGAATAGATAAAAGAAGTACTTCTTCACCCAAGGAGTGATTAACAAATGGAATTCACTGCCACAGGAGGTGGTGGCGGCTACAAGCATGGACGGCTTCAAGAGGGAATTAAATAAACATGTGGAGCAGAGGTCCATCAGTGGCAATTAGTCACAAGATATAGGTAGGAACTCTCAGTCTGGGGCAAGGGATGCTCTGTATTCTTGGTGCTAGGGGAGGCAACAGGTGGGAGAGCTTCTAGGGTCCTGGCCCCACTGCTGGACCTCCAGATGGCACCTGGTGTTTTTAGCCACTGTGTGACAGAGTGTTGGACTGGATGGGCCACTGGCCTGATCCAACATTGGCTTCTCTTATGTTGTTATTCTTTCAGCTCAAATCAAAGTCAAAAAGTTCTTCTGAACATGCCCCAAAGGGGAGACTAAAAGTTACTCAGCTGCTAACGAAGCAGGTATTTTACATCTGCATGTAACATGAGAATGAGTCAATATGTATAAAGAAAAAATGAGTATACACTAATCATATACGCATTCACTGTAACTTGCGGACAGGGCTCATGTGCTTTGTTTTTACTTGGTTTTTTAATATATTTATATATGCATTTAACTTTTAATGTTTGTATTATTCACCACCTTGGGGAGGCCGTACTGGATGAAAAGTCCACTTTAAAATGCTTTACATCAATCAGTCAATAAAAATAAGTGCCTTTCTACTCACAGTGGGCACCACTCATGGAAGAGGGGTAAGGCTATGTATGCCAGTTCTGCCCTTACTTATCCCTCCCACTTGAGAGGATATAAGAGAAGCCATGTTGGATCAGGCCAGTGGCCCATCCAGCCCAACACTGTGTCACACAGTGGCCAAAACCCAGGGGCCATCAGTAAATCCACCAGCGGGGACAGAACTCCAGGAGTCCTCCCACTGTGGCCCCTCCAAGCACCAAGAATACAGAGCATCACTGCCCCAAACAGAGTGTTCCATCTATACCTTGTGGCTAAGAGCCACTCATGGACCTCTGCTCTTAAGAACATAAGAGAAACCATGTTGGATCAGGCCAATGGCCCATCCAGTCCAACACTCTGTGTCACACAGTGGCCAAAACCCAGGTGCCATCAGGAGGTCCACCAGTGGGGCCAGAACTCCAGGAGCCCTCCCACTGTGGCCCCTCCAAGCACCAAGAATACAGAGCATCACTGCCCCAAACAGAGTGTTCCATCTATACCTTGTGGCTAAGAGCCACTCACGGACCTCTGCTCTTAAGAACATAAGAGAAACCATGTTGGATCAGGCCAATGGCCCATCCAGTCCAACATTCTGTGTCACACAGTGGCCAAAACTCAGGTGCCATCAGGAGGTCCACCAGTGGGGCCAGGACACTAGAAGCCCTCCCACTGTGGCCCCCCAAGTACCAAGAATACAGGGCATCACTGCTGCAGACAGAGTGCTCCATCTACATCTTGTGGCTAATAGCCACTGATGGACCTCTGCTCCATATGTTTCTCCAATCCCCTCTTGAAACTGTCTGTGCTTGTAGCCGCCAGCTCTTCCTGTGGCAGTGAGTTCCACATGTTAATTACTCTTTGGGTGAAGAAGTACTTCCTTTTATCTGTTCTAAACCTACTGCTCATTAATTTCATTGAATGCCCACGAGAAAGGGAGAAAAGTACTTTTTTCTCTACCTTCTCTATCCCATGGATAATTTTGTAAACCTCTGTCATGTCATTCTTCAGTTGTCATTTCTCCAGACTGAAGAGCCGTAACCTCTTCAACCTTTCTTCATAGGGAAGGCATTTTATCCCCTTAATTGTTTTAGTTGCCCTTGTCTGCACTTTTCCCTATTCTATAATATCTTTTTTGAGGTCTGCTGACCAGAACTGTACACAGGATTCCAAATGAGGCCGCACCATAGATTTATACAGGGGCACTTAATTCCCAGGATGCATCTGGAAGTCCAATGACTTCTGTTCTGGGAGAGCAGCCAGGGTGGTGGGGACTCACTGTTTATGCAGCACAGTCCAAGTCCTGCTCCCTAAGGAAGAGCACAACCCTATCTAGAACTGGTAGACTTCATAACTCCATAATCTGGCCCCATCACTCCTTGGCAAAGAGAAGGGGAAGTCGTGGAAGTAGTGACAGACTTCACGTTCCTGGGATCCAAGATCACTGCAGATGGTGACTGCAGCCATGAAATTAAAAGACGCCTGCTCCTTGGGAGGAAAGCGATGGCAAACCTTGACAGCATAAGAAAAAGTAGAGACATCACCCTGCCAACAAAAGTCCATATGGTCAAAGCAATGGTATTCCCAGTAGTACTGTATGGCTGCGTTGGACCATAAGGAAGGCCGAGCGCTGAAGAATAGATTCTTTTGAACTATGATGCTGGAGAAGACTCTTGAGAGTCCCCTGGACTGCCAGGAGATCAAATCAGTCAATCCTAAAAGAAATCAACCCTGACTGTTCCCTGGAAGGCCAGATAATGAAACTGAAGCTCAAATACTTTGGCCACCAAAGGAGAAGGGAGCACTCACTGGAGAAGACCCTGATGCTGGGAAATACTGAAGGTCAAAGAAGAAGGGGACGGCAAAAGATGAGATGGTTAGACAGTGTTATCGATGCAACGGGCATGAAGTTGGGCAAACTCCGGAGCACGACAGAAGACAGGAGTGCCTGGCGTGATGTGGTCCGTGGGGTCGCGAAGAGTCAGACGCGACTGTGCAACTGAGCAATAACAACAACATAACCTAGGGCTGCCAACTCCAAGTTGGGAAATTCCTGGAGATAGGAACATAAGAACATAAGAGAAGCCAATGTTGGATCAGGCCAATGGCCCATTCACTTCAACACTCTGTCTCACAGTGGCCAAAAATACCAGGTGCCATCAGGAGGTCCAGCAGTGGGGCCAGGACACTAGAAGCCCTCCCACTGTTGCCCCCCCAGCACCAAGAATACAGAGCATCCCTTGCCCCAGACTGAGAGTTCCTAGCTACACCTTGTGGCTAATAGCCACTGATGGACCTCCAATTTATCCAATTCCCTCTCTAAGCTGTCCATGCTTGTAGCCACCACCACCTCCTGTGGCAGTGAATTCCATGTGTTAATCGCAATTTGGGTGAAGAAGGACTTCCTTTCATCTGTTCTAACGTGACTGCTCGGCAATTTCATGGAGTGTCAACGAGTTTTTATACTGTGAGAAAGGGAGAAAAGTCCTTCTTTCTCAACCTGCTCTATCCCATGCATAATCTTGTAAACCTCGATCATGTCACCCCTCAGTTGTCGTTTCTCCAAGCTAAAGAGCCCTAAGCGCTTTACCCTTTCTTCATAGGGAAAGTGTTCCAACCCTTTGATCTTTTAGGTGCGGAGCCTGTGGAGGGCAGCGTTTGGGGAGGAGGAGACCTCAGCTGGGTAATACCATGAAGTTGGCTTCATTGCCAACCAATATCCTTT
>NW_015165529.1:0-5418 GCF_001447785.1 Gekko japonicus
GTGTAAAGCGGTATCTGCAGGCCTTCCTCGCCCTCGGCCTTTGCTTTCCTTCTTCTTTAATGCTTTTCAGACAAGAGGTCAAGCCATTACCCTGGTGCCCGCTGCTGTTTGGTTCACTCAGCCGTGTCCATTGTGGGTGTGTTTACTCAGAGGAGACGCTCTCCCTGCGGGGAAGGTGCAAACACGACTCCCTCGATTGGAATTGTTCATGTTGGCACCGGCACCCGTGGCATTCGCTAGCAACCGGCGGGAAAGGGGTGTGGAAGAGTCGGAGCCGGGGTCAGGCGCCCTGAGGCAGGGCCCTATCACACGTATGCACTCCTTGACCTCCGTGGGGAGACCGCAAGGACCCGCCAAGGGACATGCCCGGCCAACTTTCTGTGGCGCTTTGTTCTTGACGGAGCTGGGGGCAATCCTTCCTGGGTCTGCTGGCCAGAATTTGACTCAACAGTGCCGGTTTTCTTTCGGAAAAGATCCAATGAACATTCCCCGTTACGGGTATTGGGAGGGGAAAGCGTGGTCGGGCTGAGTTTGGCAAGCCGGCATTATCGCATTAAGAATCTACAAGCCTGAAGATCGATTCTTTAAAGCACGGCGCAATAAAACGCTGAACTGAAACACAGAAGCCCGAGATCAAGTCTGAACCTCCCGGAACGCTGCATGGTTTCAGGTGTCTGAAATGTTCGACTGGCTGCTCAGGTGATTGAGACGTTCCGGCCCAGGCAAACAAAAGCCCACAGAAGGGCCCCTTGAAATCGTCATGTTTAGGTTTGGCTTTTCCTCATTTCATCAAAGTAGGTTCTTAGCCGGCCGGCAGAGGCTGTGGAGCGCTTTTCTCACGGGCTGATTTTTCATCTGCCAGATGCCTCCTCCCCAAGTGGCTGTGTGTGTCCCCCCCCCCCCAAGAGCAGCTTGGAGAGAAGTGCTCTGCCACATCACGTCTGACAAGCGCGCTCCCTCTCCCTCGCTTTCCCGGCAACGCCAGACAAAAGTGACCCCCAGCATACGCCTTGCCTGAACCTGCCCCGGCGGCTCCTTCACAAAGCCAGAAACCTCCACTCGAGATGGAGTGTGTCTGAGACCAGGGGGCCCCAACCTTTTTGATCCTGCCGGCACCTTTGGAATTCTGACCCAGGGTGGTGGGCACAGTCTGGTGTCGTAGTTAGGAGCGCGGACTCTAATCTGGGAGAAGCAGGTGTGATTCCCCACTCCTCCACCTGCAGCCGCTGGTGTGACCTTGGGTCAGACACAAGTTCTCTCAGAGCTGCCCTCTCAGGAGCGGTTTCTCTCAGAGCTCTCTCAGCCCCACCTACCTCACAGGGGGTCTGTTGTGGAAGGGAAAGGAGACTTTTAGCCACTCTGAGACTCTAATGAGTGGAGGGCAGGGTATAAATCCAATCTCTTCTTCAAAATGGCTGCCACAGGAGGCGGAGCCAGCCACAAAATGGCTGCCGTGGCTTACATCCAGTCACACAATGGAGATCCCTGATCCTTGTGCTGCGGTGGCAGCTCCTGCCAAAGCAACATTTTAAAAAAAATATGCACCACCAATCAAGTCTCCAGTGGCCCCTCAGAAGCCTTGCTGGGCAAAAGCCCCACCCTCTTTCATACAGCAGCAGGCACCGGGAGAGGAGTCGGCGGGCACTGGGTGGGGGACCCCTGTCTGAGACCTTTCTGTATAAAAGCCGTGCCAGAGCCACGCTGGGGCTACACAAGGCCGAGCCTGTGTCGTGCCCAGCTCTTGAGGATCCAGAGGACATGCGATGCGATGGAATGGAAAGCCACGCACCAGACGGGTTGCTAGACTGGGACGGAGACTCACAAAGACTAACTCCTTCGAGAGGAGCAAGAGACAAAAGGCCTTCCCCACTCTCGGAGCAGGAAGAGGCACGCAAGGCGCTGCTGTGGGGGCTCAGACCATGGTGTGCTCGGAGAGCAAAGAACTTGCGCCTCAAAGAAGTCACCGTCCCTCACAACTTGGGCGTCCCACAAAGGCGGAGGTGACTCGGGTTCAGATACTGAGCTACGAAAACGGAGGTCTCATGCAACCCACCTGTCGAGACTTCAGCTAGCAAACCAGGGACACGTTTAAAATACAAAACCTTTTTGTAGGCAATTCAGCTAAAAGCACCCAGTGAAGCTTAAAAGCATTCGTTGTTGTTGTTGGGGGAGGGTGCATGACACTGCTGGCCCCCTGGTTTTGACCCACACATCCTTCAACGGCCTTCGCCTGCCTTCCATGAGAAGGTCCACCAAGGCAGCCAGACCTCCCTTGGCCTCGTCCGGACAGACGGCATCTGCCCTCCTTGAGCCCGGGCTTTTGTGGGTGGCGAGCTCAAAGCCGCAGCAGGAGTGATGTCAGTGTCTTAATGGATGTTTAACTGGATATTAGCCTATTGACGGTTCTCTGACATTACCCTCTCTTGGAGCCTTCGGAAAAAAGGAAGGAGACGAGACGCAAAACAGTTAAATTATCCTGGCGTTTTTCCCCGAATGAAAGCAGGAAGTTCCATTTCCCAGAGATCCTTCGTCCGGGACGGTGACGAAATCCACCTTGCTTTAAGCAGGTGTTCCTTCAGGCTCAGCTGGAGAGGTCCTCGCAGTAGCCACTTTGGGGCCAACCCTCCCCCTCTTTCTGCGGCTCCAAACTTGGTGCAAACTCAACCTCTCGCTGGGACAATAGTGCATCTGGGGATTGGGGAGGGGGAGTTTCTTTGCTTGGTCCTCTGGGTCCTCTGAGCTCAGCCCCCTTAAGTAATGTTCTCAGGACCGGCCTCAGCTTATTTTGCACACACACCCCATGCGCCTACCATGGCTCGGACCCATTAATTGGATCTGTACCCCCGATCTCCCGTTCCCCTGGCACCCACGCTCTTAACACCCACTTTTGCTTTCGTAACTTTGCCTGCTTTGCACATCTGGCTTCCACCAAGGAAGACTCTGCAAAGAAAGGCACTCGCAGTCGCAAACAACCTCTGCTTCTCACTTGCCTTGACAGTTCCTTGCTGGGGTTGCCATAAGTCAGTTGCAACTTGAGTGTCCTCATGTAATAGCCCCCCTACTTAGACTCTTCTTTGACTCAGCTGAGTGACCCTTCTGTGCCCAGAGGGCTACGTTCTTTGGTGGAATTGGTGTTTGTATCATCAGAAAGATCATAACATGTTTAAAACTCAGTAGTGTTTGCAGCTGAACCAGGACAGCGGGGTGTGTGTGCCAGTTTGGTGCCCCTAAGGGCTGGCGCGCTCTAGGCAAGCACCTAGTTCGCCTAGTGAGTGAGCCGGCCCTGATGGCTGCAGGGTTCACCCACAACACACGGGAGTTTCTACGGATTTCTGTTCCCCCTGAATATCGGAAGACGGGCCGAGGTTGTGGCCATCGCTGCTGCTGCTATTTTGATTTAGGACGATAATTCCTGACATCAGTGCTAACAGAACGCAACTGATCAAAGAACTAAAAGCTTCTGAGACCCCCAAAGTACGAAGCCGCAGAAGGGGCTGCCCTCTGGCTCCTTGCCACAGGGAGGGTAACAACAATATGGTTTTTTAAAAAACTGGATGGAAATGAACTCAGATGCACAATGCCCTATTGAAAGTCAATCCAGGAACACTTAACAGCCTGCTGGGAGGATATTCCCCCTCGGCCCTATATCTCAGACTGCCCCAAAGGCTCTCTGAAGTGAAAACTCTTCTCTTACAACCACTGCCAGGAGGGCAGATCCCCATGACCTCTTCCCAAAGGCTGTTCCGAAGAGGAGGAGGAGGAGATTGGATTTACACCCCCGCCCTTCACTACCCAAAGGAGTCTCAGAGCGGCTCACAAACTCCTTTCCCTTCCCCTTCCCGCAACAGACAGGCACCCTGGGAGGGAGGTGGGGCTGAGAGAGCTCTTTGGAGGACTGCTCTTGAGAGAACAGCTCCAAGAGAACTTGTGACTGACCCAAGGTCGCCCCAGCAGCTGCGTGTGGAGGAGGAGTGGGAAAATCAAACCCAGTTCTCCCAGATTTAGAGTCCGCGCAATTAACCACGACGCCAAACTGGGTCTCCAAACAGGAGCTAGGTTTGCCAGCTCTGGGTTGGGAAATACCTGGAGATTTGGGGGAGGGGCACCTGGGGAGGGGCCGGGCCTCAGCAGAGCACAGTGCCACAGAACCGCTCAAACGCTCTCGGAAGCAGCCCTTTCCTCCTGGGGAGCTGATCTCGGTCTCGTCTGGAGGCCGGTTGTAATCGTGTGGGAGATCTCCAGGTGCCGCCTGGAGGTTGGCAACCCGAGCCGCCGTGCCCGTGGTCCTGCTGGGGGAGTCCAAGGTGGGCTGCACAGGCGCTTCCTCCGCGCCCTGCTCACGGAGACACCCGCAATCTTGGAGGAGGGGGCCCTCAGAATCCGGCTTGTTTGCTTCCCTTCTGGTGGCTGAGTCAAGCCGCTGATGACATCCAGCCACGGGCCGTGTTTTTTTTTTTGCTGATCCCTTAACGATTTGTGGTGGGAGCGAGGAGCTTGGGCTGGAATGTGACTCCTCCTGTTTTCTGCCCTTCTCTGTTCAGAGTCCTTCCTGGGCCGTCCCCCTCCTTCTTTGCAGTGACCTTGCTGTCCGTTTTGCAGAAATACTGGCCGCTGACGTGGGGGGGGGCGTTCAGAAGCCCGCTCGCTTTAACGCGGTGCTTCCGGGGAAACTAAGCGAGACCAGAGCTTCCGGTGGAGGATTTGGGGGTGCTGTTAAAGAGCGCAGAGAGGGACCCATCCAGTGTTCCCCCTAAGCTGAGTTAGTGTGAGCTAGCTCGCAGTTTTTTAGCCTCCAGCTCACACATTTTCATCTTCGCTCAGGATGGAGGGCTCCAGAGCAAACTCATTTATGCAGGAGCCAAATCGCTCGCTCACAACTTTAATGCCAGGAGCTCAAAAAGTTGAATTTTTGCTCACGAGACTCCACAGCGTAGAGGGAGCATTGGACGCATCCACCTCTTGGTCCTAGCCAGGGGGACGTTCTCCTGCACAAACCCCGAGCGAAATGCCCAGGAGCCACGCACGAGGACTAGGCCCCCTTTCCCGGCTCCCAGCTGGTTTCCAAGGAACTGGGTTTGCAAAGTCCTCAGAGACTTCAGCTAGTCCAGAATGCAGCAGTCTCTGCCGATGAGGGTTAAGCCACCAGGAGCTTTTTTTCAGCACCCTGAATCCGTCCTCTGGTTCCCAGCTTGTTCCTGGATGCTCTTTGAGGTGCGGGTTCCAGCCTTTAAAACCCTCAATGATGGTTCCATGGAGTGCCCACGAGTTCTTGTATTGTGAGAAAGGAAGAAAAGGACTTCTTTCTCTACCTACTCTATCCCATGCATAATCTTATAAACTTCGATCAAAACAGCTGCTTTGGAAGGTGGTCTCTGTGGTGTTGTACCCCGCTGAGGCCGGTCCCCCAACACCCGCCCT
>NW_015165529.1:5575-6356 GCF_001447785.1 Gekko japonicus
CTTCCCTAATCATCTCTTGCGCAGAACCTGCCTTTGTGTGTCCTACAAACAGGCCATAAAACCCGGAGCCGCCTCCTGCTTCCACAAAGCATATTCCCCACGTGAGGCTGTCCCGCCCGCCCTTCCACACCGTCTTGTCTTTTGTCTATTTTTAAAGTATCGATTCCGTCAAAGGTACATTAGTCTCCCCCCTTTTCGTAAACCTTTTTTTTTTTTTTCTAACCATAGTTTTTTAAAAAAGCCGGGGGGGGGGGGAGTGCTTTAAGTGATGCACAGGCTCTGGCCAATCAGAACTGTGCAGCCATTGCTTCCTTGGACTGCAACTAGTCAGGAGGGGTTTCCTCTGAGCTGAGCCCCATCCTGATCTGTCCCTTTCAAAGAGTCTTCAGAAGCAATAAGGGGGGGGAGGAAGGTGTTGTCCTTCGGGACTCAGTATGGTGCTTGGGGGATATCCCACCTCCGTGGGGTTCCCCACTGCCTATTAACTGCTCTTCAAAGACTTCATCGGATCTTCACTGGATGCCTTCGAGCTCTAGTGTTTGGGGAGAGGGAGCAGAGGTTCTGTCCTCAAACACTGGAACTCATCGAGGGCATCCAACGGAACTGATGGGCAGTAGGTTCAGGAGGGGGTGGGGGCAAAAGGAAATATTGCTTTAAATAACGAGTGGTTTAAGTGTGGGATTTGCTGCCGGAAGATGTAGATGGCTTTAAAAAGGGGATGGGGCAGATTCATGGAGGAGCGTTCAAGCCACAGTGACTAAAGGAAGCCTCCACATTCAGA
>NW_015165530.1:0-2145 GCF_001447785.1 Gekko japonicus
CTGCCTGTAATGTTTTGCTCACTTTAGAGACATGTCCTCAAAGCAGGCTCTGTTCTGACAACCGCGTGAGGTGGGTTAGATTGAGAGGGGATGATTGAACCTAGGTTGTGCACCAAGTTCACCAATGTGAACCCAGTTGTGCACCAAGTGGGGATCTGAACCTGATCTTCTCCCTTTTTTAAAATTGAGGCAAGCTGGAAAGATGTCCGGCACTTTACTTCAGTGTTCTACAGAACTCTGTATTAGGTTGAATGTAAAAAAATAATAATAATAATGGTGTGTGTGTGTGGAATGTTTCAAGTTGTAACTTATTCTGTTCAAGTCTGCCAGGCTTTATGCACTGGATATAGTTAAGGGGCCTTGAGATTATAGCTGGGAACATCTGGATTTTCTTCTCCCCCCCCCCACCCCTTTTAGTATGCAGCCTGTTAGAGGATTCTGGAGAACTCAAAAGTTTGCTCAGAAGGGCTGCTTGGTGTAGAGAGCCAGTTTGGTGTAGTGGTTAAGTGCGCGGACTCTGATCTGGGAGAACTGGGTTTGATTCCCCACTCCTTCGCTTGCATCTGGCTGGATGACCCTGGGCAAGCCGTAGCTCTGATGTTCTGACAGAGATCTCTCAGCCCCACTTACCTCACAGGGTGTCTGTTGTGGGGAGGGGGAGGGAGAGGAGTTTGTAAGCCGCTCTGAGACACCTTTGAGTAGTGAAGGGTGGGGTATAAATCCAGTCTCTTCTTCTTCTTCTTCTGTTTTGGTTGATCTTATAAAGTGTTACTATTTAGAAATAGCCTATTTATGTATACAATACATAGATTCCTCTTACCTTATCCTGTGAGGGAGGAATACCTACTTCTGTCTCATGTGCTTAGAGCCCATACCCATGGTGGCCAGCTCAGTGAGGATCCAGTCATGTTAGATTCTGAAAATGGTGTGCTGTATATCTTGTATATTGTTTATTGCCAAGTAGCCCAAGGGAAGGAGAGATTTGAATCTGGTATGTGAGTTTACCCCTCTTCCCTGTACTATTTTTGTGACTTCCAGCAAGCCTTAGGCTACAGGCTGTTCCATGATTCTGTACAGTAACAAACCCCAGCATTTTTAACACCTTCAGCTTGTGTTTAAAACCAACATGACGTCTATAGCCCTTATGACTGTGAAAGTAAGGTTAAAGTCATGAAACGGATTGTGGCACCTTCTGATTACAAACAGTGCTTGGGTGGCATAAGCGCTCGTGTGCCAAAGCCCATTTTGTCTGAAACCTAAAATTAATCTCAGCAGTAGAGGTGTGTGTATGTAAAGCTATATGTGTGTGAGTACATCCATTAGGAAGTACAGTCAGAAGGGTCTGCTACGAAATGAAGCAAAAGTTGTGCAGGCCAGGAGCCAGGGCTATTATGCTGTTGTGCTGAGAGCAGAAACAGGACCAAATCAGAAGAGTAAATGATCTCCTCTATGTTAAAGCAAATTGAATAGTGCCCTTTTAAGGAAAAACAGCCCCTTTTTGCAGGGAGCTAACTGCTCCCAATTTCTGTTGAGGCTCCCAGTTGGAATTCATATGCAGCTTTGGCAAGGCACCCAACTTTTGCTTTTCACGTGAGGCTCCTTTTGAAACTCTTTTGCTGAAGCATGGAACCTTTTAAGTCTTGCCACTGAATGTCTAATGAAGGTGAAATGTTTTCCTGATGGCTTATTGGATTTATAACCTGCTCTCCCAGGAACCTGTTTAAAGTTAAGATTGAAAAGTACGTTGGCAATGCCTGACAAATTCATCTCTGAAGGGGGGGGGGATGTATGACTAAGTTCAGTTTCTGGTGGGCCCAGGTGTATGGGTTTATGTGATCAGCAGAAGGGAAAATCCTGCAAAGGAAGCAGGTAGAGAGAGATTTTCAGAATCCATAATAGACATCCTTTTACATCTTGGTATAGAATGACTTCTTTCCCAGGGAAGTGTGCATATATGTACATATATGTGTACATGAAAGCATGGAGTACCTGCAGCCCATCCTGTAGGCTGATGGTATCAGTATAAGATGAAGCATCATGCAGGCTGTGGAAGGTCAGTAGTTCAGCAGTTCGAGACTCGAGTTGCCGCATGACGGAGTGAGCTCCCGTCTCTAGTTCCAGCTCCTGCCAACCTAGCAGTTTGAA
>NW_015165530.1:6294-6419 GCF_001447785.1 Gekko japonicus
CCCCCCACCCCACAAACAGGCAGCAGCCTGTAATAGTGGAATAATTAACTTTAAGGATCACAATTCGCCATCTTTTTTTTTTAAAAAAAGTAATTAAATATGTTCAATTGTTTTATTTGATTACT
>NW_015165531.1:0-2024 GCF_001447785.1 Gekko japonicus
CTCTTGCTCTTCCCTTTCAGCCCCTCAAGGGCTTGTTTATTTAACAGCTGAAGCACAGCAGCTGTGATCCACAAATCAACGGTTAAGGGAGAAGGGAGAACTGTTGAGTGGTGGTGGTAGGGACCTGGCAAGATTTTTGTCACATTGATGCTTCTGTGTCAATGAGGGGGATAGTGGTGGGGTAGTGATAACAAGTGGCATGAGGACAGAGCATGTGGATGTTGTCCCCATATACCTCTACCCTGATTGTTCAGTTTTCCACAATGTGGGCGAATTTTCCTGTTTGTGTGTAGAAGCAGTGCATATTGAAATAAAAAAGACTTTCTTCCAACCCATAGATTTTTCTATATTTCTCCTTTTTAATATAAATATAATTGCCCTTGAAAATTTACACATATTTATATTTCAGAAATGTGCCTTAGGGCTGAATACTTTTACTTCCCTTTTACCCCATTTAGCTTACCATGAACTTTGTATGCTCGATCTTTTCTCATACAAGAGAACAAAGATACTGTGACAGTGGTACTGGGATTGTTATCAGCTGATGGCTGTGAAGAGGAGGATTCCGTCCTTGAGCTTCTATTTAAAATGGTGGGCCATTTTGCTTCAGTTGCAAATTGCTCATTTATCTTCACCTTAAAAGCTAGCTACATTACGATAATGAAATGTCAAGGAGAAAATTTGGGCCTTGAATGTTTGTTCTGTACCACATATATGTTCTTTATTCTAACTTGTCCATTTTCTAGAAATCCCAACAACTGTAACATGACTAAAGGAGATTTTCAGGCTCAAAAATCAACCAAATGCAAAGTGCATTAAAAAGAAGTCTTGGAAGAGAAGGGCTAAACCAATAAAGACAATGATATTTGTCCAATACATCCTTTCTGTGAAAGTGGCTTTATACTGGAAAATTACTGATTAACATTTACCATAGAAAGAAATGTTTGGATACATGTTTCCCCTCCATGTGACTACATTTCTTCCCTTAAAGTACTACTGGGAAGGTAACATGAACAATCCATTACATACATTGTAATGTTCTTGTAAACAAAAGGACCTTGTAAAATGCTGTACTTACAAACCCACCATTGGGATTGTATGTACACTTTTAAAAATAAGCACAGTTTATCATTCTGAAGACATTGAGGGAAGAAAAAGGGACTTGTTTTTCAGTACAAATTATTGCAAAGTATTCAGTTAGCAATCAAGCTCATGCTTTAATATGTCCCAAATCAGCAATAAGACGTGCAAAATGAAGTGGAAGAGCAATGCAGCTAAATGACAGCACCGTAACCATGAAACAGATGAATTAATGGATTACTCACTAGATCCTCCTTAGACACCAAATGGCTCAGCAGAAAAGTAAGCCTTTGAATACACAAATAATACCACGTTCACCAATGTGAAGGTAGGTTCAAACTTTTTCACTACATAAGTTAAGTTGTTATGGAATTTAAAGTACACTTCTATGCAGAATTACTCCAGTCTAAACCCACTGATATCACTGTAGTGACTTGACAGAAGATTACACAGTCAGAATATTAATTTTTATAAAATATTTTTAATTTATTTCTTCCAAAAAGTTTGGATAAATGAAATTAGGATTACTGGTTTGCTAAAAAGGAAGGAGAAAATCTAATAAAGTAAATTTTAGGTGAACTGATACAAAGCGAACAATGTCATAAACTCAATAGGTGGCTTGTTAATTAAGAGCTATAACAACGGATGGCAAACTTCATGCAAGACAGACAGTGTGATCGTAAGGGTGTAAACAGAGTTACACCCTTCAAAATCCATTGAAGTAACTGGGCTTTGAAGGGTTCAATTCTGCTTACAATTGAAATGTCAGTGTGTAGTAGAGTTTAGAGGTAAACCCATTTGGGGAGGTAGATCCAGGTGGGTAGCTGTGTTGGTCTGAAGCAGCAGAACAAAGTTGGAGTCCAACGGCATCTTTTAAGATCAACAAAGTTTTATTCAAGGTATAAGCTTTCATGTGCAAGCGCACTTCTTCAGATACAGTGAAA
>NW_015165531.1:2355-2493 GCF_001447785.1 Gekko japonicus
GCAGGAGCGGTTTGGGTTCTGGGACCATGGGATAAGTTTTCTTAGAGAAGGCCTTCTAGCACATGATGGACTTCATCTCTCAAAGTCAGGGAAGAAAATGTTCGGAAACAACCTGGCGAGCTTAATCAGAAGAGCTTT
>NW_015165531.1:5107-6383 GCF_001447785.1 Gekko japonicus
AGTCAATGTGATGTGGTGGCAAAACAGGCAAACTCAGTCTTGGGTTGTATAAAAAGGGCCATAGCATCGAAATCACAGGAGGTCATAGCCCCTCTGTATACTGCCTTGATCAGGCTGCACCTTGAGTACTGTGTGCAGTTCTGGAGGCCTCACTTCAAAAAGGATGTGGACAAAATCGAGAGGGTGCAGAAGAGAGTGACAAGGACAATCAGGGGTCTGGAGACTGAGCCCTACGAGGAAAGGCTAAGTGCCTTGGGAATGTTTAGTTTGGAGAAGAGGAGATTGAGGGGGGACATGATTGCTGTCTTTAAATATTTGAAAGGCTATCATTTGGAGGAGGGCAAGGAGTTGTTCCAGTTGGCAGCAGAGGATAGGACCTGAAGAAATGGGTTTAAATTACATGCAGAAAGGTATCAGCTGGATATTAGGAAAAACTTTTTCATGGTCAGAGTGGTGGAATCAGCTGCCTAGAGAGGTGGCTAGCTCCCTTTCACTGACAGCTTTCTAGAAGTTGAAAGGAAGCAAACAACTGTGATGTATAGTGCCAAAAAAAGGTTCTTCACCAACTTGTAAATTCTTTCTTCAGTATTCAGTTTACTGGAAGTAATTCAAATGCCATCAACACCAGTGAACCATGCATATTACATCTCATTTTGTGTATACCTTTATCAAACTGGGTAACGTTGAAATACCTATATAATGTTAATCCATTTGGCAAACACTTGTAAGGGATGAACCTCTCTGTAAGGGAAGCATTTTTTAAAAATGGAACAAAAAAGTCTCTTTGGATATGCCAAAGCAACTAATTAACCACCAAATCACATAACTATATTGAGACTAGGAGAAAGGCCCGTTGTGAAAATGAATGCAACGAGCTGTAGGAAGAGGGCCTGGGTGAGTGTGACTCGCAGCCAGGCAGTACCGGTGCAGGGAAGCACTGCGCGGGGGCTGCACAGGAAAGGCCGGCGAGCCCCCCATCGACCGCAACAACTCCCCCATCGACTGCAACAGCCTCTGCCCTCGATGGCTTCTCCTCCCTTCTGGGTGCCCCCACGTAAGACCGGGGGGGTTGCCTGCACTCATGCGCCCCACCGCCTCCCAAAGAAGCACGCCCTTCCTGCTGCAAGCGCCAGCTGACTGACTCGATGGCCCAGCGGGAGGAGGCTGGCAGCCCGCCAGGCCCTCACTTCAGAGGAGGAACGGCTCCACCAGCAGACACCACTGCTGAGCTCCTTCGCTGCAGCTGGCTGCCTGCCTACCAGGCGGCCCTTGCAGG
>NW_015165532.1:0-959 GCF_001447785.1 Gekko japonicus
CCTTCCCTAGGGAAGTGGCTCACACCCTCTAGTCTGCTTGCTGGGTCCCACAATATTTCCCTTGGCATCAGCTCTGCTTTGGGGGATAGAGGGACTGGGAGACCCTCCGTGCAGGGCCGGCCCCATCTTATTTTGCACCCTAGGCGAGGATCCCTTCTGGCGCGCCCCACCCCCGTGCTGCTGCTCCTCCTCCTGAGAAGTTAGCTGGCCAAAGAGGAGGAGGCAGCGGTCACCCGGTCAGAGCCAGCAGGGGGGGCTTTTTGGTAGGGAGCGGGTGCAGTTTGGCACCGCTCGTCAGGGCGCCTGGAGAAGAGGCTGACCGGCAGGGCACTCAAAAGCCGTCGCTCCCCCGGCCCTGCTGCTGCTGCTCCTCCTGCTGCAGCTTCCAGTCCCTGGCCGCGAGGAAGAGGAGGAGAAAAAGCGCTTTGCTGGGAAGCCGAGGGGGCAGGCAGGGAGAAGTTAGCCAGCCAAAGAGGCGGTGGCGGTGGCAGCCACCCGGTCAGGGAGATGCAGGGCTTTTGGCGGAAGCGCTCGTGCTCCTCTGGGAAGCCAAGGGGTCAGGCAGGGAGAAGTTAGCCAGCCAAAGAGGTGGTGGGTGGTGGCGGTGATCACCCAGCCACGGAAATGCAATGGCGGGTGGGCTTTTGGCGGGGGGGCGGGTTCAGTTTGGTGCCCCTAAGGGCCAGCGCACTCTAGGCGAATGCCTAGTTCACCTAGTGAGCGAGCTGGCCCTGCCTCTGTGGATTCCAAGCTGCCCCACAGGGAAACGCAGTACTAAAGTCCAGCTCTGTGCAGTCACACAACATGGTTGTTGGCTGAGCGTGTCAGTGGGCTGGCATGAGATGGAGGAGGAGCATCTGAATCCCCTTCTTTTATTTCATTTTAAAAAAAATTTACTTCATTTAGGGCGCGTTCAGACAGGCCATTTGAGCCGGTATACGTGCCAGTGAGAAACTGAC
>NW_015165532.1:1053-1170 GCF_001447785.1 Gekko japonicus
ATCTAGGTAATGGTATGCACAGTTGACAGAAGAGACTTAATGCTTCGTTGGTTTTATATGACACTGTGACAACTGTATCTATGGGGGGGAGTTCTCTCTCTCTCTCTCTCTCTCTCT
>NW_015165532.1:5740-6254 GCF_001447785.1 Gekko japonicus
TGGCGGTACTGCTCTGCGATTGCCCGTTGGTGGTAGTGCCGGCGGCGGCTCCTATTCGAAAGCCTGGCGGAAGAGCTCTGTCTTACAGGCCCTGCAGAACTGTAGCAGGTCCCACAGGGCCCTGATCTCCTCCGGGAGCTCATTCCACCAGATAGGAGCCGCCACCTAAAAGGACCTGGCCCTTGTGGCAGTAAGACTGGCCTCCTTAGGGCCCGGGGTCACTAGGCGGTGTTGTGACCCCAACCCTAACCCTAACCCTTTGGGGCCTGTATGGGGAATGTTGGAGTAATGTCATAGAATCCAACTTCCAAAGCAGCCCTTTTCTCCAGGGGGAACTGGTCTCTGTCGCCTGGAGATCAGTCATAATCTCAGGAGATCTACAGCCACCACCTGGAGGTTGGCACTGGCAACCTTAGTTGCACTGCTACTGAACTGGACAGAGTTGGATGGGTTGTCGTCACCCTGAGAACACAGAGAGCATTGCGAAGAAGGTGGGGAAGACAACTGGTACCCT
>NW_015165533.1:0-1350 GCF_001447785.1 Gekko japonicus
GTGGTGATACTTGGTGGCTCAGGAGCCAGGTGTGGCTCTTTGACATGCCACCTGTGGGTTGCCTGAGAACCATTCCCCAACGTGGCACCTGACCTGTGTTTTAGAAAGGTGGGCAAGGCCCTTGGCCAATAGGGCTTTGGATTGGCAGTTGGTTTCCTCCTCGAAGCAGCCACTGCTGGAGGAACACATAAGCTGTGAGCTTGCCTGAGGTGCAGGCCTTCTGCCAGGGATGGGAATAAATGTGGTTCATTTGGTTGATGGTCATTGATGAATGTGGCTCTCAGTGAGCAGGTCAGTGAGCACCACTCTACTAGTGTATTGGAGTCGATATTTCTGGATAGTGCTGTTCGATGATGAGAAATTGTGCTGATCAGCTGTTTGGAAGGAAATAAACCCACTCTTCTGGTCCTGCTCCCAAACAGCTGATTGGTGCTATGATCACTTTTACCAGGGCTGTTCTTGTTATGGTAACCAGATCAGGAGTGGGACTACCACACTCTCAGAATCGAACACGAGGTTCCTTGTCTGGCACAGGGTATTTACTGATAAAATAATGAAACACCCCATTCACAGTCAAATTGGTTTGTGAAGTGGCTTCTAATTCAGCACAATGGAACAAATAATAAAAAATCAAGCAATCGAGGGTTGCCAGCCTAGTACTGGCAACCAGTGGGGGCCTTTTTGGAGCAGGGAACAATGTTGTGCAATGACACACAAAGGTGTGACGTCACTTCCGGTATGTATCTGGAAGTGATGTCATGACACTCTTGAAATTCTTTTTTTTATTTTTTTTTACCATAGAGAGGTGTGCATTCCTAGAACATATTGATGTCACTTCGGGGTACAAACAGGAAGTGATGTCACAATGCCATGCATCATTGAGTGACAACATTCTCCACCCTCACCCATTGCTGCTGCTGGAGCAGAAATGCCTTGCAGGGGCCTGGAGTATAGGGGCGGGAGTTTACCCACTGACCCACAAGAATAGTAAGTCTAAACCAACAATAAAATATTAAATCACTAAAATGCTTGCTGTAACAGCCATACCGTATGCTGCTATTAGATAGTAATAAAAGAAGAGCAAAAATAGCCTTAAAATAAAGTGAATCATATGTGCTTAGTATTTTTTCTGTTCTGTGCATCCTTGTGGATGCTGAAGATATCTGTACTCAGTAATATCCTGAAGATTCATTGCTATGAATAGCAACCAACCAAAAGTGAATGAGGATTTATATGAAAACCTCCATGCTTTGTTTATATAAAGAGTTTATTTTAAATGTTAAAGTGCATTGGTTGTATTGCCTCTTTTATGTCCGTGTTTAAGTACATGTGTAGTAACAGCAGTTACAT
>NW_015165533.1:5034-6249 GCF_001447785.1 Gekko japonicus
GTTTGCGCAGGTGGTTTGTCTTTAAGGTGCTTTTGTGAGAACATGGATTTGAAAATGCTCTTCATTGGAAGGAAGGAGTTATTGAATTTTACCTAATGTGAAGCTGGGGGCTAATTTGGAGGGTCTCAAATGTGTGCAGGTAGGAAGCTGAAATAAGTTTGGTAAGATTCACAGAATCGCTCAAGAGAAGCAGGATGTTTTAGGGTGGCCAGGTTGACTGCTTCAGCGGGCAACCGGCCTTCTGCCTTGGCCCCTGGCTACCACCCAATAGGGTGTCAGGGGAGAAATGGGGAGACCAAAACAGTACCCTGTGAGTCTGTGACAATACTTCCAGCTTCCTAATTGGAAGTCACATCACCACAGTCCTACTATAGAGTTGCAGGGAAATCCTAGAGCATCCCTTGATGCAGAGACATCACTTCTGGTTATACGGCTACAAGGGATGTTGTTGCATTACCATTTTGGTACATCTCTGCCCCCTGAGGGCTAGCAACCCTGGGGTACTTCAATACATCTTTTGCCATCACTGTATACTGGAAGAATCCAAATTCAAAGGGATACGTGAGCTCCTTGGACATAGAAAACTCGATGCCAGCTAGCGAGGGCTAAATTTAGAACCTCTTTCCTGATCTGCTTGCTCTCTACATGTAGAGATTTTCTTGCAGTGAGAGAGCATGTATTCAAATATGGATCCCTGCGTTTGCCATTTAGTGGGTTGAGTCTCTGTGTGTATTAGCCCGAAACAGTTGCTTCAGATCTGGGAAACCACCCTCTGTCTTAATATGGCTGTGCCTGGCAACTGACGGGAGCTTCAGGGGCAGGAACATGGAAAGTGGTGGCATGTGTGCCGTGATATCCCTTCTGGGGAAAACCTGGAAGTAAGGGCTGGTAGCTCTAGGAAATTGCCAGAAACTCTATGATAAAACCATAGAGTTTCTGACTATTCCTAGAGCTACCCATCATCACTTCCAGGTTTTCCCTGGAACTAACATCCCAGTGCACACAACACCACTGTTTTTTTAAAGAAAAATTTATCCCACTGTCACAGCAGGAGACCTTGCAGCCCTACTCAGCTGGCTTGGTTCTTCTGAGCCAGATATTTTAGCGTGTCAGCCGTTAAAGAGTTAAACAATCCTCAATACACGAGGGCTTCTTGGATATGATAATTTTTTTTTTAAGCATCCTTTTAGTCAGAGGGAAGAGAACAGGGAGCAA
>NW_015165534.1:0-840 GCF_001447785.1 Gekko japonicus
CAAATTTTCTTCAAGACAAAAGGACTATCTCCGCATAAATACAGCCAAGTAAGCTGCTCTGGAAGCCAACAGGCAGAATAGGTTATAAAGACTTATTCTTTAAATCATTCCCCAATGGGAACCATTTGGATTTGATTACTTCAGCTGACTACCTAACACCTCTCAGAACTCTGTTTTTATTCCAAAGATATGAAACTTTTACCTTGAATCTATTCTTCTTGCCTCTCAAAGTCTAGAAAAGCATTTCTTTAGAAACTGGAAGATAGCACTTAACTGGAAATCATTCCTTTCAGAGGACATCCATGATTTTGTTGCTTTTAAAAAAAATTAATAAGGGCTCTTCTCTTGAAGAAGTCCTGGGGCTATATCCTGACAATGAGCTGATTTGGAACCTAATAAAAAAGGTGCAGTTACTTAAATCAATTTCATATTTAAAAACCTTTGGAAACATTTTCTTAGGTACAGTATTAAAAAAAAACCCCAAACCCCAAGAAATTAATTCTTGGTATCAATGTCCAGTCCATAGGATCCTCTATGCTGATTTCTGTATACTGATTTCTCAAACTCACCCTTTAGAGGAGTCCCTCTTGGTAACTGTTATATTTTGTTAAAAAGATGGCAAACTGGAGACACGTATTCCTTAAATACAACCCCACCCACCCAACCAAGAAATTAATTCTTGGTATCAATGTCCAGTCCATAGGATCCTCTATGCTGATTTCTGTATACTGATTTCTCAAACTCACCCTTTAGAGGAGTCCCTCTTGGTAACTGTTATATTTTGTTAAAAAGATGGCCTACTGGAGACACGTATTCCTTAAATACAACCCCACCCACCCA
>NW_015165534.1:5515-6197 GCF_001447785.1 Gekko japonicus
GCCTTCTCAGCGGGGTCCGAGGCGTTCCTCTCGGCACCGCGACCACCTGGAGGCCTCCCAGGATCTGCCGGCGCCGGATCCGTTGTAATTCGAGGCCCGCAGCTCTCGAATATGTTTTAGGGCTGGAAGGTAAGTACCTTCTCCCATTGCCCTTTAGGTCTCCGCTTCTTCTTCTGACCTTATACGCTCTGCAGAACATAGGAGCGTGGTGACGACGCGGGGGGGGGGGGAGAACCCTTGACCCAATTCTGAAAAGGCAACTCCACATGTCTATTGAAGTTTCCCAGGACAGTAAGTCTGGGAGTCTCCAGCAGCAGGGCAGAGCCCAACAATGCCAACTCAGGCAGGGATTCCGACAAAATAACATAAAACAATGGTTGGGGAAAGATACCGTCACCCGAAATACTGTCACCTTGCGATTACACAATCAAAAGTACCTGGAAGCTTTTTGAAAAGTACTTCATGTCTAATATTATGTCACATTCATTAATATTTTTTCCTTCCTTCACAGTAACTCTGTTCTGGGCAAGAATATCCAATCACCCGACAGTTCAGTTCACCAGCTGCAATCAGCATGTTTGGACATTTGACACATTGTTCAGCTGTATTTCAACAGTTCACGTATGTTCTCGATTGTGCAAAAAAGCCAAAGCGCCAGAGGTCATTTCGGGGGGGGATCGCA
>NW_015165535.1:0-600 GCF_001447785.1 Gekko japonicus
AACCACTACACCAAACTGGCTCTCCGACAAACATAGGGACACATGTTTCATACCTGGGTTCTCTTCTGTGTTTGGGAAGACACTAAGCCCTGAGCAGCCATAAACCAGCTGTGACTGTGTGGATTGAAAATCTAGATATTAGTATTTAGGGGGATTACCCAATCGGTCTGCATACCGGTTGTATCGACTTGGTTATATATTTTATATTATTATATACTTCCTGTTTGTAACTGTCAGGGTCAACAGCAAGCAGGTCCAAACACACTCTCCTGGAAAGGCTATGTTTTATTAGAATACTAGTCTGTTGCCAAGTGGTACAGGTACATTGTCAGGAATAATGATGGCTGCAAGGGGCTCCATACATACACTGTGATGCTGCCTCTAGCTAAGCAAATGAAATCCAAGCGCACACACGGGAATCCTCCCGGCGGGATATTACATCATGAATGGGAGACTCACCCCAATCCCATGAGAGCAGAAATATTCGCACCCGTAGTGGAATTCAAGCCCTCCCCTCCCTTCAAGGTTATACTGATAGCGCCGTCTGGCTGAGCCAGTTCGCACGGGGGGGGGGAGAGCACCTCCCTTGTGTTACCCACG
>NW_015165535.1:5218-5341 GCF_001447785.1 Gekko japonicus
GTGCGCCTCGGTGTTTAGTCATGCCGGCCACATGACCACGGAAACGTCTTCGGACAGCCCTGGCTCTTCGGCTTTGAAACGGAGATGAGCACCGCAACCCTAGAGTCGGACTTGACTGGCTTT
>NW_015165535.1:5542-5704 GCF_001447785.1 Gekko japonicus
AATACGTTAATGTTTTATGACTGTCGCGTTAGAGAATGAATGATGTAGATCTCATTGGTGGTGGAGAGGGCCATCCAGTCACAGCTAACCTCTGGCGAACCCGTAGGGTTTTCAAGGTAAGAGACAAGCAGAGGTGGTTTGCCATTGCTTGCCTCCATGTCA
>NW_015165535.1:5825-6188 GCF_001447785.1 Gekko japonicus
ACCCAGTGACCCCTGGTCCATGCCCAAAAGATGACAAAAACCCTCCAGGATCCCCGGGCAAAACCTACCTGGAGGAAAATTGCCTCCTTGCCCCAGAGTGCTGATCAGCACTTCCCTGGGCGTGTAAGAAAGGGTCACAAGAAGTAAGTACTGAGGCAACCCTTCCTGCCCTTCCTTCTCGTGATCTGCCTAAATTCACAGAATCAGCATTGCTGTCAGAGGGCCATCTAGCCTCTGTTTGAAAACATCCAAAGAAGGAGAGCCCACCGCCTCCCAAGGAAGTTTGTTCCCCTGAGGAACCACTCTAATTGTCAGGAAGTTCTTTCTAACGTTGCGCCGAAAACTCTTTTGATTTAATTTCAA
>NW_015165536.1:0-2104 GCF_001447785.1 Gekko japonicus
TATTGTTAGGTTCAGTTTTTTCCCTTTTTATTTCTGCCAGTAGTTTTTTGGTGTACCATCAAAATACGCAGAAACCCTATAAGAGTGCAATATGTAGTTTGTCAACAGCTTCCAGGTTCTGGGGGTAATGTCATCAAGATGCAAGCATGTATAATCTGGCAATCAGCTTCCTCTGTGCCATTACCCATTTCCCTCTTTACATTAATGACATCCTTTGTTCAGGAGAAGAAGAAGATGACAGGAACACACAGAATAGCCCGGGGCAAATGCTTTTCCGAGTTCACAGGACTATATATCAATGTTTCCACTGACATTTTAATTTGTTCTCTCCTTTCCATCATCTAGGCACTCAAACTGTCTTAAGAATACATTTGAACAAAATTGCTTTGGACCTCTGTGAAGTGGGTTTTCACATGGTGTTTTTGTTTTGTTTCTTTAACTATGAATACTTGAACACCAGCCAGTTCGGTTCATGCCCTCTTTGCTGATTGTGAAAACAGAGCTGATGTTTCTGATGATCGGTTCAACTGTTAACCTTTTTGGGGCTGTTCAACACATTGCTTCACTGTATTCCTTCTTAACTATACCATGCAGTGCAATTGGCTTTCTGCACCAGCTCGTCCTCACACAGAATTTTACTGTCCTTGCATCCTTGCTACATTATTGCTCTGCTCTACAGGCAATTTTTGTGCAGCAATTAAATTTGCCATTTATCATATAAAGTATTTATAAACATATGCTGTATTTCAGTAAAATCCTACCCTTTGATGTTGATCAGCATATTCCTAAGTGACATTAATGGCAGCCAATTGTTCTGATATAACAGTTCCACAAAATATTACCTACCAAATCTGACACTGACTAAAATATTTAACCATATGCAATTAAACAGGTCAGATATCACTGCATCCATTCTTTTATTATTATTATTAAATTAAAAAAACAGTTAAAAATAAGAAAGCAAGTCCTGATGTTTATGAAGAGCAAACAGGGAAGTGTCGATTTTATGTGCTGCTGATGCTTCTAAGAGGGGCATCCATTTTTCTTAGAGATTGTCAGGAATGGGTTGATTCTCAGATTGAAGGATACCAGTGGATACTTTGTCCTGTAAAAAAAAGTCCCACAGTTTCAGGTACCAGTCGCTCAATTGCAGCGTCGTCTTAGACTTCCAGTGAAATGCAATGATATTCCTAGCAGCCGCAAGACATAGTTCTATTAGCTCTTTCATAAGCCCATTTAATTGACCCAGTATATAACTGTTTAGGGAAAAAATACCAATGAATGTACTCAATACAAACTTCCAATAGATTTTACGGTCCAATAATGATTTCAGATATGGATCAAAATCGTCCCATAAACCTGAACAAATGGCAACAGGGTGCCGGCTCTTCACCCATTTCAGTAAGAATCTTCTTCATAGTCTTAAAATATTCCACTTGCCTAATCTCTTATCATGGTATCAAACCTCAGTTCCATGAACTAACACTCAAGTATAAATGTGAAGTTTCCTTCCAAAAGCCCAGGCATCAACTAATTAGTTCCTCATGTTTTGTACCACTTTTTTTGGATAATTTAGGTGGGGCTATGCTGAACTGCAGGCTGTGGAAGGTCAGTAGTTCAGCTGCCCAAACCATTAATTCCTCATTGGCCACCTCCAGAGTCCTAGTGGGCTATTGTTCTAGAGCTCTGAGCTCAGCCAATCTCTGGTAGACACAGCCCTGGAATGTTCTAGTCCCAATATATAACAGCGTTAGGTGTTTTTCTGTTTTTTTAATTGAATTACTGTGTATATACTTCGATTTTAAATGCTATTTGAAAAAACAAAAAAAACATTGGGACATTTTAATGTTTTGACGTCCGCCATTTTAGGGACCCTATTTGGGTGGAAAGCTGGCACAGAAACGTTTTAAATAAATGAAATAAATGTTGGAAGTTCCAGTTGCGATGTCCCCTGTCTCAGACCTCCAGACTGAGTGGTGAGAGAGACTAGATAGGTAGACAGGCACACTGACCTTTCTTCCTACATCTACTCTTCTGCCACTGTCCTCTTTGATACGTAGATTGTGACCTCAGGGAGCGATTTCCCCTTTCCTGCTTCTTTCTC
>NW_015165536.1:4417-4580 GCF_001447785.1 Gekko japonicus
TTTAGCTCAAAATCTTAACTGCCTTTCAGCCAGCAATTTATCATTTTATTCGCTTAAACCATTCATTCTGGCTTTAAGGCAAGTAAGACGAATGAGTACTGGAAATACTGGTCTGTCTCTTTGGCAGTTAACAGGTTCATCCTAACATCCCCTTTAATACCAT
>NW_015165536.1:4629-6192 GCF_001447785.1 Gekko japonicus
CAGGTGTATCTAGTACAATATTTCTTCATTTAGTATTATTACAACTTAATCTTTAATTTCATCTTGTTATTCCTTGTCCACTCTTTTCACTGCTCCAACTTGTAGTTATCTAATTGTTTAATTTTCCATTTGTCCCCTTTTTCTAAATAGTCTGGTACGGCGTTGTGACGGGCAGACGCGCTGCATTTCGCCGTGGCCTTTCGCGGCTTCTAGGAGCCCCCTGGTCCACCGGGTGGGCTTCTCCCGACTCTCTTGGAGGGAGGGTCGGCAGCAGAGGGCTTGTGGCGGCCCCTCCCTGAATTTCCGGCCTTCGGGGGGGGGTCCGCCCTTGCCCTGAAGCGGACCGCGTTATGGCGGAGGCTTGGTTTCTCCAAGCCTTCATAGCAACGACCATTCGGTTTTTTTAAAACGGTGGAATTATTTTTGTTCTAAGGACTATTTTCCGTGTCGCACTGTGTATATTGGGGAGCACTGCCTGTGGTTTCGATCCCTACCCTCTCTTTTGTGGACTTTCCCTAACGTGATGAGAAACGGCCGGAGATCGTACATGGGAGCTGAGAAAGAAAAATGCTGAGAGGGGTAAGAGACAAACTGGTTACTGGAAATAATACGTTCTTTGTTTGGCAAAAATGATAATAATAATAGAACCACTTGCCACAGAAACATAAAAGAATATAGTTGCCACAAAAATACCCTCACGGAGCTGTAAACCCAGTGAGAAAATGGCGGCGGTGATTTGTGAGGCGGTACTATCGGAACTAAGGTCGCAACTCAGTTCAGAACATTTTCAAGAAACAATGAGTGAGGAAATTGGTAAAGCTCTACAAGGGGCATGGGACAAAATTTTCAGAAATTCCCAGACTTTTTGTGCAGAAGATAAAGATAATGAAGGACCAATACAAGGGTTGCAAACGCAAAATAGCTTGCAGGACTTCACACAGACAGAAGAACAACAAGAGACGTCGCTTAATGCCCATCAACTTCAAGCAGAAGGAGGGATAAAAGAAGCGACTTTGATACAAGGTACTTTGGAAAGGAGGGAAAAGCGAAAAAGAGGAGGGACAAAAAAACGGGGGTTTAAAATCCTCCGGAGGACAAGGAATGGAGCAAAGAGGGGTAAAAGAAAGGAAAAAAATAAAGAAACCTGGTGAGACCAGTCCCTTGAATGTGAATGTATATAAGTACAGAAGAAACTTCTTGGTGAGCAAGTCAAAGGAGTACAAAAATTTACGGCATCTGAAAGAAAATGGTGAAAATCAACTCAAAAAGGAACTATTTAAAACTGTAATAGGAAAGATGTACAAGGAGAATATTTTTGGTTAACTGCAGATGGGATTTAGTGTGATTAGTAGAAACACTTGCTAGAAGCGGCTTGTTCAAAGATATAGCACTAACTGGTAGATAACCGAAATGGAGTGGGCTGATAAGTGAGAGTATGAAGGGGACGGAAAGGAGGAAATTTAATGGCTGACTAAGCTGTAAATATGTTACTTAACGGGAAAAATAACTGTGTAATTAAAATAGGCTTGCCCCCCCCCAAAAAAAAACCCAGTTAGAATGATT
>NW_015165537.1:0-2324 GCF_001447785.1 Gekko japonicus
ATGTAACTATGAGATGGGTACAGGAAGACGTATGGGGGAAATGGGTACAGGAAGACGTATGGGAGGGTGTGCAGATATAGCTGCTGTGGTGTACGGAGATGGTGAACAAGTAGACTGGGGGAAAAAACCCTCCTAGATTACCTGGTTAATGTGTCAAGAGCCACCTGGAAAAGCTCTTTCAAACCCACACTACTGTACCCCAGGCACCTCTCTCCCAGCAGCTGAAGGGAGAAGAACTTTGGTGCTCCTCTAAGCCCAACAGTGCTGAACAAACTACAAGAAGCACTGAGCAAAGTGAGAGTCCACCTGGAAGAAACACCTAGGGAATTGCAGAGCATGGCTCTTCCATGTTCTTACAAGCCCTGCTAGCACTGATGAGGTTTAGGAGAGTTTGAAAGAGCCACACACTCTGCCGTCTCCTGGGTACACTACTCACAACAGGAAATGGAAGTCTGCACCCATTTCTTCAAGGAAGCCAGTCATTATTGGCAGTGGGCCCTTTATTGGGTTGTGAGTTCTGGATGGTGCCCAGAAGAAGAAAAAGAAGAGATGGATTTATACCCTACCCTTCACTTGAAATCTCAGAGCGGGTTACAATCTTCTTTCCTTCCTCTCCCCACAACAGACACCCTGTAAGGTAGATGGGGCTAGAGAGCTCTGAGAGAACTGCTCTTGAGGGAACAGCTCTGAGAGAACTGTGACTAACCCAAGGTCGCCCAGGTGGCTGCATGTGGAGGAGTGGGAAATAAAACCCGGTTCTCCAGATTAGAGTCTGCTGCTCTTAACCACTACACTAAACTGGATCTCCCACTACAGCATGCAGGCTCTTAATCCTGGTCCTGAGAACTCACTGTCCCAACAAGTGGTGATGGCTATTAGATGAGATAGATTTTCTAAGAAAGGCTTAATTACATTCATAGGAAATAGATTTACAAATGGCTATTAGCTTTAGTAGCTGAATGAAGCTTCCAGATTCAAAAACAGAATGCCCCTGAATACTTTTTAGAGGAGGGGCAAAGCTGTTGCATTCATGCCTTGCTTATGTGTTTTCCAGTGGCCTCTGACTTGACAGTGCTGGGAACAATGCTAAACTAGACGGATCTTTTGTTTGCTCTAGCAAAACTCTTCTAATGTTCAGATAGAAAGCTGTAAAGTTGGGAAAGAGATGTGGGGATAATCAAGATGGAGGTACAGAGACAGGGAGAAAAGGATAGGAGCTATGTGGACCAGAGAGACAATGGAGAGTACTCTATGAGAGAAAGAAAAGTCTGGCAGAGAATGAGTTAAAAATGGGTAACCCGGCAGTATGATTCTTTTTCAGTTAATAAAATGTACAAATGGCCCTCAGAGTTATTTTAGTCATACAGCCCTAATCTACCAAACAGTTTGTATCTGTTTCCCCAACAGACAAACATCTTATACCCCTCCCCACCCCACTGCTCCATGACAAAGGGAGGTGTATAGTTTGCTACCATTGAAATTGAAGAACTGCATCGCCTGTTGTGATTGGGGAGAAAGTGCGGATTTTAATTTAAAATTATTTCCAGAACTTGCAATGAATGGAGAGCTGCCAAAAGAATTCCCAGGTTTCTCACAGTTAATAAAAGATATATTATTTTTTCAGTAGGAGTTTACATTAATAATTAAGACAAATGCACTTGTAAATCCCTCTAGAAAGCAGACACTTCAGCAATAGTTAATATTCGCCAGTCAGAAGCCTTCAGCAGAATCCACTTTGTGTTGCTGAGAAAAGGGATAAGGCCTTCAGCGAACACTACTGAGAATCACCAAAAACCAATAATGAATGTGTGTGACCATGCAGTGTTTCAGCAAAATCAGTTTTTTGAAAGAGAGGGAATAAACCCTATGGTAGAATTAGCTTGTATCATAGAGTTTTGCCCAAAAACCAGAGCATTGCCCCCCCCCATGTCACCGACGTGCCTACATCACTTCCAGGTCACGTAGGAACATGACATTTCTTTCTGGCTTCTTACCTGTTTGGTGGGGTAATTGCGGGCGAAGAGGAGTGCCCAAAACCGGAGGACCCCACCCTCACTTTCTCTAAAGGAAATGGCAGCTTTGGAGAGAGGACTCAATGGCTTCTCATCTCCTGGGGTCATTTCGTAGAAAAAGAGCTGCCGGAGCTCATTAGCATAACTTATTAGCATAACTTATTAGCATATGTCACACCCCCTGACATCACCAGAAGTGTGCACCAGCCCCTCTGACAGGCAGAAGCACCTGGGATCCATTCTTTCCCCCCTCTCCCTTCCCTTTGCCTCCAAGTCGGGCGAAGGAAAAGGGGAGGGGGAGGATCTCAGGTG
>NW_015165537.1:2472-2637 GCF_001447785.1 Gekko japonicus
ATGATTTAAAAAAAAAAAACCTCCAGGATCACTGGGGCCCAAACTGACCTGGAGAAAAATTGCTTCCTGGCCCCAAAGTGGCGATCAGCATTTCCCTGGGTGTGTAAGAAAGGGCCACAAGAACTAAGCACTGATGCAACCCTTCCTGCTCGACCTCTCGTGAAT
>NW_015165537.1:4146-6139 GCF_001447785.1 Gekko japonicus
TCTTTTTCCTTCTCTTTCTCTCTCCCTTCCTTCCTTTCTCTCTCTCTCTTTCTCTCTCTTTCTCTCTCTCTCTCTCCTCCCTCCCTCCCTCCCTCCCTCCCTTCCCTGTATCGTGCCTTTCCTCATGGTTCAAAGTGGCTAACCATAATGATGACTCTGCCAGCCATTCTCTTCCAGCCCCACTTAACTCCCGGGACTGCTGTGAAAAGAAAACGGGGGGCGGGAGAATTGGGTACCCGGGGCCCTTGGCGACGAGCGGGAGAGAGAAGCCTACGAGATGGGCAGAGTGTGTCTCGTCTCTCCGCAGGAAGCTGGAGCGGATGCGCGAGCGGGAACGCAAGCAGGAGCAAAAGCGCAAGATCTCCAGCTTGTCCTTCACCTTGGACGAGGAAGAGGAAGAGGACGGAGGAGAGGAGGAGGAGGAGGAGGAGGTGGAGCTTGAGCGGGAAGGTGAGGCCAGGCATCGGCAGACGAAACCGAGCACAGGGGCGGTTGAGGAAGGGTTGGGGCTGGGGCGCACAGAAGAGCTGGCTGCCGAGCTCTAGGAACGGGGTTCAGGGACTGGGGCGAACGCGATATATACCTGTGAGGAGGCTGGTGCGGCAGCAAATAAAAGGGGATTGGAGAGACATGGTGAGAACCAGCGGGTGGTTGGGTGGCTCTGGAAGGCAAGGAGTGGCAGAAGCTGTTGAGCGTCTTCTTTTCTCACCCCGTTGCCACCACCTCAGGACTGCCACCAGTGTTCCCTCTAAGCTGAGTCAGTGTGAGCTGGCTCACAGTTTTTTAGCCTCCGCCTCACACATTTTTGCCTCAGCTCAGGAAGGACGGTTCCTGAGCAAGGTGATTTCTGCAGTAGCCAAGCTGCTCGCTCACAACTTGAATGCCAGTAGCTTACAAAGTAGACTTTTTGCTCACAAGGCTCCACAGCTTAGAGGCAGAGGCCCTCCGTCATGTGCCGAGGAAAACATAAGAACATCAGAACCTAAGAGAAGCCAGTGTTGGATCAGGCCAAGGGCCCATCCAGTCCAACACTCTGTCACTCAGTGGCCAAAAATACCAGGTGCCATCAGGAGGTCCAGCAGTGGGGCCAGGTTTAGCATGTTGGTCGTTCAGGGTTGCCTGACCCCTCGGCTTAGCGTCGGGGCCAAATTGAGATGGCCCGTGGCCCTGCGTCATGTCAAGGTGAGGAGGCCATGAAGGGTTGGTGGTGGAAAGTGACCTCAAGTTGCATCTGACGTCTGGCGACCCTGTGAGGTTCTCAAGGCAGGAGACGTTCAGAGGTGGGTTTTGCCGTTGCCCGCCTCTGCATAGCAAATCCTGAACTTCCTCGGAGGTCGCCCATCCAATTTACTAACCAGGGCCGACCTTGCTTAGCTTCCGAGATCAGACGAGATGGGGCTAGACTTGGCCCATCCGGGTCAAGGAAGGAGACGAACTGAGGTGTTTTGCCACTGCCTGCCTCTGCGTAGCAACCCTGGGCTTTCTTGGTGGTCTCCCATCCAAGTACTAACCAGGGCCGATCCTACTTAGCTTCTGAGATTGGGCTAACCTGGGCCGTCCAGGACAAGGCGAGAGACATTCAGAGGTGGGTTTGCCATTGCCTGCCTCTGCATAGCAACCCTGGGCTTCCTTGGTGGTCTCCCGCCCACATACTAACAAGGGCTGACCCTGCTTAGCTTCTGAGATCTGTGAAGACTGGGCTAGCCTGGCACATCCAGGTCAGGACAAGAGACAGACAGAGGAGGTTGGCCATTGCCTGCCTCTTCACAGCGACCCTGGACTTCCTTGATGGTCTCCTGCCGAAGTACTAATGAGGGCCGACCCTGCTTGGCTTCCGAGATCAGACGAGATCAGGCTAGCCTGGGCCATCCAGGTCAAGGCAGGAGGTGTTCAGAGGTAGTTTGCCATTGCCTGCCTCTGCCTCTGCAACCCCGGCCTTCCCTGGTGGTCTCTCATCCAAATATGAACCAGAGTTGACCCTGTGTAGCTTCTG
>NW_015165538.1:0-849 GCF_001447785.1 Gekko japonicus
AGGTGACTGGGGGCAGGCTAAGTTGGCCACAACCCGGTCGGTGTGTGCATGCTCTGAGAAGCAGACGCCGTTGTTCCTCCACTCCGAACAGAAGAAAGATTTATGACCTAAAAGAAGGCGATAAATTTCACCAAACTGCCAGAGAACAGTCTGAGTAGCATCTAAGGCAACAGGGAACAAGGAGAGCCGAGGAATTTGTGACTCAGCAGGGAAGAAGACAGTTATCAACTTTTGTAGATAGAGAGGCTGCAGTCAGCAAATTAATTGGAAATGGCCACTACAGTAAAGGCCCTGTCTGAGCAAATTGCCCAGTTACAGGCGCCTCTCTCTCCCTCTCTCTCTCAAGGAGAGCAGAGGAATTTGTGACTCAGCAGGGAAGAAGACAGTTATCAACTTTTGCAGATAGAGAGGCTGCAGTCAGCAAATTAATTGGAAATGGCGACTATAGTAAAGGCACTGTCTGAGCAAATTGCCCAGTTCCAGGCTCTAATGCTGGCCTCACAGATACATATCTACTATATCAACAAGAATACAAGTACATTTTCCCCCCTTTCAATTCATTTTGTGATCCAGCAACACAGAGATGTTAACCATGTTACCAAAATAGGTACACTACTATCCCATTATTCCACCTTGTTGTTCAATCTGAATTGAGTAAACCATACCAAATTAAAAAAATCCTCTTTTGAATCTCCTTTAACATAACATACTGCCAGAGACAAAAAACATTAATGAAGCCATATACGCAGCAACTTTATAACAGTAAAATACAATTCAGCTGGGCATACCCAGCCTCTATAGTCATCTTCAAAGAAGGAAAGAGACTAATTGGGAGAGATCCACAAGAAG
>NW_015165538.1:5594-5735 GCF_001447785.1 Gekko japonicus
CTCACCCGATTAGAAACATATTAAATGTATTAAGTCACTGCCGATTGGGGAAAATAGGTTTGCTTAAATTAGATTTACACAAAGCATTTGATACATTATCTCATGAATTCATGTGGAATATAATGTCAAAATATGGCATTG
>NW_015165538.1:5913-6144 GCF_001447785.1 Gekko japonicus
GAAATTCAGGAAGGATAGAAGGTTGTAAAATAGGCAAAGAAGATATGAAGATTAATCTGTTTGCAGATGATATAATAATAATAATGTCCAACCCAAAGGAAGGAATTAAAGAGACAATGGTGATATTAGAGGATTTCGAAACAATGTCAGGTTTAAAAATTAATATGATGAAATCAGACGTATTATAACATAATGTGAACCAAGAGGAAAGGAAAGAAATTAATATATTAA
>NW_015165539.1:0-4399 GCF_001447785.1 Gekko japonicus
GATGAGTGACACAACATAGACCCTGCCTTAGTATTAAGGTGAAAATGGAGCTGTGGTGAAGTGATGAGGGACAGAAGAAAGGCTCTGCTCTATCACTAAGGGGAAGCTGGAGCTGTTCTGAAGTAATGATAGAAACAACAAAGACCCTGAATTGCAATTAAGGGGATGTTGCAGGTTTGCTGAAGTAATGAAAGACACAACAAAGACCCTGCCTTGACATTAAGGGGATGCTGGAGCTGTTCTGAAGTAATGAAAGACAAAACAAACACCCCACTCTGACATTAAGGGGAAGCGGGAGCTGTGCTCCAGTAACGGGAGACACAACAAAGACCCTGCCTTGACAATAAGGAGAAGCTGGAGCTGTGCTAATGTGATGATAGACACAATAAAGACCCTACCATGACATTAAGGGGAAGCTGGAGCTGTGCTGAAGTGATGAGTGATGCAACAAAGACCCTGCCTTGACATTAAGGGGATGCTGGAGCTGTGCTGAAGTAATGATAGACACAACAAAGATCCTACCCTGACATTAAGTGGAAGCTGGAGCTGTGCTGAAGTGATGATAGACACAACAAAGATCCTACCCTGACATTAAGGGGAAGCTGGAGCTGTGCTGAAATGATGAATGATGCAACAAAGACTCTGCCTTGACATTAGGGGGATGCTGGAGCTGTCCTGAAGTAATGATAGACACAACAAAGACCCTACCCTGACATTAAGGGGAAGCTGGAGCTGTGCTGAAGTAATGATAGACACAACAAAAACCCTGCCTTGATATTAAGGGGATGCTGGAGGTTTGCTGAAGTAATGATAGACACAAGAAAGACCCTACCTTGACATTAAGGGGATGCTGGAGCTGTGCTGAAATAATCAGTGACACAATGAAGACCCTGCCTTGACATTAAAAGGAAGCTGGAGCTGTGATGAAGTGATGATAGAAACAATAAAAGCCCTACCATGACAGCATCCAGGTGATCAGAGACACAACAAAGACCCTACCTTGGCATTAGGGGAAAGCTGGAGCTGTGCTGAAATGATGGGTGACGCAACAAGGACCCTGCCTGGAGCTGTGATGAAATGATGAGTGACACAACAAAGACGCTGTGTAAGGGATGAGAGAAATGAGTTTACAAATTGCTATGCCCCAGTCATCAGAAAAGAGCATAAGTTTGGGCAGGATTCTACCTTTAGGAGGGGAGGCTGCGTGCCGTGGTAATTACCAGCAGCTGCAAGGTTTCGTTATCTAAAGGGAGCTTTAGTCAGACAGGATTATTATGGTTACAGGACGCACCAGAGTTTCTTTGGCATTGATATGATGAATTGTCCTGGAAGACAGCCCAGATTGCCTGCACGGGCTGACTTTGCTATGTAATATGCTGCGAGGAATGATTGGTGAAAAGCTACAGCTTCCTTTTATGAATGGTCATTTTATCTTTGTAAGTTACGAGTTTTATTGCCGTTGGTTTCAACGAGGGCTGTTTTCTGCCTTGCACACAGCCCGTGAGTGTAAAGACTGTTTATCTGTAAAAACTGTTTTAAACAAATATTTCCACTGCTGATGGACGCTGCATCTGTGGTTGCATCGTAAATTTGCAAGCTGAAGCGAACCCCCCAAGGTTCATCCGACCTGATATGGTGGCAGCGGTTGTAAAAAGATTATAGAATGCAATCAGCAGCACTAGTGGAATACGTGTTACAAGTCCTTTAAAAAAAAGAAAATGAAAAGAAAAGTAAAGAAAAAGAAAGCATGGCAATAACTAGATTTTGTTCCTCCTTACTAAAAAGGAGGAGGGAATGAGCCGAGATAAGAACTCAGTAGGTGACACTAATGATTGTTATGATAAAGCTAATGGGATGGAAGAACTAGGAGCTTTCAGAGATTATATATTAGCTCCTGCAGAAGCCCATGGTTTAGGGTCACCTCTGAAAGAGGCTTAGAGAGCTGATACTGCACGTTGTATGGAGTATAAGGAAGTTGCCTCCAGACAAATGGAAGCCTGGTACATAGGAAATGACCCATGTTGGCAAGCGCACATACAAACTGAAGATATGGCAAGACGCTCCCCTTTACGGCGGTCAGCGATACAGAATGGGGCCCAGATGGGTGAGGGTGCTGTGCCATCTTCAAGATGACGTATAACAGCCCAGCAGGCAGCAGATATAAGAGCAACCGTGAGAGAGCATCAAGAACAACAGGGAGCCCCATCAGTTGGATAGGATCCAATGTACCAGCTCTGCTCACTGATGACGCAGGTATTAGGACAAAATGCCCAACAAATGGCATTGCTGCAAAGGCAATTGACTCAAGATCAAGGTGATAGATGGGCTAGACTAAAATTCCCTAAATTTAAAGATGGAGAGGATGTCAGCTCATATTTTCACCTCTTTGAAGCAACTGCCCACGATGTTAGGCTGCCAAAAGATCAATTTATGGGAGTATTGCGGCAATGCCTGCATGGGGAAATGGCTGAACTGTTGGCCCAGGTTATACCAGAACAGGCCAAAGAGTATGAATATTTTAAGTATTTGGCTTTACAGCAGTTTGGATTGTCAACAGAGCAACTCAGGAGGAAATTCAGAACAGCCACACCCAAGCCAAATGAAACATATGCCTCATTTACTAGTCAGTTGCATAGAATAGGCACAAGTTGGGCAAATTCAGCAAATGCCCATACTTTTCATGACTTATTCGAACTGATATTAAAAGAGCAAATATACCAGGCTGTGCCAGTAGATCATGCAACCTTAGCAAGAGCACAGAGACCAAAGACAGCAACTGAGTTGGCACGGGTGCTGGATGAAATTGCAGCTGCCAGTCAAGTCAGTTCAGCAAATAGTCACTTTGGCCCATATAAATCAGCAGTCGATAATCCATCCTGGTTAAAGAAAAGGAATGAGGAAGAGGGCCAGACAAGACCTATTCCTCTACCAAGATGGCATCTTCCATCTTCAAATGAAGCTGGGAGGAAGGAGCATAAAGAAGGGCGGACAGTGAGACATAATGAACTGATTTGCTACCTTTGTAAATGCCCAGGGCATGTACGATCGTGTTGCCCACAGCTGCAAGTGAAAATAGAAGCCAAAGGTCCAAGTGATAACAAGCAGCCTTCAGAGACCTACACCTCAACAAGAATACACATCTGGGTTGGATGTGATATCTGAAGACAAAAAGGGAAGATTGTCCACCTCAGATGTAGCCGACTTTTTCCATGAAATACTGTCACCTCAACTTGTGAGTAGATCCTCTCCGGTTGGGAGGAATGGGCTTGCTCTGGTTAGAGGGAACAGAAGTGTGGTTAAGATTTCCAACAGGGAAGAACAGGACAGGCTCTATATTAGAAGGATCCAGCTAGGTAGTCTACCCAAGCATAGCATTTATCATTACATCTCCCAGGAACAGGCAGACTGGGGCAAAGGAAGAAGACTGACATATGTAAGACTGGAAGACAAGTTAGTAGTTCCTGCCTTTATTGACTCTGGGGCTGACATGTCTTCAATTTCAGAAGATCTTTTCTATGCTTTGGGGTTGAAGGCAGATGGTAAAGTGGACATTTATACCTATAACAGACAGGCCCAAGAGCAACCAGTGACTATGGCTACAGTAGCAGTTGGGGGGTGGAGTGAGAAAGTTCCACTACTCATGCACAAAATGAGTGATCTGCTGTTTTTGGTAGGAATGGACATACAATTCAAAATGGCGAAGGGAAAGGGGACAAGGGTGCAGCAACAGCCCATTTTTACACAGAGCAAAACAAAAGCTTGTCTAGCTACCCCTAGTGAGCCAAACATTGAAATGTGCCTTCCATATGAAACCCAATTGATTTAAAGGACTAGAAATGGAGGTATGGAAGACATTACACCGGCCGGCTTGTTGACTGAACAAGAGGAGATCAAGCCAGCAGGTAGAGAGGTCATAGTGGGAATAACACTGGACTGGTCATCCCAAGCCTTTAAAGATCATTTGCATACTTGCGTTACATTGTAAGAGTGTAGGGGAAAAGCTAAAGACATCAGTCAGTCTATAAGTAAGCCGGGAGATAGTCGAATGTTTTGGGAGAATGGCTTATTGTATAGAGAATTTGTACCAAAGACAGGAGAGGGACATCTAGCAAGGGCAGAGGTCTCATGGAGGGGGAGCGCTCCGGTACGGCGCTCCGGAAGAGACCCTCCGGTGAGCGGGGCGGTCACGTGGTGAAGCCCCGCCCCCTTCTTCACGCTGCCCTCTGCTTCGATCTTCATTCTATTGGAGAACGAGGACGAAGCAGGAAGGTAAGTAGGCTGCCTGCCCACAGCCCTCCCCAGCCCCAAACTCGCCGTCGCCGGCCCGTGCCTCCGTGCATGGGCCTCTGGACGGCTGCCCACCCACCCCGCACTTTCTATTCCTCCTTTCTTTCTCTCT
>NW_015165539.1:5658-5798 GCF_001447785.1 Gekko japonicus
TTCTTTCCTTTTCTTTCTTTTCCTCCCTTTTTTTCTTCTCTTTCCTCCCTCCTTTCCTTCTCTCCTTCCTGCCTTCTTGTTCTTTCCTTTTCTTTCTTCCTTTTCTTCCTTCTTTTTCTTTCCTTTCTTCTTTCTCTTTC
>NW_015165539.1:5951-6245 GCF_001447785.1 Gekko japonicus
AAACAGTCCAGTGACACCTCTGAGAACAAATTTTATTCAAGTACAAGCTCTCCCTCTTCTGTGAGGGCCGATCTGTGTGGGGGAACCCCCCCCCATAGCTAACAATCCAAAACAGCCCAGTGGCACCTTCCAGACCAAGGAAAGAAGGAGAAATGAGGGCGGATGGGTGACAGCCATCTGCAGCTAACCCTATGAGGGAAAGCACTTAGGGCTCTTTAGCTTGGAGAAACGATGACTGAGGGGCAATGTTTCCTCTAAGCTGTGCAGTCTTACGAGCAAAAATTCTACTTTGTG
>NW_015165540.1:0-116 GCF_001447785.1 Gekko japonicus
ATTGGCCTGTTTTGGACTGGGGGGCCGGGAGGGAGCCGTGCAGCTTACCTGGCTGCTTTTTGCTCTGACTGAGGGCTGCTGGGAGCAGGGGGTGGGGGCTTGTTGCATGAGATCGG
>NW_015165540.1:214-5894 GCF_001447785.1 Gekko japonicus
CAATGTGTTCTTGAACTGGAGTTCAATGAGGCCCCCCCCTTTTAATGATCAGTGTGTGTGTGCGTATGTGTGCACGCGCGCGCGCCTGAAAGTCATGGTGACTTCTGTTAACCCCAGTGGGATTAGGATGTTTCAGAGAGGTGGCCTGATATTACCTGCCTCTGTGTCCTGGCCCTGGTATTCCTCAGAGGTTGCCCTTCTAAGTACTTGCCAAGGTCGTCCCTGCTTAGCTTCCGAGATCTAGTTGGCCACAGTGTGAGACAGGATGCCGGACTGTGATTCAGTGGTAGAGCATCTGCTTGGCATACAGAAGTTCCTTGTTTCAATTTCCAGCATCTCCAGTTTAAAAAAAGAAAACAAAAAAGGATCCAGCAGTAGTTGATGTGAAAGACCAACAGCTGAGACTCTGGTGAGCAACTGCTAGTCTCAGTAGACAGTACCAACTTTGATGGACCAAGGGTCTGATTCAGTATAAGGCAACTTCATGCGTGGACTAGATGGACCACTGGCAAAGCTCCCTCTAAGGTGTGGCGTCTTGTGAGCAAACATTCTACTTTGTGAGCGACTGGGATTAAAGTTTTGAGCGAGCGATTTGGCTACTGCAGAAATTAGTTTGCTCTGGAGCCATCCGGCCTGAGCGAAGACAAAAAGTTGTGAGCTGGAGGTTAAAAAAACTGTGAGCTAGCTCACGCTAGCTCAGCTTAGAGGTCTGATCCAGCAGGGCTCTTCTTCTATTCTGATTGATTTATACACAGATCTCTCAAACCAGTGCCAGAATGCAGGGAATGATGGACCAAAATATAAATGTATTTAAAAAAGAAATGAAACAAAGAACTTTTCCCCTTCTCTCCACAACCATGGCAAAAAACCGAGAGTAACCTTGGCTATTGGGAGAAAAACTCTGAAAAAAGCTGAGACATGGTATAAGTTCCATTCACCTTAGAACTGATTGAAAAAGTGCATTTCGAAGCCTAGAGGGGTAGGTTTTGCTGCCGCTTTCATTTTCTGTTTGAGAGGCCATAAAGCATTTGGAGGAATATAAATTCCAGGAACCGTGTTTGTAGAGCTGCAGCATTTAATAGTTTGTCAGCATTTCCCATATTTCCAAGAGGTTTATAACATGGTCATAAAAATTCACTGAAAGATAGAACTTGGTAAGACTTGATAAGTCCTTTTTCAATGCTCGGCTGGCATTAGAATTCTCCCCTTTCCAACACTTTGAAAGACTTTTTTTTTTAGAAGCGTGAATTCCACATGTTTTGAGAAGCAAATAATAGGTAACTGGTCATTGGCAGCAATAAAATGCCTGCTGAATTGTTAAGTAAAATAGCATTTAGATGTATTTGGAAGGGAGCTGATCTGGAATTTGGTTGGGCTCTGCATTTGCATGCATTTAGAGAAGAAGAAGAAGACGAAGACGAAGAAGACGAAGAAGACGAAGAAGACGAAGAAGAAGAAGAAGAAGAAGAAGAAGAAGAAGAAGAAGAAGAAGAAGAGCAGCCTTGGTGCAGCCCTCCAGCTGGGTTCTTCCCATGTGCAGCCAGCCGGGCTTCAAGTCAGCTCCCCGGCAGCACGAGGAGAGGAGCACCCGACGCGTGGGAGGGAAGGCGAGGAGAGGAGGGATCCGCAGGGCAGCCAGGCTGACCGAGCTTGGGTGGTGCAGGAGGTGGTAGCTACAAGCACGGATGGCTTCAAGAGGGAATTGGATAAACACATGGAGCAGAAGTCCATCGGTGGCTATTAGCCACAAGGTACAGATAGGAACTCTCGATCTGGGGCAAGTGTGCTCTGTATTTTTGGTGCTTGGGGGGCCACAGTGGGAGGGCTTCTGCAGTTCTGGCCCTGCTGGGATACCTCCTGTTGGCCCCTGGGTTTTGGCCACTGTGTGACACAGAGTGTTGGACTGGATGGGCCATTGGCCTGATCCAACATGGGCTTTTCTGATGCTCTTATGTCTGTGGCAGTAATGCTCTGTATTCTTGGTGCTTGGGGGGGGCACAGTGGGAGGGCTGCAGTTCTGGCCCTGCTGGGAGGTCTCCTGTTGGTCCCTTGGGTTTTGGCCACTGTGTGACAGAGTGTTGGACTGGATGAACCATTGGCTTGATCCAGCATTGGCTTCTCTGATGTTCTTATGTTCTTAAGAAGAAGAGGAGGAGGAGGAGGAGATTGGATTTATACCCCATCCTTCACTGCCCGAAGGAGTCTCAGAGCGGCTTACAATCTCCCTTCCCTTCCCCTCCCCACAACAAGCACCTTGTGAGGTAAATTGGGCTGAGGGAGCTCTGAGAGAACTGTGACTGGCCCAAGGCCACTCAGCAGGCCTCATGTGTCTCAAGGTGCATTACAATCGCCTTCCCTTCCTCTCCCCACAGCAGGTACCTTGTGAAGTTGGTGGGGCTGAGGGAATTCCTGTGACTGGCCCAAGGCCACCCAGCAGGCCTCATGTGTCTCAAGGTGCATTACAATCACTTTCCCTTCCTCTCCCCACAACAGGCACCTTCTGAGGTAAATGGGGCTGAAGGAGCTCCGAGAGAACTGTGACTGGCCCAAGGCCACCCAGAAGGCTTCATGGGGAGGAGGAACGGGGAAACAGACTCGGTTCTCCAGATTAGAGTCCACCACTCTGAACCCCTACACCATGCTGGCTCTCACCATGGGGCCCACCAACACGCTTCCTGGTGCTTGCCAGGTATTTTCAGAAAGTGGGCGTGGCCAGGTGGGGCTTTTGCCCTGCAAAGCTTCTGATTGGCCACTGGAGATTTGATTGCCTATGCAGAAGAAACAGCGCAGAAGAAGGATATTTTATTTAAAAACATATACTGATTAAAAAGTTTAAAAATATATTCCCCCAGATACTACCTCCAGGAAGGAATCAGGAATGACAGTTTGGGAGAAAGAGGTTATGCCGCCAATTCATCTAGTATTACGGCTCCGCTCCGAATTGGGGTGGGTAACGATTTCCCAGAATCCCATCTGGTTGCATCTTTAGATCTGGCAGCTATGAGGGATGCTTTGAACAGGCCTTTAAAAACACAGCAACACCTACAGAATACACAGAAACCAAAAGCAGGTCTCAGAGTCGCTGGCTCCTCCTTTACAAAGTGGAATAGTTTTAAACCGTGAACGTTAAAAAAAAACAATGTAGGCCGTACTTGCCTGGTTCGACATAACCACAACTTCTCTATTTTGTTTTATCATCTTTGAAATGTTCCATTCCCCCTCCCACCCGTGATCCTTTGTTTAAAGCACAATTGAAATACAGAATAATATCAAGAGGGCGTACCTTTCCTCTGTCTCATACGCTCCTGATTGTGTTAGAGTCGGCTGCATAAAAATAACACGTCCCGTTATGTAACCCCATTTGATTGTTCTAAGCGCTGTCAGGTAGACCAGTATCCTTATCTCCTTATCATGGATGAGAGCGGGCCTGTGGATTGAGGCACGGAGTTAGTGGCGTACTTGAGGAGCAAAGGTCTGCGAAGGGTAAAGGGTGTGCAGACCTGTAATTTGCATTGGGGCCAGATAGAATGGGCAAACCTCCAAAGGAAGTTTAGAAAACTAATTGAGGGCCAAAAGTTAAAAACATAAGTAAGTGTACAAAAGGGTGTTTATTACAAAGACATATAAAAAAACTAGTAGATGCCCAAATAAAGCTTCATAAAGTGTAAAGGTAAAGGTTCCCTTGCTCGAAAGCCAGTCGAATCCGACTCTAGGGTTGCGGTGCTCATCTACGTTTCCAAGCCGAAGAGCCAGCACTGTCCGAAGACGTTTCCATGGTCATGTGGCCGGCATGACTAAACACCAAGGCGCACGGAACACTGTTACCTTCCCACCGAAGTGGTACCTATTTATCTACATGCAATTTCTTGCTTTCGAACTGCTAGGTTGGCAGGAGCTGGGACTAGAGACGGGAGCTCACTCTGTCATGCGGCACCCGGGTCTCGAACTGCTGAACTACCGACCTTCCACAGCCTGCAGTTCAGTATCTTAACCACTTGAGCCACCGCAGCTCCTTCATAAAATGTACAAAGTTACAAATACACACAAAAGAGAACAGTGTATGACCTGATGTGTTTCGGCTCACAAGAGGTCAAATAGTGCAAAATATAACAAGGAACAGAGTCCCTGTAGCACATGTAAGGCAATTAACCATAAATAAATAATAAATACATAAATGAAATAGGACCAAAATTGGAATGTTCCAATATGGACTTGAATGCCACACCAAAAAGTTACTACTTGGGGCCACAAATATATCTGACCTTGTGTCAGAAGTTGTTGTATGAAGTGGAAATAGTATGTACCTTCCAGTTTAGGTCCTAAGAGTGCAAATGGAATTGCCTTGTGAGGGACAATGTGCCATCAATATGTAACAGTCAGACCGATTTCACACAAGACCTGTGCCGCAGTCGCACCTCCCGTTGTGGGTCAAAATACGGCTGCGCGGCTTCGAGTGGGAAATTGACCAATAGAAGTGGGGCAAAGGGAGATGCAACAGCGGCGCAGCTCTTGTGTGAAATCGGTCTCAGGGTTCTAACCCTGTGGTCCCCACTTGGGTTAGTTAATCCAAAGTGGGGTCCCCACCAATGCTCCCTCTAAGCTGTGGAGTCTTGTGAGCAAAAATCCTACTTTGTGAGCCACTGGCATTAAAGTTGTGAGCGAGCGATTTGGCTACCAGATAAATTAGTTTGCTTTGGAGCCATCCTCCCTGAGCAAAGGCCAAAACATGTGAGCCGGAGGCTAAAACACTATGAGCTGGCTCACAGTAACTCAGTTTAGAGGGAGCCCTGGTCCCCACAGCTCTTAACATTTTAAATGGGAAAAGATGGATTTTAGAGTCATTTTCTGTTTAAAAAACCCTTCTAATTCTGTAATCCTAGCACTATTGCATTGTTTATTGGATGTCTTCTGCTGTCCAAGTGAACGGTTTTTGGGATGCCAATCTCCAATTGGGGCCTGGGGAATCTCCTGGAATTATCTCTCATCTCCAGACTACAGAGATCAGTTCCCCTGGAGAAAAACGGTTGCTTTGGTGGGGGGCAAAATCGAGAGGGTGCAGAAGAGAGCGACGAGGATGATCAGGGGTCTGAAGACTGAGCCCTACGAGGAAAGGCTAAGGTCCTTGGGAATGTTTAGTTTGGAGAAGGGGAGACTGAGGGGGGACATGATCGCTCTCTTTAAATATTTGAAAGGCTGTCATTGGGAGGAGGGCAAGGAGCTGTTTCAGTTGGCAGCAGATGATAGGACCCGAAGCAATGGGTTTAAATTCCATGCAGAAAGTTATCAGCTGGATATCAGGAAACACTTTTTCATGGTCAAAGTGGTCCAGAGGTGGAATCAGCTGCCTAGGAAGGTGGTTAGCTTTCCTTCACTGACAGCTTTCAAGAAGAGGCTGGACGAATGTTTGCTTTAGGCTGGTCCTGCATCATTCAGGGGGTTGGACTAGATGGTCCGTATGGCCCCTTCCAACTCTATGACTCTGTGGCATTGTACCCCACCGAGGTCCCTGTCCTCCCCAAGCTCCACCACCGAATCTCCGGGAATTTCTCAACCAGGAGCTGGCAACCCAACCCCCAACTCCTGCTGGTGGCCTGGGTTACTAGGCACTCACCTTGAAGTACATGAATAAAAAGGCACAGAAAGGCAAACAGCACAAAGAGATCAGTTTCAATCAGCAACA
>NW_015165541.1:0-2362 GCF_001447785.1 Gekko japonicus
TCCCTTTTTCCCATGGCGAGGTTGTTTTGGTCTAGGTGCCTTGGCAGATATTCCCCTCTTGCCTGAGCTACCGTGCCTCATGCTGAGGAGAGCGAGAAGGCAGGAAAGGAAACCCTTTCGTTCAATCCAGAGAAGCGGGGTTCAGTGGTGGTCAGGAGAGGCAACCCGACATGTGCAGTAGTAATTTAAAAGGTTAATAGCTGTGTTATTTAATATTAAAATTTGTATCTTATATTATTATGTATGGTGGGGTGGCCCAGAGGGCATATAGTAGTGTAGCCCTTTTGGCTGATGGCGATTGCAGACGTCGCTCTCTGTGAGCCATGGAGGGAGTGTCACTGGGCTAAGATGTTAATTTAACTTCCTTCCCTCTGTATTCCCTCAGGGTGTCCATGAATCAAAAGGAGTGACTGAAGACTACTTGAAACTGGAATCTCTGATACAGAAGGTCGTTTCCCCTTACTTGGGCACCTATGGCTTGTACTCAAATGAGGGGCCCATCACTCACTCTTCGTGTTTTTTAGGTAAGAGAGGGACCAGTGAGAACTGACGGGAGAAGAGAAAGCCCACCGGTCCCTTTTGTTTAGTCCCCCCCCCCCATGCCCAGTTCTTCATTGGAATCCAATTCCCAGTTTGCAGAATTGCCCTGTTTCCTTACCGCTCCTTATCCTGCTGAGTTGGCCTCTTCTACTTGCCTCCTGGTAGGTTTATATCAGCTTCTTTTCCATGGCGTCTTGAGGCAACTGCACATGCACAGAGGTCACTTGCTAATTAGTGAGGGGGGATTACCTTCTCTTTTTAAAACAGTTTTCAGATTTTTCTGATTTATAGACAGGTGCCCCCTATCTGTACATGGCCTCACGGTGTAGATTTTTTTGTTCCGCGTGCTGGGGCAAAGTTCGGAATTGAATATCTAGTTAACATAGCCTCCTAAAACATGACAGGAATCACTGATGTGACACAGTGCTGGGGAGGGGCGGTGGCTAGGTGAAACTGTAGTGATGTCCATGAAACATGAATATTTTCTCCTGGAATCACAAGAATTGGATTGTTTATAACACATTTTAATCACCTTTCAACCAACAAAATAGGTCCCTATGGCAGTTTACAATATAAGGCAAGATCTCCGCAGGTAGCATAAGGTCAGGAAAAACAGTGAGAGTAGTTCTAAAGCATCAAGGAACAAAACCTCGTTCCCAACACTGTGTCATAAAAAAATAAATAACAGCAAAAAATGCTTAATCTAAATCAGGCCTCCAGAGCAATCAAATTGTTAAATACATCCGCAGAATAGGGACCATAGCAAACAAGAAGAGAGAGAGAGAGAAGAGATTGGATTTATACCCAGCCCTTCACTCGGAGTCTCAGAGCGGCTTACAATCTCCTTCCCTTCCCCTCCCCACAACAGACACCCTGTGAGGCAGGTGGGGCTGAGAGAGCTCTCCCGAGAACTGATCTTGACAGAACAGCTCTGAAAGAACTTGTGGCTGACCCAAGGTCACACCAGCAGCTGCATGTGGAGGAGTGGGGAATCAAACCCATTTTTCCCAGGTTTGAAAAAGGTATTGGGTCCCAGTCAGCCAAACCTCAGACAAGCCCAGTTCCCTAAAGTAGCGCCCCTGTGCAAATATCAACTCCTGGATCAGGCAATACAGGTGAAGATTGTTCCTTAGGTTCTCAGGCCTAAGCTGTGTCAGGTTTTAAAGGTCAAAACTGGCACCTTGTCGGGAGGGGCTGTGTTTCAGTAGTAGAGCGTTTGGTGGGCATGCAGAAGGTCCCAGGTTCTGTCCCCAGTGTCTCCAGCGGAATGGATCGTGTAGCAGATGATGTGAAAGACCTCTGCCTGAGAAACTGAAGAGCCAGTCTGAGTAGATGATTACCGATCTTGGTGGGAAAGTAGCCTGATTTGGTATAAGACAGCTTTGTATGTTGGGTCCGGCACCAAGTTGGAAGCCAGTGCAGAGGGGGTAACAGGTGACACAACTCTCGCATCGTAAGATCACAGGACCCCTCAATGCCACATTTCGAACCAACTGCAGCTTGATTTTTCCCCGGCAACAGGGATAGACCTGTTCTCTTTACCCATACGTGCCCGAGTTAGTGTGTGTCTTCTTTTGTCTGAAGCTCTTGGTGGGTAAAAGAGCAACTGTTGATGTTTTGGGGCAGCTGCTGTTTTGTTCTGCTGGAGAAACAAGAAAGGGACAAAACTGAACCTAATAAGAAACTCCAAAACCAAACAAAGGTTAGTGAAAAGGAGGGCCAATATTAAAACCTTTCTATAAAAGGAGGTACATGTATTTATTGATAATAACAAATTTAAAACATATATAGGGGCCCAATTACAACATATATATATATATAT
>NW_015165541.1:2888-5827 GCF_001447785.1 Gekko japonicus
TGGGGGGGGGGGTTGTGGGGGGGGGAGCTTCATCACCAGGATACTCCCCCTCCGAGTTCAGTGGCCGGCTTGCCCTGGACACCGGTTTTCCGTTGATGGATGGGTGAGCCAAAGCGACTCTCGCTAATGACGCTGCTGCTGTTTTTTCCTTAGTAACCCCTGCCACGGCTTTCACAGAAGACACGGGAGCGTAATGGTGTTTGGGAGCAGACAGTCTAAAATGGCTGCCCCCGAGCACTCGCGTCAGCAGCCGACGTGGAATATCTTGGCTAGGCTGCATGAGACGGGAGTCCAGAAGCTGTGAGGAAAAGGAAGGTTCAAGGAACGAAGAGTGGGGGCAGCTTCAGGGCAGAGGTTGGCACCAGGGGCAGAGGAGTTGTAAACAACTCTGCTGTTGGCCTTCTCCTGAAATCTGTCAGCTTCTCTCCCTGGCAAGCAACATCCCTGGCTTGTTGCCGCCTAGTGCCACCTAGTGGGCAGTGTGAGCCATCTGAGAGCTTCGGCCGTCACACTGTTCTTCCTAAGCTAAGGAGATGTCGGTGACTAGTAAGACGGAGCTTGTAAGCAGCTCTTAGCTTCCCCCAAAATAGTGTGATAGAAGACTATAAATAACCAAATGAAGCCATGGTTGGAAAGTCTCCTAACGCACTGGTGGGGGATTTCAGGCTAACAGGATCTGCTTTTTATTTTTAAACCGGAATCCGTGCAATCCTTGGGCTTGTGAGGCCAAAGTGCATACCTGGGGTCTCCTAAGAAATTAGGTCCCGACTAGTCTGGGTTAAGTGATCATAAGACTCTTGTGTAAGAACATAAGAAGTGATTTGTTGTACCTGATTCTTGCTTGCCAAGAATCAGGAAGTCCAGCATTGGATAGTGGAATTTCAGCAACCCGTGAGCCCTTTGAGAACTGCCCTGTGTCCATTTGGACCATCCACTCAGCCTTGCCCTACCATAAAGTTCCTTAATCAAGTGGAACAGAAGGGCAGTCTTCTGGGGGGAGGCCAGGTTATGATATCCCTGGCTACACAGCTTCAGAGTAGAATAAACTGCAAGAACGAGGGTGGTGAGCAAACCATTCAAAATAGTCAAGGAGTTCAGCTTTATAATCACCTGATTATCTTGATGAAGAGGTGGTGGAAAGCAAAGAAGCTCATGAAGGACCTGAGAAGGCAGAAGGGAAGATTAGAAGAGGGGGCGCTGCCGACCAACAAGTGAGTGGAAGAAGTCTGGAGTGGGCGGGGTGAACTTGGGGGGGGGCAGACAGGAGAAGTGGCAGAGGCCAAAGTCCCCGTCTTGTTAAAAAAACAAAGCAAATAAATTAGAATCTGCCAAGTGTAGCAGCACTTGTAGCGACAGAAATGCAGCGTGCAGATTTTAATTGTCCCATGTGTTTCCCGACAGAAAAGCGATTCTTCCGGCGCTCTAAATCAGGAGACATCCCCGCCAAGAACCCTGTGGTGCGATCCAAAAGTTACAACAACCCCCTGCTGACTCCAGTAGCCGAGTATGAAACGGAGGGGGCGGCCCCCAACAGCTCCGGCATCCGAAGGCACTCTGTCTCCGAGATGACCCTGTGCATGGAGACACAGGACTACTCCAATCTAACGACTATCATGGACAGCGGCTCCAGGAATTCAATGGCTACCACCAAAAACTCACACTCGGGAGAGGCAGAAAGGCTGTCTGCTGGCTGTGCGCAGTGCACTGGCCACCTCAAGGCACCAGAGCCACCCAAAGGACTCTCCTACCCGGGGGGTGACCCAAGCAGGGCATTTGAGCTCTCCAGAGACCAAGACTTACTAGCCATTGCCCCTACAGCCAGCCCGGAGAATATCGTGGACCAGATTTTGGAGTCAATAGAGTCGGATTCCGATGGGATTTTCATGGAGTTTGGCCAAAGCGGCTCCAGTTCATCAGAGTACAACATGGATGTGAACAGACAGAGCGTCCTCTGAAGGACTCTGGGTGACGATCTCGGTTCACGCTTAAGGACACCGCTGTGGGATTCAGCAAAACCTGTCTTACGCCATCTTGCGAGGGAGTCTCCCAGAATACCTGAATAATCAGAAATTGAGGGAGGGGATGTCCTTCTGACCAGAGTGATACTCGAGGGACTGATAGAAGATTTAGATAATGGTGGTACCGTTTAGCCATAGGTGTCAGACTGTTTTTCCGGCCAGGTGCCTTCAGCTGCAAACCAGGCCCATTGCAGGGACAGGTGCTGCAGCACAGGAAGTGGGGCCTTTGCGACAGACCTGGCTGGAGGATGAGGGCCTGCAGCGTAATGTCAGATCTGCTCTCCTCCCTCCCTCCCTCTGCTGTGTGACCTGGCCCCTTGCTCAGCAGGCCAAGGGCAAAGGGGGTCTCTGGACATGACTGGCCGTCGTCGTTCTGTCTTGGGCCTGGTCCATTCATTACCCGTATGGTGTGGAAACTGCTTCCACGTGGTTGGGGGTGCTGGGATCTCTGTCAGCAGGAGCCAGGGGGACTTGCAGGTGATGTGGTTCCTTCCGATAGGAGCACTGCCGGTTCCCTGGCACGAGTTACATGGCTGTGGATCATGACAGCATCATTTGCCCAGGCACTGTGATCAGACGTTGATGACGTGATGTGGGATCCAACCACCACTCGAATTTGGGTTTTGGGATGTACCTGTGTGGCAGTTTCCCGTGTGGGGCTTTAGCAGGAAGTAAAAATGCAGCTGGCTATGTGAGCTTACCCTTCTGAGAACCTGACTTGGTCTAGTTAAAGTGAGTTACAGTGAAGTCCCGCTGATATTCCTGGGTGCAGTGAGTGACCATGGCTGGAGGCCCTGGAGCTTTCAAGGGGGTCTGACGTCACTTGGACCGGAGCTGGTGTGTTCCAGGTGAGGTGAGACGGGAGTTCTCCCTGTCTCACAGTTCATTCCCACTTGCAATGCATCACTTGGTATGGCCGTT
>NW_015165542.1:0-5394 GCF_001447785.1 Gekko japonicus
GGGATATAGTGCGCCTGCGCCGACCTCGACCGGTGGATATTGAAAGCAAAAGGATTTTCGCACCCGCTCCCCTGTCACATGCAGGGCCCCAGTGCACATGACTAGGGGAGGGGCACGACAATCCCGCCAGTTTCTTTTTGACTGCTGTGCTGTTTGGACCTCTCCGCTCTGATCAATAGTTATTTTTGTTTGTTTTTTCCTGGCCTACTTGGCCCCCTTTCTTCTTCTTTACTCTTCAGTAATCTGCAGATTCCTACATAGAAAATTTCATTGGGACTGTTGTAGTTCAAGGGAGTACTCTGCTCTGGCAGATTTCCCCTACCCCCGGCCTATGTTTAAGTGGTGTTTACGGTGTGGCAACAAGCTCCCCCCCCCCCCACAGACACCCTCCTTGTCTTCTCTTGTGCCTCCGGGAAGCTCACCAAGTGGACTCTTGTACCCACTGCTCGAAGTTCTCAAGACAGACGAGGAAGAATAGGGCTGCTAGATTACGCACTGCTCTGTTGGAACTAGCCCTTTCGCCAATGGCATCATCTCAGGAGACATCTGGGCATGCTTCAATGTCGACAGCCACCTCGGGATTGACAGTCACATTGTCCCTGGCACCAGCCGATGTCGATTGACTGATGCTCAAACGCTTAGTCCAGAGTCCTCAGTCCGAAGATCATACTCCCACTAAGAAACACTGGTAGGATAAGGACACCAGGCCTGTCGAGCAGAAGAAACAGAAGAAGGGCTCCCCAATAAAGTCCCATCAACTCCGCATTGACAGTCAGTCGACCCCCGTGCCTGGGGCCACCTTGCTTGATTCATCAGGCCATGGCCAGCTACAAGGTGCTCCAGCCTCACTTTTACTGTGCCCGATTCAGCTCACGGACTCTGAGCAGGACATGGACTTAACCCAAGTCTCTCGATCCTTCAGTGTCGAGAGCCTTCATTCAGGTTGAGGAACCGATTTGTGCACCCCGAGCCATTTCCACTGCCACTGATTCCTTGGGATCAGCAACAGTGGCAGTACTAGTATGGGGTGTACCCCTTGGCAGCCAACATGCCCTGGCTCCCACCTCGTATGCCAGTGGAGTGGGATCGTCAGTCTACCTCCTCTCGGCTGTCTCGATACCAAGAACCTCCACAAACGCCGGAGTTCTTGCCATCCCAGTCATTGGTACCGACGGGCAGGCGACAAAAGCAAATCCCTTCGGCAACTCAGACAGTAGCACAATCGATGCCGACTCAATCTGTTCCGAAGTGCCCAGTACCATTTCCAGACCCTTTGGAACATTCTACCTCTTTGGTTTCCTCGCAGCACTCAGGGGATGAGGACCAGGAGCACCCGGTTGAACCCTCCGCACCACAGGATGTGTCAGAAGACTTGCCGATATCCCCCTCCGAGGATCTGAAATCCTATGGTGAGTTCATTAAGTGGATGGCCCATACCTTGGTGCTGTTGACAGTACAACCTCCGCCAATAGTCACCAACTCAGTCTTCAACAATGTTCAAATGGACACTTCAACAGCTCTTGCTCTTCCCATGACATCGGTTCTACTGCAAGCTGCTAAAGTACCGTGGGCTCATCCACATGTATAAGGTCCAAGAGTCTGGCGCTGAATTTTTGTTCACCCACCCTAAACCAAACTTGGTGGTAGTGAACTCATCCTCAAACGGCAGACGTTCTCAGTCCCCGCTCCCTGATAAAGAAGGGAAGAAATTAGATTCCTTTGGGAGGAAGTTTTACTTTGCAGGAGCACTGGGCATCAAGACCTCCAACTACACGGCCTGTATGGGCAGATATCAATATGCTCTTTGGGAGCAATTATCGGAATTCATAGCATCCCTTTCCGAGGACCTGAATCACCAAGCCAGATGAGTCCAGAAGGAGGGTATGCTCCTCGCTAAACACCAACTCAACTCAGCCAAGCACACGTTGGATGTAGCAGCCAAGACACTTACCTCTGCTGTTGCCCTTTGGCACTATGTGTGGTTGTGCTCCACGTCACTGCAGCGAGACACCAAAGCATTTGTAAAGGACCTCCCTTTCGAAGGTGAAGGCCTGTTCAGCTCCACCACAGATTCTGTCCTACAAGACCTGGATAAAAGCATGAAGACATCATGCAACTTGGGAATTTCCCCGGCTCCCAGACAGTCCAGGTCCAAATCCTGGAATAAGTCTTGGTCACGTAGATCCTCTTCAAAGTCGTCCCCTGAGACACAATGGCAGAGATCATCGGGTGTATCTTCCCGTCAGTATGGAAACAAACCGTGATTTCCATCTGCTCCTCAATCCAGAACCAAGGCCCCAAAGCAGAGCCTTTGACTCTGTTCTCCCACCTGCAACCCATCTCTCCCCGTACCTACCTGCTTGGGAGAGAATTACATCGGACAGGTGGGTTCTTTCTGTTATAACGGATGGTTACCTTATAGACTTCCTCCCAAGTCCCTGCAGCTTCCAACTCTGTGATCACCCCACAGTCGACCATGTTACTAGAAGAAATACAGAACCTTGTACTCAAAGCATAGAACCAGTTCCTCTCGCACACTGATGCCGTGGCTTCTGTTCCCATTATTTTACAGTTCCGAAGAAGGATGGAGGCCTCCACCCTATCATGGACCTCAAACCTTAACCGCTTCATAGATTACAAGAAGTTCAGAATGACAACCCTGCAGTCTATCCTTCCTCTCCTTAAGCCAGGGGTGTGGATAGCAACCTTGGACTTACAAGACGCCTACTTTCACATAACAATCCATTGTGCCCACAGGAAGTTCCTACGCTTTGCTGTAGGGGACCATCATTATCAGTATAAGACCCTCCCCTTTGGGTTGTCTACAGCCCCCTGAGTATTTACAAAAATGATGGTGGTCATGGTTGCTCACCATTGGCTTTGGGGAATATGTATCTTTCCGTATATCAACAACTGGCTGTTGGTAGCGAACTCAGAAGAAATCCTCCTCCAGCATTTAGATTCTACCCTAGAGTCCCTGAAAGAATTGGGCCTCTGTGTGAATCACAAAAAGTCGATGCTTCACCCTTCCCTGGAGGTCCAGTTTATCAGGGCAATACTGGACTCCAGTGTTTGCAGGGCCTTTCTTACCCCCAACAGGGTGAAAGATATCATCGCTCTCATTCAGCTCTTTTGTCACCAGGGCGATGAATCAGCGAGACAGATCCAACGCCTTCTGGGGAGGGGATGATGGCCGCCACAACGTCAGTAATCATGTTCGCCAAGCTGCACATGCGGCCACTCCAATTGTGGTTCATGAAGCGATTTCAACCCCAGCGACAATCTCAGTCGCAGCGCTTTATCCTCCCTACAGTGGTGGCAGAACCCGCAAAACTTACTAGCAGGAGCGCCTTTCCATCGTCCTTCTCCGTTGATGATGATGACGACAGACACATCCCTCTGGGGATGGGGCGCACACCTGAATGGCATGTGTGTAGGAGCCAGATAGGAGAGTGTGGTGGCCCAGTTGGCAGTTCAGTGCACTCTCCTATCCTTTCGCCGTCTGGTGACCCATCAAACAATAGCAATACTGACGGACAATACCACAGCAATGTGTTATATCAACTGCTAAGGCGGCACAGTGTTCGGAGGGCTTTGCAGGCTGGCTGTGGGGATTTGGAATTAGTGTCAGACATGGGATGTTTTCCTGGTGGCAGCTCACCTTCCAGGTTCTTTAAATGTGACTGCAAATTACCTAAGCGGGGGGGGGGGGGGGAAAAAAAAACTCAACTGGAGATATCTCAAACATGTGTTTGACAGATGGGGTATCTAGATGTGGATGTTTTTGCAACAAGGCACAACAAGAAGTGCCTCTTGTTCTGCTCCAGAGTGGGAATGGATCCCCTTTACCTACGGGACAGTCTCCTATACCCTTGGTTACATCAATTCCTGTACCTGTTCCCACCGATTCCGCTATTCAGCAAAGTGTCCCACAAGGTGATGGAGGAAGCTCCCCAATGCATTCTCGTGCCCCCCTGGTGGCCTTGACAGCACTGGTTTCCCACTCTGCTCCACATGTCAAAGGGCTCCTTCATTCATCTCCCAGCAGTACCAGATCTTCTCCTTACTCAGGAGAGCCTGGTGCTGTACCACAATGTGCTGCATCTCAGACTGACAGCATGGAGGATCCTGTGAATGTTCTCTGATGCAGGGTCGATCGTGTGCTGCTGAATTGTCGTAAGCCCTCCACCCGTAGTTTCTATGGTGGGAAGTGGAGAAAGTTTTTGTCCTACCTTCAGGAGGTTGCTTTGCCCCCTCTGCCTTCAGACCTCGTTGCTGTTTTTGCTTTTGTTGTCTTGTTTGGACCAAGGCCTTGGCTATTCCTCGGTGCGGGTGTACCTGGCAGCTATTTCTGCTCATCACCCTCCATTTGAGGGCTATTCAGTTTTTACTCACCCGCTTACCAAGCGTTTCCTTAAGGGTCTGGTTTGTCTTTTTCCTCCATCACGGTTCCCCACATTGGCTTGGGACTTACATTTAGTGTTAGCCAGGCTTTCAGGGAGGCCTTTCGAGCCTATGGCCACATGCATTTTGCAACTTCTCTCGTGGAAGATGGCCTTCCTCATGGCTATCATGTTGGCACGAAGGGTGAGCGAGCTGTCGGCCCTTTGTTGTGATTCACCTTACCTGGTTTTTCATCATGAAGGGGTCACCTTGGCCCCAGACGTTTCCTTCCTTCCTAAGATTGTATCGGAATTCCATCTGCAAGCTGACCATTCTTCCCGTGCTTTTTCCTGCTCCGAAGGACGATGCAGAGCGTCGCCTTCACATGCTTGATGTCAAGCAGGCTCTACTCTTTTACCTGGATAGGATGAAGGGTTTTCAAAAGTCTCCTTCCCTTTTCGTCTCCTATACTCTCCCCTTGCTCGGGAGTAAGTTGTCATTGCAGCGGCTTTCCAGGTGTATTGTAGAGACAATTAAACTTTGTTATTTGCTGTCCAAAAAACTGCTCCCGGGACTGCTCCGAGCATACTCCACACGAGTGGTGGCCACATCCACAGCCTTCCTGAAGGGCACGTCACTACATGACATCTGCAATGTGGTGACTTGGGCCACCCCTCACACGTTTGTGAGACACTATGCCCTAGATGTACGTCTTCAACAGCGTTCTGCAGTGAGACGATCTGTGTTGCTGTCAGCGTGCATTTGAGGACCTCCAACTCCCTCCTCCAGGGAGGCATGTTGTTTTCTTTCTGCTTGCTACTCTCCCAGAGGTGTGATGCACAGAGACCACGAAGAAGATAAACAGATTGCTTACCTGTAATTGATTATCCTCGAGTGGTCATCTGTGCATTCACACCACCCGGCCTCCTTCCCCTCTGCTGTTGTTCCTGTTGTTGTTTTATGACTAATGACAGTTGTCAAGAGGAACTGGCAGGATTGTCGTGCCCCTCC
>NW_015165543.1:0-5802 GCF_001447785.1 Gekko japonicus
TGATGAACATGTCTTCAGCTGCCCACGTTGCAGCCTTACAGTTATCCACGATCAGCACCCTGCAATGGAAAGCTGCCGAGGACCCCTGCATCCTGGTGGAGTGGGCCTTAATATTGAGTGGACAGGGCTTACTAGAGGCCTCATAACAGGACCAGATGGCTGCTACAACCCAGCTAGATATGGACTGAGAAGAAGCTGACTTGCCCCTCTCTCAGAGCAGTTCTCTCAAGAGCAGTTCTCTCAGAGCTCTCTCAGCCTCACCTACGTCACAGGGTGTCTGTTGTGAGGAAAGGAAGGGAAGGAGATTGTAAGCCGCTCTGAGACTCTAAGTGAAGGGCGGGGTATGAATCCTCCTCCTTCCTCTTCTTGGCAGTGGAGTTCAGGGAACCCACTATACGAATGGCCCTGATGAAAATATGATTCTTGACTGCCACCCTCCAGACATCAACTGCTTCCGCACACAGGGTCTTCGATCCCTGCTTGTTCAAATAGTACATGGAGGTTGTGTAGTCTTCCTGGGTAAGGACTTTCCTGCCCCAGAGAATATCTGCAAAGGAGGTAAAGGCAAAACGGGCTGTGCACAGCTCAAGGATATTGATGTGAAGTTCCCTGCTCAATTTAGACCATTTCCCTTTGACATAAAGGCCCTCACAATGGGCTCCCATCCCATTAAGGATACATCAGTTGTAAGGGTGGTTTCTGGAACCCCCAAACCAAAATTGACTCCCTTTAACAGACTGTTATCCTCCCTCCAATATGAAAAGCACCTGATGATTACTGATCTTGGGATAGAGAAGCAATGCCCTGGAGCCCAGGGCTGAACTTTCTAAACAGTCCCCTCCAACTGGGACTTTTTCTTATTAACTACCAGCTTCAAACTTTGACAGGCTGTCAAAACCAAATGTACTCTGCCTTCAAACATTCCTTAGAGGGAGCTATGATGAACCAGTTGTCCAAATAGGGAAAAGATGGCACACCCCTGAGTTCTCAGATGTACCACCACAACCGCCACACATTTGGTAAAGACCCTAAGCCCTGTGGCTAGGCCAAAGGGGAGAGAGGACTACTTGAAAACCTCACAGCCGTACCTCAAGCAAAGGTACTTCCTATGTGCAGGATGAATGGTAATGTGGAAATTGGCATCTTTAAGATCTATTACCCCAAACCAAGAGCCAAAATTTAGAAATTCCACAACCAATGAGAGACCATTCTAAACTTAGAAACTTTCAAAAACTTATTTAATTGGTGTCAGTCACCAGAAGGATAACTACAAGACGATCGAAGAACCAACTATAAGAAGAGTGGTTTGTGTTATTAGCACTTTATTGAGTTGTATAGTTAAATGATTTTAGAATTGTTTTAATTCAAATTAGTCATGTTTTATTATAAATTATGTATTGATTTTATGTAAGCTGCCCTGAGCCGACTTTGGCTGGGAGGGCGGGGTAGAAATCCAATAAATAAATAAATAATTTCCTCAGATCAAGGATGGGCCTCTGACCCCCATCTTTTTTGCCAACAAGGAAAAACCTTGAATGAAAACCCCATGATTGAAGGCCAGAGGGAACTTTTTAAATTTATTTATTTATTTATTTATTTTATTTAACTTTAGGCTTTATATCCCGCTCGAACCCCCTTCTCAGGGGGTCTCTGAGCGGCTTACATGTGGTGCTAATCACACATTTTCATCCTAGCTAGGGCCACAGAATTTGTAGGGGTGGGGTTTCCTACCGGCACCCCTCTGGTGGTAGAATGGCATGCTCGTTTCTCGGCTTGGTACTTCGCTTGTCCCCGGTGGGCTCCATTTCGGCGGCAGTTCTTTCTTTGGGCGCACGGCTCCGCCTTCCTCTGGTCCCAGCGATGTCCTGTTTTCGGCTTCTACTTTTACGCCAGCGTCCAACGTCATCATGCGCCTATCTCGGCAGCGGCCGCCCAGATTTCTCCTCCTTTTCTGGCCAGCAGGGATCGCTCCGTTGGTAGTTGCAGCTTTGCTGCTGCCACCACCACCCGCTGCGCCACGCCGCCTCCAATCTCCAGGGCCGATGTCTCGCCGCTCGCCGCCGCTGCTGCCGCCATCGCCACTCGCCGCCGCTGCTGCCGCCATCTCCGCCGCCGCTATTTCTGCCATTCTCCGCCGTCGACCACCAGGCTAGGCAGGGTGCCCCCCACCCTACTAAGGGTGGGTACCCATTTACCTACTTGCAACTAGTTGCTTTTGGACCGCTGGGTGAGCTTCCTTATGCAAAAGCTCCTGAAGTTGTGAATGGAGCTTAGGGAATGGATTATTGGTTACTGTTATAGCAGGAGAACAAGAAGATAAAGAAGGAAACTCTAAAAAAAAATTTTCAGTATGAACTATGGATAAAACCCAACTATATGAATGGATACATTGCCATTCTGCAAAAAAGGAAGCAAGACTATCCTTAAAGAAGGGGGCTTCAGGTGGGGCTGGACCTCAAGTCAGAATTTCTGCTGTTGCTAACCCTGGTCCTTCTGTCCCCAGACCAAAAACTCACAAGAGTCCTGCTTAAATGTATGCAGTGTTCTCAAAGTATGCAGCCTTCTCAAAGTTCCCAGAATAGATGCAGGCTTGAGACGTGAGATCAGCAAGACATTGTAGGACTGGAAAGGCCATGATGCCCAGAGAATCCAGGTAGGAACAGCTCAAAAAATTGGCTTGTTATCAGAAGTGGAGATGTCTATACCCAATGCCTTGGCAATCCATAATATTTGTTCACTGTATAGGCACAGATCCTCATTCAGAGATACAGGAGTGGTGTCCCCTACCCTATCATCTGGGGAAGTCTTAGATTCACTTTCTGAACTAAAACAGGAAATTATGGTTCCCTCTTCTTCAGGCTCAGATTCTGGAGACACTGCAGGCATCATATGCAACTAGGATCCCTTCAACCAAAACTTTCCATAGGAGGACCGTAACCTGGTGGTCTAGGGTAAGGATGCTGAGCCAGCCCCGTAGCTAGGGAATTCTTTGGGAGGGGGCCTTGGGGGGCCCACCAGCTAATTAAATGGAAGTACAGGCCCCACATTGGGATTTTAGCAAGCTAGTCACCAAAGAGGAGGTGGGGTGACACGCTCACTGAAACAACAACTGAAGAACTGCCTTGCCAACCTCTGCATCCTTCCTTGATTGCAGGTCCGACGCACAGTGCTTGATGAACATGTCTTCAGCTGCCCACGTTATCCACAATCAGCACCCTGCAATGGAAAGCTGCCAAGGACCCCTGCATCCTGGTGGAGTGGGCCTTAATATAGAGTGGACAGGGCTTACTAGAGGCCTCATAACAGGACCAGATGGGGTGTGTGGTGGAACCAAAATGACATCAGATCCCAGAGGGGACCTGGGCGGGGGAGACAATTTTCTGTGGTGCTTGGAGGAAGAGGCCATCTTTTCTTTGTGTTTGCTTTTCTTTGCCTTATTTTAAGGAAGTTTTGATGAATGAGAAGCTGGAATCAAGGGTGAAGGTGAGGGCAAGATGGGATGCATCGGAGTCAAGGACTTGTGTAATTGTGGATGAAACTTGACAGCTGCCAGATTTGTCGGAACTGAATACACCGATGGGGAGGCTGGAACACAGCTCTGAAATGGGAACTGAAGAGGCTGACTGAACTGATGATGAGGCCCTTGCCGGATATGATTTCTAGCCTGATTTAGACAGTATGGAGGAGGTAAGAGCCTTTTCCCAAAGAGACACCTTTAGACAAAAAGCCCTGTCGAAGCACACTTTAGGGGGTAAAACCCTGACAAATTTTACATAAGGTCTCATTATGGGACTCTCAAACACATTAGGCATAGTTCATGCTCATTGCTGAGGGTAATTTTTGTTGCACATTGTGTGCAGTTTTTGAATAGAGCCTTGGAGACCATTGAAGACTCTGTCTCACAGGGAGACATCGGCACAGGAAAAATGGGAAGAGAGATAGGTTGGTGTCAGCCACCTTACCACTATGAAGAAAAATCCCATGGTGATCCAAGTCAGACTGAATAGTTGGAGGAAAGGAGAAAAACTTCCAGTTGAAGCAAGAACAAGTTGGAAAAACATGGAGAGAGAGCTAGAGTGATCCTATCCATGCAGTGGCAGAAAAGGAACTGAGGGTAAGGGGGGTGCCCTGCCCCAGAGTACATGACAGTTTTGGCACAAAAACACTGTTGTGTCAGCTCTGGAGGGGAGGGGCTCCCCAGTTTCATTATTTTGAGCTTGAAAATATTCTGTCTGAGGCAGACCTGTGCAAGCCCAGACCCAATGTGAGGCTTCACTGAAGATAAATATGTATTTTAAGGGAAAATATCTTGACGTGTAATACTGTGGTACAATTTATTTATTTTTATTTATTTCATTAAATGTGTGAATTGCCCAACTGCTGTGTTCACAGGGCTCTGGGCAATGTACAACAGTAAATAAAACACAGTCTTAAAAACAATCCGCAGATGGCATCCATGAATTGAATTTTATGTCAGTTCCAGACTGTGTCACCACCTCGCAGGCAGGGGAATAGAGGCAGGGGAATCTTAAGCAAGTCCACTCAGAAAGAACCTCTGGTCTATTTAGTGGTGCAACTGTAGGAAAGTATTCCTGGGATGGCACTGAGAATTCTCAAATATCCAACCTGAAATAACGCCCCTGATTGTATTGTACTGGAAAAATGCTTTGTTTTATTGCTTTGTTCATTGTATGTATTGCATTGTTTTATTGCATTTTTGCTAATTTTGCATCTGCCCCTTGAGTTTAGGGATGGGCACGAACCAGCTCACGAACTAAATTACATAGTGAATTTTGACTGTGGTTCACAAACTGAAGTTCATGGCAGGTCAACCGGGATGAACTTTCCACAAACTTTCAAGCAGTTTGTGGTGGTTTGTGAATGGATACGTTTCCAGACAGACTATGTCCGCTCAATCAAAATGTTTACCAAACTTCAAAGCAATTAGGGGGGTAGAATTCTGTGTGTTTGGTGTGTGCAGCTTGCAGGGGGTCCATTCTATACACTTTTGAATCTGTCTCTGACATGTTCCTGGTGGCATCTTATGGGGGGGCATAACTCAGGCCCCCTAAATCCAATCCTCACCAAAGTTAGAGAGACTCATCCAGAAATCCCCTGTGTTTTGGTGTCACAACAGGCCGGTATCCTACCACATCACAAACCTCACAAACTGAATCAGTTCATTTGGTACCGAAAAGTTTGTGATGGTTCATGTCTTACAAACTGGGCATGCCGTGAACAATGAACCAAAACAAACTTCAAATGTCCTGGTTCATGCTCATCACTACTTGAGTTAGAAAGCCAGATCATAAATAAATCAAATAAATAATGCAGCACATTGTTTTTCCACTGGAAACAATTGAAAGTAACTTTGTTCAATAGTGGCCATGACATTGGTTACAATGCCTAGATGATGGCCCTGATGCTCTAGACCTTGTGTAAAGGACCCATGGTTCAGTAATTTAGCTAGATTTTTTGCAGATACAACTTTGCTGAATATACAAAATTCTTCCATTTTTTAAGCTTTCTTATTCGCCCAGGTGCATGTTCATGCCTGTACATGGCAGGCTGGATTAGGAATATTGTGACTACGTTTGTGGAAAAAAATTGAAAATATAAAATTAACACTAGGGTTTTTTGTTTTGTTTTTTAAATCACCATAGTATTATGGTTTCCATGTGCTCCCAGAATAGGGGCTTTGCATGAACAGGGTCTGCCCCAGTAATTCCAACACTGAGAAAAAAACTAAGTGACCGACTGAGTGCCACCATATAGGATGCTGGGCCAGATGGACCAGTGGTC
>NW_015165544.1:0-4309 GCF_001447785.1 Gekko japonicus
ACGGTGCAGACAGACGACAGCCTTCCATTGGAATCAGGAGGATTCCAAGAGCATATTTCCTTCCCAGATGAGCTGGCTGAGAGTGAGTATCCTTCACGGTTATGTCAAGGGAACGGGCAAGGAATGGCCGGGGGGGTTCCTGATTCTCTTCTGAGCAACATTTATTTATTTTATTTATTATTAAATTTATAGCCTGCCCTCCCCGCAAGCGCGGCTCACAAATAGGGCACACATGCCAATAGTTAAAACAATTAAAAACAAGATAAAACAATCATTACAACAATACAAAGTGCTCAGATGTTTCAGGAAAGTCTTCAGTAAGACGGTTTCCTGGGGATAGCAGTCCCAGTTCAGTGGTATCAAATCCACACAGTGCTGTAGTTCATTTAACACAGGGCCATCTCACCCCCTGATGTTACCCACCTCAGGTGGTGGTGGTGGAGGTAGTGGCGGCTCCTACTCGAAAACCTGGTGAAAGAGCTCCGTCTTGCAGGCCCTGTGGAACTGCGCAAAGTCCCACAGGGCCCAGATCTCCTCCGGGAGCTCATTCCACCAGGTAGGAGCCGCTACCAAAAAACCCCTGGCCCTGGTAGCAGCATACTTGGCATCTTTGGGGCCTGGAATCACCAGCAGATGTTGGGGTAATCATGTAGCCCACTGGGTAAGAAGAGAGGGAGGCCTTCTGAGGGCGTGAAATCTGGACGTTCCGAAGCTACTTCTGGGCAAGAGCTCAGCTGCGGTTCTTGAGGGGTGTCTGATGTATCCTTCAGTACTAGATATTCTGGGAAAAGCTGTGGAGGGATGCTTAAGATCAGTGAAGCTATTCGGGGCCAAAGGGCCATCAGTCCTTTCCTCCTGCAGTCACTTAGATGCCTTTGGACCTCACAAGCGCTGCCAGGTGCTAACAGGCTCTCTCTCTTTATTCCAGCAGAGGATGATGAGAGGAATGAGGGTGAGGATCTTCATCCGCAAAGGCCAGATAGAGTTCAAAATGAAGACCTGAAAGAAGATGTCAAGAATGGAGGCAGACCTAAGAGAGAGACAGGCAGCCATTTGGCCGAGAACCAAGATGGAAGAAGGCTTAGTGTACATTTTCCAGTGCACAGAATAATGAAGGCAGGTAAATCCATTCAGTGTGGAAAGTACTTCAGAAATCGATCACAGCTCTTTGTGCACCAAACAATAAAGAGAGGGGAGAATTTTTTTGAATGCTCAGTTTGTGGAAAGAGATTCACTCACACTGCCACTCTTCAATGGCATCAGGCAACCCACACGGGGGAGAAGCCTTTTGAATGCCCAGAGTGTGGAAAGAGATTCAGTCAGAGTGGCTATCTTCAAGTGCACCAAAGAACACACACAGGGGAGAAACCATTTGAGTGTTCAGTGTGTGGAAAGAGATTCAATGAAAGTGGCACTCTTCAAAACCATCAAAGAATCCACACAGGGGAGAAACCTTTTGGATGCTCAGAGTGTGGAAAGCGATTCACTGAGTGTGGCACTCTTCGTCGACATCAGAGAATACACACAGGGGAGAAACCTTTTGAATGCTCAGAGTGTGGAAAGAGATTCAATCAGAGTGGCGGTCTTCAATATCATCAAAGAACCCACACAGGGGAGAAACCTTTTGAATGCTCAGAGTGTGGAAAGAGATTCAGTGGGAGTAGTCATCTTCAACGGCATCAGAGAACGCACACAGGGGAGAAACCTTTTGGATGCTCAGAGTGTGGAACGAGATTCAGTACGAGTAGTGATCTTCAACGGCATCAGAGAACGCATACAGGGGAGAAACCTTTTGGATGCTCAGAGTGTGGAAAGAGATTCAGTAGGAGTGGTCATCTTCAACGACACCAAAGAACGCATACAGGGGAGAAACCTTTTGAATGCTCAGAGTGTGGAAACAGATTCAGTACGAGTGGCAGTCTTCAACTACACCAAAGGATGCATACAGGGGAGAAACCTTTTGAATGCTCAGAGTGTGGAAAGAGATTCAGTGGGAGTGGTGTTCTTCAACGGCATCAGAGAACGCACACAGGGGAGAAACCTTTTGGATGCTCAGAGTGTGGAAACAGATTCAGTCAGAGCACTACGCTTCAACAGCATCAGAGAACGCATACAAGGGAGAAACCTTTTGAATGCTCAGAGTGTGGAAAGAGATTCAGTGAAAATGGCACTCTTCGAGTGCACCGAAGAACACACACAAGGGAGAAACCTTTTGAATGCTCAGAGTGTGGAAAGAGATTCAGTGAAAATGGCACTCTTCGAGTGCACCGAAGAACACACACAAGGGAGAAACCTTTTGAATGCTCAGACTGTGGAAAGAGATTCAGTCAGAGGGGCAATCTTCAAGTGCACCAAAGAACCCACACGGGAGAAGCCTTTTGAATGCTCAGAGTGTGGGAAAAGATTCAGTCAGAGTGGCCATCTTCAACCGCAGCAAAGAATCCACACAGCAGAGAAACCCTTTGAATGTTCAGTGTGTGAAAAGTCACACTCTTCAACTGCATGAAAGTACCCACACGGGAGAAACCCTTTGAACCTTTGGGATGTGGTGTGCTGTTCTTCTTTGGAGGTTTTTAAACAGAGGCTAGATTTTAAAAAACAAAAGAAATTACCATGTCCATACATCTAATATCCAACAATAGAAAACATACATCCAAAACTATCTATCAAATAAGTCCAAGGGCATGGGATCCCATTTCTTAGAACCTTAACCAGCTACATGGCTGGAAAAAACAGAGGCTAGAGGGCCATCTGACAGCAATGCTGATTCCGTAAACTTAGGCAGATCATGAGAAGGGAGGGCAGGAAGGGTTGCCTCAGTGCTTAGTTCTTGTGGCCCTTTCTTACATTCCCAGGGAAATGCTGATCGATTCACCACTTTGGGGTCAGGATGCAATTTTTCCCCAGGCCAGTTTGGCTGGAGATCCTGGAGGTTTCTTGTCATCTTCCAGGCATGGGATTCAACAAATCAAAAATTAGATTACGAACGTTTGTGAGCCGTTCCCTTTTGCCAATTTGCTATCTGGTAAAAATGCTTCTGCACTTCGAAACCTTTGAGAAGCTAGGCTCTCAGTGTGACCAGCCAGCATCCCCAATTGGCAAGTGGTTCTTTCCTGGCAGCGAGGCCTTTTCAGAGGGGGGGGCGTGTTCCAAAGCTGCAAGGGGGACAGTGGCAGCTTACCTAAGATGGGCGTCATCCTCTCCCCTGAGCCTTCTACCCTCCCCATCCCCCACATCAGCATGAAAGGGATGTAATCAATGCTCCCTCTAAGCTGTGGAGTCTTTTGAGCAAAAATTATATTTTGTGACCCCCTGGCATTAAAGTTGTGAGCAAGCGATTTGGCTACTACATACATTAGTTTGCTCTGGAGCCCTCCTTCCTGAGCTGAGACAAAAATCTGTGAGCTGGAGGCTAAGAAACTGAGCTAGCTCACACTAACTCAGCTTAGAGGGAACACTGGACATAATCTCTCTAGTTTGGTTTGGAGGTCAAACTGGGGGGCGGCACAGAATAGCCCCCCTACAGTTCCCCCCCCCAAAAAAAACCCCATCAGTGAGGGCACTGACAGGTGAGGGCCAGATCTGACATAAATGAGACCTTTTTGGGCCGGACTGTGTGTGTCATAAAATGTAACGCCAGGTAGCAGAGATCAATGCTCCCTCTAAGCTGTGGAGTCTTGTGAGCAAAAAATCTACTTTCTGATCTACTGGCATTAAAGTTGTGAGCGAGCAATTTGGCTACTGCATAAATTATTTTGCTCTGGAGCCATCCTTCCTGAGCTGAGACAAAAACATGTGAGCGAGGCTAGAAAACTGAGCTAGCTCACACTAACTCAGCTTAGAGGGAACACTGGCGGATATATAAACTTTATAAAAGACACAAACACAAAAGGTTTTTTTTTTAAATTTAAAATAAAAACATGCTTGAAACATGAGCTCTCTTGCAACATTTTGTTTATTTAACAGTGTCTGATAACTGACACCTCTTGCTCTGAATCATTGCATCAAAATGTCTGTGCTGTTTCAATCTTGAGTATGCTGTTCAGGTGTGTGTCTGTAAGCTGCAAACCTACGATGATGCAGCAGCAGAACTGGAAGAAGCAGAAGACAGGCAGTTCTACTTCGGGCCTGATAGAAGCCCTATGGGGTCCTCGTCTGGCCCCCGGGCTGCATGTTTGACACCCCTGGTCTGACTGGCTTCAGAGTTCTGACAGACTCCACTGGCTTCCTGCCCAAAACTCCACTATCGCCAAAAGCCGTTTCCCATCCAGGAAGTGGATCTCCCTCCTGCAGCATTCTGGAGCAGATC
>NW_015165544.1:4693-4949 GCF_001447785.1 Gekko japonicus
TAGATTTCAGGAAAGCATTTTGACAAAGTTTCTCATGATATCCTTGAGGATAAACTGGTTAAGTGTGGGCTGGATGGTGCAACTTTTCGATGGATTCATGGTTGGTTGAAAAATTGTACCCAAGGAGTGCTCGTAAATGGCTCTGCATCTACATGGAGGGAAGTCTCGATTGGAGTGCCACGGGGCTCAGTCCTAAGCACTGTGTTGTTCAATGTTTTTATAACTGACTTGAGGAAGACATAGAGGGGATGCTTAT
>NW_015165545.1:0-5329 GCF_001447785.1 Gekko japonicus
ATCCAATCTCTTCTTCTTCTTCTTGTGAATCAAGATTGCATTTCAGTAAATAAAGATCTTTTTTCCTTCTAAAGATCCAAGACCGCGGTCAAGGATTTCACCCAGGAGACCTGGCTACCTGTCCCCACATAGAACAGGGAGAAGAGTTGGATTTATACCCCACAGTTCACTCGGAGTCTCAGAGCGGCTTACAGTCTCCTTCCCTTCATCTTCCCACATCACCTACCTGTGAGGTAGGTGGGGCTAAGAGTGCTCTAATCTGGGTGACCTTGGGTCAGTCACAAGTTCTCTCTGAGCTGTTTTCTCAAGGGCAGTTCTCTCAGAGCTCTTTCAGCCCCACCTCCCTCACAGGGTGTCTGTTGTGGGGAGGGGAAGGGAAAGGAGTTTGTAAGCCGCTCTGAGACGCCTTTCGGTAGTGAAGGGCGGGGTATAAATCCAATCTCCTCTTCTTCTTCTTTTACCTCACAGGGTGTCTGTTGTGGGGAGGCGAAGGGAAAGGAGATTGTTAGCCGCTCTGAGACTCTGAGTGAAGGGCAGGGTATAAATCCAATCTCCTCCTCCTCCTCTTCTTTATTCAATTAATTAATTAATTAATTTCTACCCCACCCTCCCCGCCGAAGCAGGCTCAGGGCGGCTTACATAGGATAATAAACAATAAGATAAAATTATCTAAAATCACAGCAAATACACATAAAAACATATAAAGTGCTAGTGCTAGAATGATGCATATATGATGGCGGGCATGAGCAGCATCCAACAATACAACAAACAATCAACTGCTAGCATAATCTCGGTTATATCCGGCTATTTAAATATTCTTATTCTTCTTCGAATCATAGAATGTTAAGAGTCGGAAGGGACCTTGCAGGTCATCTAGTCCAACCCCCTGCACTCTGCAGGACCATAGCCGAAAGATAGCCCTACAACATACCCGAAAGATGGTCGTCCAGCCTCCGCTTGAAAACGTCCAGCGAAGGAGCATCCACCTCCTCCCGAGGCAGTCTCTTCTTTCAGTCTGGGCGGCCATCTTTCTTCTTCTTCTTCTTCTTCTTCTTCTTCTTCTTCTTCTTCTTCTTCTTCTTCTTCTTCTTCTTCTTCTTCTTCTTCTTCCTCTTCCTCTTCCTCTTCCTCCTCCTCCTTCCTTCTTGTGTTTGTTCGTTTTAAAATGTGGCTTTAATAGGTATGTTTTACTCTGTTAGCCATCTTGTTGTTGTTTTTTTAAACATTTTATTCAGGATATAATCAACAAAGTCCAACACATGTTTACACATTTCTCACAGTTTACATCCTATCCTCCTCCCTTTCCCTCCCCTACTTGGCTTCCCATAGTGCTACAACCTCCTGCTCAAATCTTAAATTTTCTTTTTCCATCCCCTTTCCCCTAATACATTCAATAGGTAACTAAACCTTCATTATTACACTTCTGTTTTTATCATTTCACATTACTAATCTTTAAACATTCAATGGTTAATAAAGCAAAATATATTGTCTCTTACATTGTTACACTTCCGTTTTTATCATTCCACATTGCTAAACCTTCAAAAGTTATTAAAACAAAATAAGTTGTCTCTTACATCCCAGTATTTTCCCAAATAATCTTTTAAGTCTTTCCAGTCTGCAAAGAAGTCCTCTGCTTCCATATTATTAAGTTTCCGTGTCAACTTGTCCATTTCAACCATAAAAAGCAATTTTTTAATCCAATCTACTCTGTTAGCCATCTTGGAGGCCCTTTGCGAGGATAGAAGTTCAGGATATAAATTTTGTATGGTAAATAAAATAGAAGTACACGGTGCGGGAATGGGAGGGGTCCTGGCAGCCACCTCGTTTCCCTCCAGGAGTCCTGTGCCTTTCGTTGCTACACATTGAGCACAAACTCCTCCAGTAAAGCTTTTCCTGACACAGCCACAGCCATGAACAGTTTCCCCATCTGGATTTCTGGGATGAATGAAAGGGGACGCCGCTCACCTGACCACAGACACTTTGGGAATGACTTCACACACGGGGCCTTCGCAAGCCGCCCTGCCCTGGCCAGTCAGATGGTTGCTATTTTGGATCCTACCCTTCTCAGTCGGCCTTCCCGATCCTTCTCTCCGGGGAAAAGATGCCGTTTAATAATGAAGTCATCCGACCGGCCGTGAAGGAGAAACAATCCAGCTGCAGGTTAATCAAGCCAGGCTGAGGTTAATCTGGTGGATAAAAGGCTCCTTCTGTTTTTTTTTTTTTAAGGACGAACATTCAGAAAGGATGATTTAAAATCAGAGACGGTTCTTTGCGTGACCCCCGCTAAGGCTGCTTAAGCTCACGCACACACATACTCAATTTCTCTCTCGTCCTGCGTTAAGTCTGTTCTCGGTCAGGGACACCACGACTAATAGTTCTGTTCGAGAGGGAGAGCTCCGCCGTCTGGAAATCGTCTCTTCCTAATGGATAGACGGTTCCATATGGCTGCGGATGCCGTGAGATGGCAAGAAAGTGTATCGGGCGAATGGCCCCAGCTGCCACTGCCTCGTAGCGCCATATGGATAAATCTGTGAGCCGTTCTGTGCTGTGTACGGTGAGGGAAAACGTTTACCTGAACAGGTGCTGCCCCGGAGGGGATACTTGAGCATCACCGGCTCCCAGCAAGCACCAGCCAGTGCGTTTCTCATGCACCGATCTCCCGCTGCCTGAGCAAGGTAGGGACAGGGGCTCAGTAGAGAACATAAGAACATAAGAGAAGCCATGTTGGATCCGGCCAATGGCCCATCCAGTCTGTGTCACACAGTGGCCAAAACCCAGGTGCCACCAGGAGGTCCACCAGCAGGGCCAGAACTCCAGAGGCCCTCCCACTGTTGCCCCCCAAGCACCAAGAAGATAGATCATCATTGCCCCAGACATAAGAACATAATAGAGAAGCCATATTGGATCAGGCCAATGGCCCATCCAGTCTAACACTCTGTGTCAAAGAGTGGCCAAAACTCAGGTGCCATCAGGCGGTCCACCAGTGGAGCCAGAACTCTGGAAGCCCTCCCCCCCAACAACCAAGAAGACAGAGCATCACTGCCCCAGACAGAGGGTTCCATCTGTACCTTGTGGCTAGTAGCCACTAATGAACCTCTGCTCCATATAAGAACATACCAGAAGCCATGTTGGATCTGGCCAATGGCTCATCCAGTCCAATACTCCATGTCACATAGTGGCCAAACCCAGGTCCCATCAGGAGATCCACCACAGGGTCCAGAAGTCCAGAAGCCCTCCCACTGTGCCCCCCCAAGCACCAAGAATACAGAGCATCACTGCCTCAGAGTGTTCCATCTATACCTTGTGGCTAAGAGCCACTGATGGACCTCTGCTCCAGATGTTTATCCAATCCCCTCTTGAAGCCATCCATGCTTGTAGCTGCCACCACCTCCTGTGGCTGTGAATTCCACGTGTTCATTATGCTTGGGGTGAAGAAATACTTCCTTCTATCCGTTCTAAGCCTACTGGTCATTAATTTCATTGAGTGCCCACGAGTTCTTGTATTGTGAGAAAGGGAGAAAAATACTTCTTTCTCTACCTTCTCTATCCCATGCATAATTTTGTAAACCTCAATCATGTCACCCTTCAGTCATCATTTCTCCAAGCTAAGGAGCCCCAAGATTCCAAATGAGGCCTCACCATAGATTTATACAGGGGCATTATGATACTGACTGATTTGTTTTCAATCCTCTTCATAATAATCCCCAGCGTAGCATCTGCTGGGCATGCAGAAGGTCCCTGGTTCAATCCCTGACATCTCCAGTTGAAAGGATCATATGGTACACATCAACACATAAAACTTGTTTTTGTTCAGTCACACAGCTGAGTCCGACTCTTCGCGACCCCATGGACCACATCACGCCAGGCCCTCCTGTCTTCTGTCGTCCTCCGGAGTTTGCTTAATTTCATGTTAGTTGCATCGATAACACTGTCTAACCATCTCATCCTTTGCCATCCCCGTCTTCTTTGACCTTCAGTCTTTCCCAGCATCAGGGTCTTCTCCAGTGAGTGCTCCCTTCTCATTTGGGGGCCAAAGTATTTGAGCTTCAGCTTCAGTCTCTGGCCTTCCAGGGAACAGTCAGGGTTGATTTCTTTCAGGATTGACTGATTTGATCTCCTTGAAGTCCAGGGGACTCTCCAGAGTCTTCTCCAGCACCATAATTCAAAAGCATCTATTCTTCGGTGCTTGGCCTTCCTTATGGTCCAACTCTCGCAGCCATACATTACTACTGGGAATACCATTGCTTTGATCATACGGACTTTTCTTGGCAGGGCAATGTCTCTACTTTTTATTATGCTGTCTAGGTTTGCCATCACTTTCCTCCCAAGGAGCAGGCATGGCTGCAGTCACCGTCTTGGATCCCAGGAACATGAAGTCTGTCAATGAGGCTGCCTTCTACTGAATCAGACCCTTGGTCCATCAACATCAGTATTGTCTACTCAGACTGGCAGCCGCTCTCCAGGGTCTCAGGCGGAGGTCTCTCACATCACCTAGTACCTGATCTTTAACTAGAGATGCCGGGGATTGAACCTGGGAACTTCTGTGTGCCAAACAGATGCCCTCTCGCTGAGCCACGGCCCTTTGAAGAGCCAAGCACTTATGCACAGAGGCCCGCTGACATACCAATTTACCACTAGAAAATCCCTTCCCAAAGCTGTGATTTCGTGTAGAGGCATGGCAGAAATATTTGTGGAGGTCATATTTTCTTACAGCTCCTGTGCTTCTTGCTTGAGACCTTTTTTTATTAGAGGCATAGTCAAGAGTTATTGGGCGATGAAGGTCTTCAGTCTGTTTGCCATGATGGAAGTAAGTATTTTATTGTCGTGATTAAGAAGCGCAATGGGCCTGTAGGAAGCGGGATCCGTCGGGTTCTTGTTTTCTTTATGTATCACCGAGATAGTTGATTCAAACCACGAGTGAGGCATAACTCCCTTTGATAGGACGTCATTCAAAGTATCTAGGAGATGACCAGCCAAGATATCTTGAAAAATTTTATAAAATTCAGAAGGATAACCATCCGGACCCGTGGCCTTGTTATTTTTGAGACGTTTAATTGCGCCTATCAGTTCTGTTAAAGAAATCTGCTCGTCCATCATTTCCACATGCTGTTGATCAAGGACAAGAGAGGATGCGGTGTCATCCAAATATCGTTCTATCTCCTCCTGACGTGGCATTTTAGACTTGTACAGTTCAGCATAGTAGTCTGCAAACGATTGAGCTATGTTCTTTGCCGTAAGCTGTTCCTCCCCTCTGCCATTAACTAAAGATCGAACCGAACGAAATGTTAGGAGCAGGGTTGCTCTGTGGTTGCCCAGCATTTTGGAATTC
>NW_015165546.1:0-3960 GCF_001447785.1 Gekko japonicus
CACTCTGAGAGTTAGGAAGTTTCTCCTGAGATTGAGCCAGTATCGACCCCCTGGTCATTTCCACTTGTTAGATCTAGTCTTGCACTCCGGAGCAAGAGGGAATAGATCTTCTCCTTCATTTTAGTCTTACAGCCATGCTCTGAGTCGGGCTGCCAGCTCTGGGTGGGGAAATTCCTGGAGATTTAGGGGTGGAGCCTGGGGAGGGTGGAGTTCGGGAAGGGAGAAGGGACCTCAGCAGGGTACCATGCCATGGAGCCCACCTTCCAACGCTGCCGTTTTCTCCAGGTGAACTGATCTCTGTCACCTGGAGAGCAGTTGTAATAGTGAGAAATCTCCAGGTGCCACCTGGAGCCTGGCAACCCTGCCTGTGAGGCGGGTTGGGTGAGACTGAGAGTGTGCAACCGGCCCAAAGTCACCCAGCAAACTTCCATGGCACTCGGGGATTCACGTTTTGGCCACTGTGTGACACAGAATGTGGGACTGGATGGGCCATTCGACTGGATGGGCCATTGGCCTGAGCCAACATGGCTTCTCTTAGAATAATAGAGTTGGAAGGGACCTCCAGGGCAATCTCTGTCCAACCCCTTGCACAATGCAGGAAATGCACAAATACCTTCCCCCCACACCCCCAGTGACCCCTTCGCTATGCCCAGAAGAGGGGAAAGAAGGGGGGACCCTCCAGTATCCCAGGCCAAAGTGGCCTGGAGAAAACTGCTTCCTGTCCGCAAACTGGCAATCATCATTTCTATGAGCGTGTAAGAAAGGGACGCAAGAACTAAACAATGATGCAACCCTCCCTGTCTTCCCTATCATGATCTCATTATGATATTCTTATCCATCCATCCATCCATCCATCCATCCATCCATCCATCCATCCATCCATGTAATTCACTGCCTCAGCAAGTGGTAGCGGCTACAAGCATAGACAGCTTCAAGCCGGGATTGGATAACCATATGGAGCAGAGGTCCTTGAGTGGCTATGTCTGCGGCAGTGATGCTCTGTTTTCTTGGTGCTTGGGGGGACCACAGTGGGAGGGCTTCTGAAGTTCTGGCCTCACTGGTGGACCTCCTGATGATGACCCCTGGTTTTGGCCACTATGTGACACAGAATGTTGGACTGGGTGGCTCTTTGGCCTGATCCAACAGAGCTTCTCTTATGTTCTTATGTCTGGGGCAGGGATTCTCTGTCTTCTTAGTGCTTGGGGGGACCACAGTGGGAGGGCTTCTGAAGTTCTGGCCTGCTGGTGGATCTCCTTGGTGCCCCCTGGTTCTGGCCACACTGTGTGACACAGAGTGTTGGACTGGATGGTTCATTGGCCTGATCCAACATGGCTTCCCTCATGTTCTTATGTTCTTAACTCTGACCTTGATGGACCAAGGGTCTGATTCAGTATAAGGCAGGTTCATGGGTCCATGCGTTCACATCCCCTCAATTAACTGCCCAGACTTGCCAAAAATCAAGCAAGGCCACCTGTCATCCAATCAGAATCGAACAAGATGCTGCAAAAACAGTCTCTCCTTGGCAATCTCAGCAAGAATGCAAGGCTGCTGTTCCTCAGCCCAGCGTGCTACTAATTGCAGGCAGGACAGCCATTCATTGTGAGGGATGGAGTACAATCGAGCGGCAAGCTGACAGATCCCGCCAACGGCTCCTTGCGCTGATTTTGGGTAGCAGGAGCCCGATTTCCATCATCGGATTCCCTCCGGTTCCTTATCACAGCTGTTTATAGCCACATGTAACAAGCGCTACTCCTCTGTAAGTACACAGTGGCATTTTTGGGGGTAAAATATATCGATTTCCTTCATATTGTATTTTCCACCGTGGAGACACCGTGGAGGCAACTAATTTGAGCAGCTTGAAGTCTAAACTTTTGCCTTGCAATTCTCCAGCTTAGCTGACGCCCATTAGGAAGTCATTTTGAACGGTGGAAGAACTGTACCCCCTACATATATATGTGTTTGTGTGTGTGTATATATACACATACATACACACACACACACAGATCCATCATAAAGGCGTTCCGTTATATTTCTTTGAAGGCTGAAGGTAGTCACAGCTTCCATCGTATGTAACTCTTTTCTTTAAAAAACTAATTTGAGCAGCTTGAAAGTTTAAACTTTTGCCTTGAACAGTACCCACTACTTATCTATCTATCTATCTATCTATCTATCTATCTATCTATCTATCTATCTATCTATCATCTATCTATCATCTATCTATCATCTATCTATCTATCAATCTATCTATCAATCTATCTATCTATCTATCTATCTACCTACCTACCTACCTACCTACCTACCTATCCTGTCTGTCTGTCTGTCTCTGTCATCTATCTACCTATATCTACAAACACACATACACACACACACACATATATATACATACACACACATACACATATATATACATATATGTGTGTGCATTCATAGTTGTTGTTCAGTCACACGGTCGAGTCTGTCTCATCGCAACCCCATGGACCACATCACGCCAGGCCCTCCTATCTTCCGCCATCTTCCAGAGTTGGCTTAATTTCATGTTCGTTGCACCGATGACGCTGTCTAACCATCTCACCCTTTGCCGTCCCCTTCTTCTTTGACCTTCAATCTTTCCCAGCATCAGGGTCTTCTCCAGTGAGTGCTCCCTTCTCATTTGGTGGCCAAAGTATTTGAGCTTCAGCTTCATTATCTGGTCTTCCAGGGAACAGTCAGGGTTGGTTTCTTTGAGGATTGACTGATTTGATCTCCTTGCAGTCCAAGGGACTCTCAAGAGTCTTCTCCAGCACCATAGTTCAAAAGAATCTATTCTTCGACACTCGGCCTTCCTTATGGATATGGTCCAACTCTCGCAGCCAAACATGACTACTGGGAATACCATTGCTTTGACCATGCGGATGTTTGTGGGCAGGGTGATGTCTCTACTTTTTATTATGCTGTTTAGGTTTGCCATCGCTTTTCCCCCAGGAGAGAGAGAGAGAGAGAGAGAGAGGGACGGACGGACGGACGGACAGACAGACAGACAGACAGACGGAAGATAGATTATAGGTGATGGTGATGATGATGATGATGATGATGATGAAGAAGAAGAAGAAAGATAGATAGACAGACAGACAGACAGACAGACAGACACAGAGTCATCACAAAGGCCTTCCGTTTTATTATATTTCTGTAAAGGCTGAAGGCAATCATAGCTTCCCTTGTAGGTAACCCTTTTTCTTTAAAAGAAGAAAAAGAAAGTGAAGGGGAGAAGCTCATTGGTGTGTGATCTTCGTTGGTGCTGCCATATAGTTTTATTAAGGTCTTGTGTTCCCCTGTGCTGGAGGTCATGGCTCGTGTGCTTTTAATCAGAGAGGGCCAGCTGGCTCCCTGGGAAGAATGGCTAGCCCCCCCTCCCCTCCCCCCCCCCCCGCCAGTGAATTCGACTGAAAATGGCACCAGGGGTTGCTTTTACGCTGCTCCTTCTGAAGCAGCCACTTCCGAACCGGCAGTGAAGTCTGGACTTCCGAATTGGATGCCAACCTCCAGGTGGGGCCAATGGTTCTAGAATTACAACAGATTCTAGGGATGCCGGCCTCCAGGTGGGACCTGAGGATCCTCTGTGATTATAGCTCAACTCCAAACTACAGAGACCAATTCCCTTGGAGAAAAGGGGTGCTTTGGAGGGTGGACTCTACGGCACTGTCCCCCACTGAGGTCCCTGCCCTTCCCGGTGTCCATCCCCAAATCTCCAGAAATTCCCCAACCTGGAGCTGGCAACCCTAACCCCCACCTGGCTACCTCTCTCTCTCTCTCATATCTATCTACTATCTATCATCTATCTATGTATCATCATCATCATCATTACTGTCTGTCTGTCTGTCTACCTGTCTGTCTGTCTGTCTGTCTGTCTGTCTGTCTATCTATCTATCTATCTATCTATCTATCTATCTATCTATCTATCTATCTATCTATCAATCTATCTGT
>NW_015165546.1:4490-5138 GCF_001447785.1 Gekko japonicus
GGCTCCAGGTGGGACCTGGGGATCCCCTGGAATTACAGCTCATCTCCAGACTACATAGACCAGTTCCCCTGGAGAAAATGGATGCTTTGGGGGGGGGGGCTCCTCGATGGCTTTATACCTTACTGAGGTCCCCGTCCTCCCCAGGCTCCATTCCTAAATCTCCAGGGGTTTCCCCACTTGGATCTGGCAACCCTAACTGATCTTTAGACTGCAGAGATCAGTTCCCTTGAGGAAAAACAGCTACTTTGGAAGGTGGGCTTCAAGGAACTGTACCCTGATGAGGTCCCTCCCCTCCCCAAACCCCTCCCTGTCCCAGGCTCCACCCCCACCCCAAATCTCCAAGTATTTCCCAACCCAGAGCTGGCAGCCCTATTTAGAAATGCTGGCTTCCTTCGACGCTAGCCGAGCACTCTGGAGAAGGGGTGACGATAAAGGGTGAAAAACACCGACAGTGGGCACCACGGAAGGCCTATGCCTGAAGATCCCTTCATCCAAAAAAACGAGGGGAAAAAACTAGTGTTACAGAAGTCCCAAATATACAAATTCCACTAGTAGAAAACACCATCAAAAATTGCCAAACAATATATTAAACAATTATAGTTGGTGGTGTCACAACAACAATATTAGTGCATACTGTAACTATAATAA
>NW_015165547.1:0-5071 GCF_001447785.1 Gekko japonicus
ACCTAACCCCGTCACAGGTCACAGCCCCGGCAAGCTGCTAATGGGCCGGCGCCCGGCAACGCTGCTGGATCGGCTGCACCCCAACCGGGCTCCGAACTCGAGGGGACTGATCGAACAGCGAGAGGCTCCCAGGGGGTTCTTTCCGGGGGATCCAGTGTTCCTCAGAAACTACGGGTCGGGACCCCCTTGGATCATGGGCCGCGTAATCGGAGTCAAGGGCCCAACCTCCTACGAGGTGTCAACAGAGGACGGTCGGGTTCTGCAGAGACACATTGAACGACCCCACTCCCCGTATAGGAACCGGGTTCCTTTGGAAGTCTATCAAGTTCAAGTGGGGCGGGCGCAAGCGGGGTCCCCTATTTGGGCAAAGTCTGCGTAGCGTGTCCATGGAAATAATGGACACTGCAGACCCCGAGTCCACTTCCATCGTGCAGGGGGACCCTTCGATCTGTACGGTTAGTTGGATCTTCGGGGTAGGTTCTACTTTTGGGAGGCGGAGTACCTGCAGTGATGGCCGGTCCGTGAGGAGGTAGAGGTCGGACATCTCGGCATCCATCTCGTGGGATCCAGCGGCCTGGCGGCGTGGTTGCTGCTGGTACTGGTTTCTTTTCGACCGGCAGACACGAGCAAGATGGCCTTGCTTCCCGCAAGTGTGGCACGTCGCATCATGGAAACGGCAAGCCTTGCGCTCGTGTGCCTCGCCGCAGCTTGCACACGTGGGGCAGCCGGTGCTTTTTCCAGTTGATCCTGATGCCTCGGAGCCCGGTGGTCTCCGGCGCGATGGCTGTCGGATGAGCCGGATGTCCTCCTCTTCCGAGTTCTCCGGGCCTGAATCAGGGAGTACGAGGCGAGCTGACGCTGGCTGATGGTCTCGGTGCGAGGCCTCGTGGGCGATGGCGAGTTGAAGGGCAACGTCGAGCGTGATGTCGGTGGTCCCGATCAACCTCCTGTGCAGCTTCTGGTCGCTGATGCCCCATGCGAATTGCGTAAGCAAATTTTCTTCCACCTTGGTGAAGGAGCACCCCATGGCCAGTTGTCGCAGGGCTGTCAGAAAAGCCGCAGCCATCTTGCCCGGCGTTCTGGATCCGGGTCTGGAACTCGATGCGCTTGGCGAGGGTGGTCGGCCGGGGCGTGAGGTAGCTCGTTAGTGCGTCGATGATCTCCTCGTACGAGCACTCGATTGATCTCGGTGCTAGGAGGCTCTTTGCTAGGCGGACGGTGCTCACCCCACATGTACTTAGGAGTAGGTTCCGTCGCTTGCCCGGATCAGACACTTCATTGTAGGCTAGGTGGCAAGTCAATTGGTCGGTCCACGAGTCCCAGAGCTCGGGGTGGGCTGGATCGTACGTCTCCAAGTTTCCCTGACCAGAGGCCATGGCGAAGTTTTAGCGAGGAGCGGGGTTCCTTGCAGCAATGTGCTTGTGGTGCTGGGCGCGTTGGCTGGAACGATGCTCGGTGCTTGGCTGGGAGGCGAGCCAGGCCTGGCTCAGCGGGATCCCATCCTCATCACCACTGAAAAGTACTGGGTTTGCCGCATGGAGGATTCGGACAATGACATGCTGTAGCACACATTTATTGTACTTCACATAGACAAAGACTACTCTAACGGCCAACAGGGCCAACTATATACATATCCACCAGCCACCACCACCCCACTCCCATTGGAGGGCTTAAATGTCCCGCCAAGGTGGCTATTGGTTGGGGCTGGGGAATCCAGGATCCGAAGTTTCCTTTGTTTTCGGATCCAAGCTCTGGCCTGTCCACGGACCCCTGGAGGTGGTCCACGTACATAACAGATGGCATGTCTGGTTTTATGCGCTCCAGTACTTGCTTGTTTGCCACCTTTGCTGTCCAAGGAATGCGCAGGAGCCTTCTCCAGCACCCCAGCTCAAATGAGTCGATTTTCCTCCTCTCTTGCTTCTTCATGGTCCAAATTTTGCTGCCATAGGTTGCTATGAATAACCACCACCACCCCCCGAACTGCTGTTAACTCTGGAAGGGATAAAAGGCACACACCTGGCTGAGCAACATGCCGAGAGGGTACGTGGTAGTTTAGGTCATCCAAAACGCACGGGGAGGGGAGGGTTAAGCCCCCTGTCCCCCAACACTGCCCTGACCTGGGTGGCCCAAGCTAGACTGGTCTCATCAGACCTTGGGAACTAAGATCAGCCCTGGTCAGTATTTGGATGGGGGACCACTGATACGGTCCAGAGTCACTACACAGTTCCTCTCTCCTCCATTTTATCCTCGCAGGGTTAAGGTGTGTGCCTGGCCCAAGGACACCCAGCAGGCTTTCTGGTTGGAGAGGATTTGAATCTGGGTCTTCTTTTAACTAGAACACCCCACCTCTAAAGAGCTGACTTTCAGAGCAATGCTCTAAGTGTGGGGTCACTATTGACCGGGGGGGGGGGGCTCTTGGGAATACTGTCTGTGAATACTGTCTGTGACAAGAACAAAGTCTGAGTCCAGTGGCACCTTGAAGACCAGCAAAGTCACTAGAGAATCTCTAGAAGGCCAATCTAATGGTTTCATGAATAAAAAATTAAGAGAAAGGTCTTGAGTGCAAATTCTACGATGCCTGACAAAATAAAGTGGATGTGTGTTTAGCCTGTTCGGAAAAAGGGGAACACAGGTGCAGCTGCAGGTGGGACGGGGGCAGAAGGGGGTGTCCGGGTCTCTTACAGGCTGTTAGATAAAAAGGGGGACACAGTGATTCATCTTGTACACAGAGGAGAGAATAGCCCAACAGGGTGTTTCAATTACCAGGAAGTGATTTATGCCAATTATTTTATGATGAACACATTAAAAATTGTGGGGCCAAGGGGGAAATAAACAAATAAAAAATAAAATAAATAAAAAAATGTTCCTGATGTCTAAAGTTCAAGATTGTTTATCCTCTCTGTTTTTTAAAAAAATCTGTTTTGCACTTAAATATACTAGGGTCCCGTTCACACGGAGCATTTGCCGCGCTAAAGATACAGATGATAGATGGATTTTCCGGGCACAATCACACCGCAACATCTGGGAAGTGTAGTGCACCCGTGGCTTCTTGCTGAAGATACGGAATAAAAAACTAGTACATATGATGTGCTAGTTTCCGGAAAACGCGGGGCAAGGGTGGGTGCCTGATCACGTTTCCGCTCGAATCCCGTGGCATCTGGTGCCCCCCATGTCCCGTCGCAAACCGGATTTTTTTTTTAAAGTCTCCACAGGATGCACACAAACGCCCAACAGCACATGTGCACACTATGGTGAGGGGAAATCCCGTTTGCCAGTGTGATCGCGCCGCGCCGCTTCTTTGCCATGCTTCAGGATAGCCGTGTGATCGGCACCTAACAGCATACCCACGGGACCTCCACGGGACATGTGATCGGGGTGCCACGCGTTACTTTGCTCCGGGGCAAACAGCCACGCTTCCCCCCCGCGCATTTTCCGGCCTGTGTGGCCGGGACCTAAGCTTTGCTTCTAAATGCTTTGAGGGGTCAAGTTTTGTAGAGCAGGGACTGCAGAAGAGACTCCATCAGTAAGGTATTGCCAGCACTTGGACAACAGAATGCTGGTGCCTGGGGTCTAGAGGCAGAGCCTGATGTTGTCAAATGGCCATTTTCCCACTGGCACAAATGGTTCCCCTCCCCTCTGCTAGTTGCCAGGTTAGGTTTTCTTCATGTAATGGAGAGAGCAGGAGAAAGACTGTTTTAACTGTTTTGGTGTCTTTTATGGCAAATGAGACATCACCCTGCCAACAAAAGTCCGCATGGTCAAAGCAATGGTATTCCCAGTAGTCATGTATGGCTACGAGAGTTGGACTATAAGGAAAGCCAAGCGCCGAAGAATAGATTATTTTGACCTATGGTGCTGGAGAAGACTTGAGAGTCCCTTGGACTGCAAGAAGATCAAATCAGTCAATCCTAAAAGAAATCAACCCTGACTGTTCCCTGGAAGGCCAGATAATGAAACTGAAGCTCAAATTTAAGACCTTTTCAGCCCAAGTTGTTCTGTGCCTCAAAAGCAGCTTCTGCAAACACTGCAGCTCTCTTTGGCTGATCTTCCTGCTCCCTTTTCCCTCCTCAGCTCCAAGAAGGGAGAGTTATATACCTGGAAGGAATTTGTCTTTTCTGCTGGCTCTGCCACTTGACCCTTCAACTCTGTCCCCAGGCTCATGGGCTCTGCTCCTTGCTAGGTGCCGGCCTTCCAAAATTTGGCGACCTTTGTGCATCCAGGGAGAACCCCAGAAGGAGCTGCACAGGTCAGCTTCTCAGCTGGCTGGTCTGGTGCATGTTGCTGATGCTGCAGCCGCCCCCGCCACCCCCCCTCCCCGGGCTTGCTGCCTGGACCAGCAATGGACAGCTGTCCTAGTGGTGGTTGCTTGAGACAGAACAAGCTTGTTAAATGGTTCCTCATCCTCTTGGAGAGGAGTGACAAGGGATCTGTCCTGGGACCTGCTTTGTTCAACATTTGGTTCAGTGATTTGGTTGAAGGAGTAGAGGGAATGCTTATTAAATTTGCAGCTGTTACTAAATTGGGAGGGGTAGCAAATATGGTAGAAGACAGGCTGGAATAATGGGTTAAAACAAGTACAATGAATTTCAGTGGGGATAAATGTAAAGTTCTGCATTTAGGTAGGAAAAATCAAATGCATAATTATAGGATGGCGGAAACCTGTCTTGGCAGTACTAGGTGCAAAAAGGATCTAGGTGTCTCAGTAGACCATACACTGAACATGAGTCAGCAGTGTGATGTGGTAGCTAAAACAGGCTTATGAGGTTTTGGGCTGTATCAAAAGAACTTAGTATAGTGTTCAGATCACATGAAGTGATGGTATTGCTTTCCTCTGCTCTGGTTAGACCTCACCTAAAATATTGTGTTCAGTTTTGGGCACCGCAATTTAAGAAGAATATAGACAAGCTGGAACATGTCCGGAGGGCAAGAAAGATGGTGAAGGGTCTGAAGACCAAGTCCTATGAGGAAAGGCTGAAGGAGCCGGGTATGTTTAGCCTGGAGAGGAGATAACTGAGAGGTGAAATGTAAACCAACTGGATTTAATCCTGGATTTAATCCTGACTAACAGGAA
>NW_015165548.1:0-1188 GCF_001447785.1 Gekko japonicus
CCTTGTAATTTCCACCCATTAGACCCATTTGACTTCTAGACAAATCGCAAACCAAACAGATCACCAGGACAAACAGTGAAGAGCAGATGCACAATTTTAGGAGAAGGCCCACAGCTCAGTAGCAGGGTCAGCTTGGAGTAGTGGTTAAAAGCAGCAGACTCTAATCTGGACAACCGGTTTTGATTCCCCACTTCCCCACCTGAAGCCAGCTGGGTGACCTTGGGCAAGTCACAGCACTCTCAGGCTAAAAATAAACATAGCTTGCCACCTAGTGGTGCCAAAAAAGAGCTACAGCATCAGGCAGCCAAACAATCCTTTGGGATCTCCTGGCTATTCCACACACCATGCTCTACAATAATTATTTATTTAGTAGTGGAGCATCTGCTTGGCATGCAGAAAGTCCCAGGTTTAATTCCTGCCATCTCCAATTCAAGAATTAGGTAGTAGGTGATGGGAAAGACCTCCTGCCATCTCCAATTCAAGAATTAGGGAGTAGGTGATGGGAAAGACCTCTGCCTGAGACCCAGGAGAGCCGCTGCCAGTTAGAGTAGACAATACTGACTGTCATGAGTATGGATGAGGATGAGCTGACAGAGCCTGCAGAAACCACAGCTGGCCCCTCTGAAGCAGCAGAGGAGGATAGCTGGCAAGTGCCTGTAACAGCAGTCTTCACACCTTGCCCAGATAAGGGGGAAGAATTGCAAGCTGAGAGTCCTCCTGACTCACCCCCACATGTGACTCATTTAAGGGAGCAACTGTGGCAAAACTTAGCAACCAGGTGAAGAGAGGCCAGGCTACAAGGGAGATGCTTAGCCAGCCCAGAGTTCTAATAGGAGCCTGGTCGATCATGCAGCTGGCTAATTAGTAGCAGCTTTGGCTTTGGACTTGGCTCTGTGTTTCCGGCTCCTGACCCCAGCTTGGCTTTCTGGACTTTGCACTGTCTTCTTAGCCTGTTCTAGACTCCCTTTGACTGGCACCCCAGCCTGTGACACTGACTTTGCTGGACCAATGGTCTGATTCAGTATGAGCTCCCGGAGGAGATCAGGGCCCTGCGGGAACTTATGCAGTTCCGCAGGGCCTGTAAGACGGAGCTCTTCCACCAGGCTTTCACATAGGGGCCGCCACTACCACTACCACTGCCACCAATGCGGTGGACAACATCGGGGTTAAGGATGGCCCGGGAAGATC
>NW_015165548.1:1654-4537 GCF_001447785.1 Gekko japonicus
TGTCCTGGCCCCACTGGTGGACCTCCTGATGGCACTGGTATTTCTGGCCACTGTGTGATACAGAGTGTTGGACTGGATGGGCCTTTGGCCTGATCCAACATTGGCGTCTCTTATGTTCTTATGTTCTTATCTGTTTTATATGGGCTTTGCCCCCTTGTAAGCCGCCCTGAGCCCACTCCGTGGGGAGGGCGGGGTAAAAATCTCAATAAATAAATAAATAAATAAATAAGGCAGCTTCACATGTGCTGTCCTGGCCAAGAAGGAGCTAACTGGACAACTAAATTGGATGCGTTGATTCGGCTCCGCCAGCCATCTGCTGTTATTTCCAATAACCCTACTGTGGATTTTTATAAGCTTTTATGCCACAGGTGGTTGTATTAAAAACTCATTATTTCATAGATCTGGAGGGGGAACAAAACCCGGGAACATTCATATTTTGTCCCCTATCCGATTTATTCCCCAACACGTCAATGGTTATCCATTCAGAAATATCCCTTTATGTGCTGAAAAGCTTTCAAGACAGGCAAGTCCATTCACAATGTAGATATTCATCGACGCAGAGCTGAAAGGAAGCATTGGCGGGGGTGGTGGATTGACAGGTTCAAAGAGGTCCCCTTCCTCTTGCTTCGGGAAGGGGGCGAGGCTCAGTGATGGAGCACCTGTTTCACAAGCAGAAGATCTCAGGCTCAATGGGTCGTTTCAGCTGGCAAGCGATAGAAAAGACTCTGAAGTCCTTGGAGAAGCGCTCCTGGTCAGAGTAAATGAGACTACGTCAGAGGGGTGAACAGAGTTATAATAGGGTGTCAGGTACTTCGATAACTCAGCATCAATGAAATTGCTGAGCGGTCGGGTTAGAACGGATAAAAGGAAGTCCTTCTTCACCCAAAGAGTGATTAACACACGGAATTCACTGCCACAGGAAGTGGTGGCAGCTACAAGCATGGACGGCTTCAAAAGGGAATTAGATATGGAGCAGAGGTCCATCAGTGGCTATTAGCCACAAGGTATAGATAGGGGCTGCGGTGGCTCAAGTGGTTAAGACGCTGAACTGCAGGCTGTGGAAGGTCAGTAGTTCAGCAGTTCGAGACCCAAGTGTGCCGCACGACGGAGTGAGCTCCCGTCTCTAGTTCCAGCTCCTGTAAACCTAGCAGTTCGAAAGCAAGAAATTGCAAGTAGATAAATAGGTACCACTTCAGTGGGAAGGGAACAGCGTTCCGTGCGCCTTGGTGTTTAGTCATGCCGGCCACATGACCACGGAAACGTCTTCGGACAGCGCTGGCTCTTTGGCTTTGAAACGGAGATGAGCACCGCAACCCTAGAGTCGGATTTGACTGGCTTTCGAGCAAGGGAACCTTTACCTTTACCTTTTTATAGATAGGGGCTCTGGGGCAAGTGATGCTCTGTCTTCTTGGTGCTTGGGGGGGGGGGGCAACAGTGGGAGGGCTTCTAATGTCCTGGCCAGAAATACCAGGTGCCATCAGGAGGTCCACCAGTGGGGCCAGGATATTAGACACCTTTGGGTAGTCTGAGACACCTTTGGGTAGTGAAGGGCGGGGCATAAATCCAATCTCTTCTTCTTCTTCTAGAAATGACATCACAGCAATGGCAACACCCCCTGCATTTTACTCCCGCTATTGCGGGAGACCTCAAAATCGTACAAGCAGAGCTCTTCCACCCACTTCCTGGGATCTGGCCCTTCCAGGGACTGAACCTGAGATCTTCTGTGTGCAGAACAGACACTCTGACCTGAACCATATCCCCTGCCTGGGATGATGTCAGCAGGCAGGCAGATGTGTACGGGGAAGGGTTAGTCCTTCGAGTATAACATCCCCAGATAGTTCAGTGCTTTAAAGGTCAAAAACGACACTTCTGAATTGTGTCTTGAAATTAATTAAGAGCCAGCAGAGATCTTTAATTACAAGCATTATAGGCCTAGTTTAATGTATTCCAGGGGAACAGTCTGGTCACCAGGCAACCCAGAAGAACATCATTATCGAGGGCAATGAAAGTCATCAATACACACAGGGGAATCAACAGGGCCACGTTCCTCCTGTCCGTCTTCAGGGCAAGATTGTCCACCAAGATGACCCAGGCAGTTCCCGTTCCAAAAACTAGATCAAAGCAGCTCTAGTTCGTAGAATCATGGAGTGGGAAGGAGCCAGGGCTTTTGGGGTAGAAAAAGCCCAGCAGGAACTCATTAGCATAATAGGCCACACCCAACAGCAGAAACTCGTTAGCATATTAGGCCACACCCCTGATAGCACAGCTCATTGGCATATTAGGCCGCACCCCCATGTTACCAGAAGTGTGGTCATCCAGCCACGCCCACCTTTTGCTTCTTATTCTGTTTACTTTGTTGTCAAAACCCTGGGCCTTTTTTTGTAGCAGGAATTCCTTTGCATGTTAGGCCACACACCCCTAATGTAGCCAATCCTAATGAGTTTCTGCTGTTAGGTGTGGCCTATTATTCTAATGAGTTCCTGCTGGGCGTGGCCAACTCAGGAGCCAGCTGGAACTCCGTTCCTGTGCGTTCCTGCCCAAAAATAGCTCTGGAAGGAGCCATAGAGACCATCTTGTCCAACCCTCTGCTCAGTAGAGGATCAGCCAAAAGCATCCCTGACAACTTGGCTCTTTTTGTAGCAGGGACTCCTTTGCATATTAGGCGACATACCCCTAATGCAGCCAATCCTCCGAGAGCTTACAGTAGCCCCTGTAAGGAGAGCACTGTATACTCTTGGAGGATTGGCTACATTAGGGGTGTGTCGCCTAATATGCAAAGGAGCAAGTGTTTGTCCAGCCGCTGCTCCAAGACTGCCAGTGAAGGGGAGCTCACTAGGGATGGGCACACACTGCTTTTTTGCAGTTCGGTTTGTAGTTCATGGC
>NW_015165549.1:0-4850 GCF_001447785.1 Gekko japonicus
GTAACACTTCCAGACACGTGTAGTTTACAGAACAACTACCAACAACTACTAAAATACAGGACCTCCCAGTTTGAAAGATGTTACAATGTAGTCTAATGCTATCACTGCTGATTATGATTTTGCACTATTTCAAAACAGCTGGTTTAAGAGGCTGGATTTAAGCAACTATTAGTGCAATCCTAAGGGTGTTGCACCCTTCTAAACCCAATGACTTCAGTGAACTTAGAAGGGTGTAACTGTGTTTATTAAAACTGAATTCAAATATGAATTGCTACAAATAAAAACTTAATCCTAAACACAAATTATTTTAAATTATTGTACAATGAATGGGAGAATGGCGGTGGAAAGTACTGTGTGGCAGCCAATTTAGGGCAATCTGGTAGGGTTTTCAAGTGCAGAGGGACAGAGATGGTTTGCCATTGCCTGCCTCTGTATCGCAACACTGGACTTCCTTGGTGGTCTCCCATCCAAGTACTGATCAGGGTGACCCGGCTTAGCTTCCAAGAACTGATGAGGTCAGGCTGGCAGGGGAGGGCAAATGGGAATACATCAGAATTATTTAAGATAAATCTTTTGGACTAGCAAATCAGTGTTCACCAATTCACATTTCATCCGTGTATTAATGTGGAGACCAACATGGAGCCTCTACTCCTCCAACTAGGCATGCCAGGACAATGCACCCCACACTAGTAAGCCTCCTGTCTGGCCCTGACCTAGCCACAGTAATCCATGCAATGGTCACCTCCAGGTTAGACTACTGTAACTTGCTCTACACAGAGTTACCGTTGAGGCTGACCCGGAAACTGCAACTGGTCCAGAATGCAGCTGCGCACGTTCTTATGGGAACTTCTTTCAGAGCACATATCCAACTGGTGCTTTGCCAGCTGCACTGGCTCAGAGTTGAATACCAGAACCGGTTCAATGTTTTGGTTTTAACCTTTAAAGCCCTAAACCAGCTGTTCTCAACCTGTGGACCGCGACCCCTTTGGGGGTCGAGCGACCCTTTCACAGGGGTCGCCTAAGACCATCGGAAAACTCAAATTTTCGATGGTCTTATAATAGCAACGAAAATAATTTTATGGTTGGGGGTCACCACAACATGAGGAACTGTATTAAAGGGTCGCAGCATTAGGAAGGTTGAGAACCACTGCCCTAAACAGTCTGGGATCAGCGTACCTTCGGGACTGCCTCTCCTGGTGCATCCCCCAAAGAGCATTATGCTCCAGTGATGACAACCTACTGGTGATCCCAGACTGGACAGATATTTGGCTGTCCTTGATCAGAGCCAGGGCCTTTTCGGCCCTGGCGCCATACTGGTAGAACTCTCTGCCCAATGACATCTGTGCCCTGCAGGACCTAGTGCAGTTCTGCAGGGCCAGTATGACAGAGATGTTCTGCCTGGCCTACGGTTGAGGACAGCACTGTTTTTCCCCTCAAGCTTGGTATCAGGTCCAACTGACCTTGGAGTTCATCTCAGTGGGCAAATTAACAACTCGACAGCAGCCAAAAACTCTCAGCAGCAGCCAAAATATTCTTTAAAACATTCATTATTATTTTTTGGGCCCATCCGAAGGGGATTTTTTTATTGCTTTTCTATAAACTACATAGGGAGGGGAATCTAATATCTACGGGAGAAAGGAAAGTTAACCACTAAAAACCCAAGTAGTAAAGATCATTACATAAGCTTATAAAATGATTAATCTAATCTATTAATAATACAATGAACTTGAATGTTTGACTCTAGCCTATATTCCCCAAAACCCAATATCAATTACTGTTTAAGGCGATCACAAAAGCATCATAGATAAATGTAGCTTCTTAAAGGTGGAATTCAGAGTTCCTCAGCATCTCATTTCTTGGCATTTCTTTTCCTCAAATCATAGTCTCCTTTGGGGGCCGGAGCCCCCAACTCCTAATCAGAGACCTCCTCCGATGTTGAAGAAGAGTTTTCACCACTTTACTCTGGTCATCATCTTTGTCGTCTTCTCCGGACCTTCCCAGTTGCTGCTTCAAGAACTCATTTGCTTTCTTAACAGAGTCAATTCTTTCTTTTTTCTCATTTATTCTGAAGAGTATGTCTTCAGGAACCAGCCATTTGTACTGTATGTTGTTTGTTTGTAAAAACAATGCCAAATCTTTGAATTTCTTCCTCTTCTTTCTAATTTCAAATGGAATGTCTTTTAGTATCCGTATGGTATTACCATTGATTTTCAGGAGTGTACCTGATGTTGTTTTCAAGATTTGATCCCTCACATGTCTTTTAGAGAATCTAATCACTATTTCTCCAGACAGATTATTTTTCTTAATATATTCCGAATATGATCTATAGACCACATCCATTTCGCTTTGAAGACATTCCGTTTTCAAATCTGCCACTGGTGCAAGTAAATTGCCCAATACTTGTTTTAGATTCTCTCCTTTTGTCTCAGGAACCCATGGAATCTCAGGATGAAGCTTGCTTTTCCCATTTGTAGTTGCAAAAGCTATTCATCAGTAATTCTTCTCTTTTCCAACTCCTGTACACGTTTTTTCACTTTTTTAGATTTGGCATTAACTTCCTTCAGTGTTTCTGCTGTTTGCTCTGTCAATTTCTTAGTCTCATTCAGTTCCAGTTGTTGTGCAACAAAATTCTGGTTCAAAGTGACCAACTGCTGATTGATGTTTGTCATCTGGTCCAGCAGAGGGCATAATGATTCAGCTAATAGCTGTGAAAGCTCGTTGGTAGCTTCCGGTCTTGGGCTTTTACTTCCCGAAGGAGGCTTAAGCTGCGATGGCTTCTCTTTCTCACCTCTCCGCCCTGCCATTTTTGAGGATTGTTTACTTTTAGAAAAGTTTGCCAAAGTCTCTGTTTTTCACCAAAATGCTTTACTTGCGCTTTTGTGTGTTTCTTAAATCAGTTCTATGGCTTTTACATCCAGCACCCTCTTTTTAAAATGGTCTGTTTGGATTTCGCGTCTGGGAGTTCCCCCCCCCACTCGCTTAACTCAGAGGGGCTTTCTCGCTGAAGCTCGGTGTTCTGCTTTCAACTCAACTCACAGTTCATCATTGGTCTCTAGACCCGCTTGAGGTACATGTATATCACTCGATCTTCATGCACTTGTCCCGGTCAGCAACTCTTAAGCCATTCACCCGCACAGCAGTAGGACCTTCGGGGTGGAGGGAAGCCTCAATTCCCCGGCATCAAGCTCCGGGGGGGGGAGGTAGCGAACAGTCGCCACTCCTCCTAGCCACTGGCGTTCAGATCGTGACCCCGGGAGCTCACCAGGGTCGTGTCCGCCATTGTGCCACCAAAAACTGGAAGTCTTTAAAACATTCATTTAATTGATTCAAAAAACCCTTTAAACTCACAGGATGTATGCATAGCAGAAATAATCCCACGTCAGAGCAGTCGGCAACAAACCATTTGAGTGCGAAGGTGAGCTAGCAATTCATAAAGAGGAAGCTGCCGCTTCTTACATGATAAGTCCTCATAGCAAGTTCTGTAGCCAAGTCACTATATCACAGAAGTCGGTTCCATCTTCGGAGGCAACTTATCACATCAACGCCAAAGATACTCTGGTCATTCCTGCAATCACCGTGCTAATGAGAGCCAAAGGAAAGGAAAAACGTCTTCCCTTTCTGGGCTACTGCCACTCCCTTGAGATAACTGAGCCTTGCTGCTGCTGGCAATTACCACCGCCAAGCTACCTCCCCTCCCCCATGGTTGGATCCTGCCAAATTTATAACCCAGCCATCAGGGCTTAGCAAATTATCGGCTCATTCAGCCCTCATCCCTTACACTTTACCTCTCCCATTTCTCCTCTCCCCTCATGCTGTAAGGACACGAAATGGTCCTTTAAGCGCCATCTGAAATTGTTATAGAACTTCTTTATTGTTTTAATTTGTTTTAATCTGATTTGTAAATATATTTATTGAATATGTTGTTAACCACCATGAGCCCTACACACAGGGGAGGGCAGTCAATAAATAAATAAATAAAGTGGACGGCTGCAACTCTTCCCCCCCCCCCAAGCAATATATATCTACTGCATACTGGCTTAATTCCTCCTTCAACAGCTACTAGCGGCATCTCCCACATAGGAGACACAGGACCCCCCCTAACCCACTGGAGATACACTGGCAGAACATCATCATGATGTTGGTGCAGTGTCATGCCAACGTAAGCTCACAACAGAAACAGAGGATATCGGGGAGCACAACCCCATTTTGGAGTGCCTAACAGCCACTCCTACCATTGCCACCACTGGCCAAAGAGTCACACTTGATAAAATAAGAGAACTGGAAGCCCCTTGTCCGTCTTGGACCACTTCAGTCTACTCACCCAGGATGAAGCTGACAAGACAAGACCTTGGCAGCAGTGAAGCCTACCACTTGTCCTCTTGATCCCTGCCAAGTGTGGCTAATTAAATATTGCGGTGATGTGGTGGGGACCTCCTTTAGAGAGATTTTCAATCTGTCCCTTTCAACAGGGACTTTCCCAGGGAGTCTGAAAGAGGCAGTGGTTCACCCCCTCCTTAAAAAATAATCTTTGGACCCAATGGTCCTTAGTAACTACCACCTGGTATCTAATTTACCATTTCTGGGCAAGGTATTGGAGAGGGTACTGCCAACACAGCTCCAGGTGTTCTTGGAGGATGCTAATATCCTGGAACCTTTCCAGTCTGGTTTTTGTCCTGCCCATGGGATGGATACCATGTTGGTTGCAATGATAGATGATCCCTGGAGACATCTGGATTGAGGCAGATCAGCACTGTTGATTCTCCTTGATCTGTCAGCAGCATTCAATATGGTCGACCATGAGTTGTTGATCCACCACCTTGTCGATGTGGGGACACAGGGACTAGCCTTAC
>NW_015165550.1:0-4837 GCF_001447785.1 Gekko japonicus
CTGACACCTTTCCTGGGGCCAAGTGATGCTTTTGGCCACCAAGGCTTCTTATTGACCACCAGACATGTGATTGACTGTGCATTTTTAAAAACATTGGTTTGGCAGCAGCTGCCATCATAGTCCAAGAATCTTCACTGTGTGAGTGAAGGTAAGTTGAGGCAGCCACCGGGGTGGCTGGCCCCGCCTCCTGTGGCAGCCATTGTGTGGCAGCTATTTTGTTGCCATGCTCACCATTCTATGTCAGAATGCCAAAGGTGCCCACAGGGTTGAAAAGGTTGGGACCCCCTGCTCCAGAGCATCTTCATCAAAATAAATGATATAAAAAAACCCCAAATGTCTCACAAAATCATTTCAACACTTCCAGTTACTCAGGTAATAGCCTGGATCTAACATATTGGTACCAACGTGTTCCTCCCTCTCTAGAAACTTTCTGTTGATGCAGCTGGCTCTCCTGGAGGAGAAGGCTCTTGAATGGTTGGAAGGCTCTTACCTGGAGGAACATCTCAAAAACACTGGGATGGACAGCTAGGATTCAACCTAATAATTATTTGCTTCAATAAAATACCTGAAACTGATATAACGGGTCCTTCCCCAAATGTGAATAGAGCTTGATGGGACTGAATTACTGTTTAATTCATCCACCCAGCTAACAGGCAAGGTCATTAATCTTTCCTGGTCATGCAACCAAGAATAACACCACCATATGCAACATTTCGAATAGCATCTTCTTCAGTGGCCATAATTAAAAGGTTACCAGGGTCCATGCCGATTCTGGCAGCAAAACATGGCAAAATTCAGCTCACGGGCACCATGACCAAGTCCGGAAACTATCCTGATTGTTGGGTTCAGAGGACTGATCTAATTCTGATAGCAGGCTCACTGATATTTTAGTTAAATTAAATTTGTCATTCTGAATGGTTTTTATTTGCATACCCTGTCTTACTTAATGTTTGTATTAGGCCCAGCCTGAGTGAGTCCAACAAGCCATTGTTCTTTATGGGCTGTTTATTAAGAATAAATGTTGAGGACTTCTGGTTTATGGAGCAGTGATGGCAGATGTTCTCCCAGGACCGTGGGGGAATGATCCGCACACCAGCGGGTTGGAGGGGCGCTACCTCAAGTAGCGCCCCCACGGAGCCTTTGGGATAGGCTCCAGGCCAGAGTGCTTTTGAGGGGTAGCCTCTTCGATGGTGTAAAGCCAGAGAATTGAGGCTCCCCTCCGCCCTGACGGGCACAAGCTGGTTTGACCGGGACAAGTGCTGGAGATCGAGTGGAACAGCATTGAAGCAAGCGAGGTCAGAGAAATTGACCGACAATGAACGTGAGTTCAAACTAAGCGGACGACTATAAAAAGCAAATTACCCCCCCCATGGGAAAGCAGATCACAAAGAGGGACGCCTCTTATGCGAAAAGACTGATAAGCGAGATGAAGGGGGAAGGGGGAGGAAAAACAGCGAGTGTGTTTTGAGAGGCTTACTTGATTGCTCACAGCGTGGGAGCGATCTTTAGAGTTGGAGGGAAGCGTCAAAAACTGTGAACAAAACGTAAAAAATGGCACCCGTGCAAAGAAAGCTGAAAATGAAACCGTCTGGCAGCCAGAGCGCAAAACCGGAAGAGGGAGCAGACGTCATGAAAATGCTCAAGCCAGTGATGGAGCAACTCGATGGTATTAACCAGCAACTGACTGTAATGAATAAAAACTTTGCATCTCAGCAGCTCCAACTGAAAGAAATGGAGAAGAAGGTGGAGCAGGCAGCTGGGAAAATTAAGGAGTTGGACACCACAAGCAAGAAAATGAAGAAAAGGATGGGAGAAGTGGAAACAAAGCAAAATCTACAAGAAAACCGTTTGTTACAGCTGCAGATGGAAAAAGCCAACATGATTCTCAGATTCCAGGGAGTTCCTGAGGCAGAGAAGGAGGATCTGAGGAAGATACTTAGCGAGATCATTGCTCCAGCAATAGGCTTAACAGCGGATGAACTGGTAAAAGAGATGGAGAGGGCTTATAGGGCTTACTCCAATTATATTAAAAAAAATAGCCTGCCTGGAGAAATTGTGGTCAGATTCTCAAGAAGACAGACCAGAGATGCTATTTTAAAGGCGACATCAGCAACTCCACTGAAAATGGGAAATTTAATCATTAAAACTTTAAAAGACATTCCATTTGAAATTCGTCAAAAGAGGAAAAACTATAAGGACAATTTCTTTTCTTCAAACTAATGGAATTTCATATAGGTGGGCGATCCTGGAGTGTGCCGTCTTCAAGATCAACGATAAAAGAGAAAAGATTGATTCCACCTTTAAAGTCAAGGAATTTTTGCGATGCCAGCTGGGAACGGAGGAAGATTCCAAAGAGGAAGAAACAAAATCAAGTGAGTCTGACACCTATGAAACGGAGGAGGACTCTGCTGTGGAAACCGGTGCAGAGGCAGCCAGAGTGGTATATGGCTTTAGAGACAGAAAACCGAAGTAAAGGCGGAAGGACTCTGAGAATTGCCTTTTGAAGCGAAGAATAAGAAGATGATCAGAAAGCTCTCTCATAACAACTAACAAAATAATATGTTAACATTGAAGCTGAGACAAACAAGAACTCTACAAGTATATTGTTTTATTAACACATATTACTAACACTTTCACTAACAGGGATAAGATCTCCTCCTCTTGGGGTTTTAGTATAGTGTGATTACCTTTTCTTTGTCCCTAGATGTAGTCCCTTTCCTCCATATTTTCTTTGTAGTTTGTAATGTATTGCAAAAATAAAAATATCCCTCCGGGGATAAAAAAAGAAAAGAATAAATGTTGAGAATGTTGGGGTTCTGGCTAGGGTTGCCAGGTCCCTCCTGGCAACCAGCTTGAGTTGGGAGGGAAGCCCAGGTTACGTCATTGGTGATGTGGTGATGTCACTTTTGGCATGTACCGGAAGTGACGCTAGCATGTTGCAGTGTGGTGGCAATGTTCTGGTATCTGGGCAAAAACTCTGTGGTAAAAATGGCTTCTGTCATAGAAGTTTTGTCCAAATACCAGAGCGTTGTTATGATGCTACCGGAAGTGACGCTAGCATGTTGCAGTGTGGTGGCAATGTTCTGGTATCTGGGCAAAAACTCTGTGGTAAAAATGGCTTCTGTCATAGAAGTTTTGTCCAAATACCAGAGCGATGCTATGATGCTATGATGCTATGATGCTATGAGCGTGGCATGATGACATCACTTCCAGTACATGCTGGAAGTGACATCACCACATCGCCGGTGACGTACTCTGGATCTCCCTCCTGTTTCTGGTAACTCCCCCCACTGGCCAGCTGATCGGTGGCAGAGGGTGGGATCTGGCAGTGGGGCATCCCACGCCGCCAGTGGGGGGGGGCTGACAACCCTAGTTCTGGCAGCATTTGGAGCAAAATACATCTAAACCTCAGTAAGCATCTGTAAAAGAACAAGTTGAGGGCCTACATTATGTCTTTGGAAAGCTGTGATTTGGATCTCCATGTGTCCATTTGGATCCTGAAAACCCAGCACAGGCCACTGCTGTTTTGGATTGGGAAAATGGTGCTGGGTAAAGAATGAAAAACAACAGCAATAACAAAAACTTCCCCACTGTTCCATTTCTCAATAACCCTACCTCTCAGAACTATATTTAGCCTTCTTAAAGAAAGAAGACAGGTACCTTGTTCAGCATGTCATCTTTCTCTACCAGGATTAATTGTAGCCTGTTGCAGGCGTATGTTTCTATGAGGGGATAAATCCCTTAATTTATATAATTATTTATTTAGTACATTTTTATCCCACCTTTCCTCCAGGGACCTTAAGACAATGTACATCATTCTGTTTCCTTCATTTTATCCTCACAACAGCCCTGTAAGGTAGGGCAAGCTGAGAGGGAAAGTGACTGGCTCAAGGTGACCGCAGTGACCTTCACGGAAGAGGGGAGGGGTACGAACCCGGATATCTCCAATTCAAGTCCAACACTAAATACTACATCATGCTGACTCCTTGATACAAATCCAGGGGTGTCAAACACATGGCCCTCAGGCCAGAACCAGCCCGTCCAGGGCTCTTATCTGTGAGCAACTGATAACCTTTACTGCCAGATGACAGAGGTTGTGCATTATGTCCCTGTATACCATCCCAGTGCTTCCATTATTATATTTTTTAATTCAATATAACAAAAACTTCAGCTATAACAAGCGAAATGCATAGAGTTTCAAAAAGGTAACAAAAACAAACAATACAATGGTATAACTTACTTTAAAGTGAACTATGCAAATTCCCCCCTTCTTCTTCACATTCCTTAGTAAAGGAAAAGGTTTCCCTTGCTTGAAAGCCAGTCGAATCCGACTCTAAGGATGTGGTACTCATCTTCGTTTCCGAGCTGAAGAGCCAGCGCTGTCCAAAGACATCTCTGTGGTCATGTGGCCGGCATGACTAGACGCCGAGGCGCACGGAATGCTGTTACCTTCCCACTGAAGCGGTACCTATTTATCTACTTGCAATTTCTTGCTTTCGAACTCCCCTCACATTCCTTAATGGGGAGTATATAGATACTACTTAATTTACAAAAAAAACTAACCACGAAAAATAGTTACAGTGCTCTTAAGAAAGAATGTACATTTACATTTCCCAGCCACTATATCTTAAAATATCAATAACTTCTGAGTATAGGAGGGAGTTATTTTGATATCTTTTTGGAGTAAGTATGATATTATAAGAAACCATCGTTCAACAAAATCCGACTTATATTCACTATTTTCTGCCAGTTTAATTCTATCAGTTATCCAATACAAAGTATTCACCAGTCTTGTTGAACCATGCCTTTAAAGTTGGCTTAGCTTGACTCTTCCATT
>NW_015165551.1:0-4116 GCF_001447785.1 Gekko japonicus
TTATTTAAAATTAACCATTCTACATACAATCAATACAAATTTACAAATTAAAATAAATACATGATTGGATACAACATCGAAACAGTTAAAATTAGGAATAACAAAACTACAACATCAAATGAATATTCTGTTAACAGAGGAAATTGCAAAAAAAAGGGAATACGCGAAGCAATATCAATTCGAATATGCTAATAAGCCATCTAGGTGGCTGGCGTATAGGTTACGAAAGGAAAAAGAGAAGAAGGTTATAAGAACATTAAAGAATGAGCAGGGGGCGGATTGTTATACGATGGAGAGCCTGAAAAAGATTGTGGAAACATTCTATAAAAAATTATATGAACAGAAACAACACATGAAATTGATCAGTTCCTCACAACCTACAGCAAAAGAAAATTTAATGAAGAACAGAAGAGGATTTTAAACGAACCAATTACGATGTGCGAAATTATTGAAACGATTAAAAATATAAAGAAAAAGAAAACCCCAGGTCCAGATGGATTGCCAGTTGAGGTTTTTCAAATTTTTGAAAGTGAAATTTCATTACCTTTAAAGAGGGTTATACAGAACATATCCGAATTAGGTGAAACCCCACAATCTTGGAAAGAAGGATAAATCTCTTTAATACCAAAACAACGAAGTAATTCCTGCTTAACGCTGATTATAAAATATACACAACAATTATAGCCAAGAGGTTAAAAAAAGTTCTAAGACAAACAATCCATGTAGATCACACTGGGTTTTTACCTCAAAGCAACTAAGGAACAATGTTAGAATTATGATAGATGTATTGGATAAAGATAGGGTCAGGGTTAGGTTTAGGGCTAGGGTTAGGGCTAGCGCTGGGGTTAGGTTTAGGGTTAGGGCTAATATTAGTGTTAGTTTTAGGGTTGGGGATAGAGCTAGGGTTATGCCTAGGGCTAGGGTTAGGTTTAGGGTTAGGGCTAAGGTGAGTGTAAAGGTTAGGGTTTGTGGTGAGGTTTAGGGCTATCGCTAGGGCTAGGGTTAGGGTGAGGGTTAGGGCTAGGGTTACGGTTAGGGTTAGGGCTAGTGTTAGGGTGAGGGCTAGGGTTAGGGCTAGGGCTAGGGTTAGGATACGGTTTGGCTTAGTGTTAGGGTTAGGGCTAGGGTTAATGTTAGGGTTAGGGTTAGGTTTAGGGCTAGTATTAGGGTTAGAGTTAGGGCTAGGGTTAGGGTTAGCGTTAGCGTTAAAGTAAGAGTTAGAGTTTAGGTTTAGGGCTAGGGCTAAGGTTAGGGTTAGGGCTAGGGTTAGGGCTAGGGCTAAGGTTAGGGATAGGGATAGGGTTAGGGTTAGTTTTAGGGTTTGGGCTAAGGTTAGCGTTAGTGTTAGGGTTGGGGATAGAGCTAGGGTTAGGGCTAGGGCTAGTGTAGGACTAGGGTTAAGGTTAGGGTTAGGGCTATCGCTAGGGCTAGGGTTAGGGTGAGGGTTAGGGCTAGGGCTAGGGCTAGGGTTAGGATTAGGTTTAGGGCTAGTGTTAGGGTGAGGGCTAGGGTTAGGTTTAGGGTTAGGGCTAGGGAGAGGGTTAGGGTTAGGGGTTTGATACGGTTTGGGCTATCGCTAGGGCTACGGTAAGGGTTACAGTTAGGGTTAGAGCTAGGGTTAGGGTTTGGGCTAGCTCTAGGGTTAGGGTTATGGTTACAATAGGATTACGGTTAGGGCTAGGGATAGGGTTAGGTATAGGGTTAAGGTTAGGGCTAAGGCTATCGTTAGGGTTAGGGTGAGGGTTAGGGCTAGGGTTAGGGTTAGAAGACCTCATTTATCTTAAAATCAAAACCTGATGTGGTGTTCATGCAAGAGACTCACTTAAAACCTCAAAACAAACTGGTGTTGAATGGTAGTTAGTATGACCAACAACACCAAGCTGGAAGCTCATCAAATTCAAGAGGGGTTGTGATCTTATTGGCCAAATCTGTGCATTTTACTTTAGAAACCAAAGTAGAAGATCCAGCGGTAATCAGAGTAAAGCTGATTGCGAAAGCCTCTAAATGGAAAAAAGAAAGAGAACATGAAATCAAAGTTACACTGGAAAAAATTCCAAAGTTGGAGTCTGTACACAAAACCATAGGAAGCAAAAGAAATGATAAAGATCTTTTGGCAAAAGTGAATGCCCATGAACGTGAAGGCCTTTTGCAGTGCATGGTCTGACTTTTCATAGACTTTTCATATACTGCAGCTCTTAAAGCCTTAATCTACTGGTGCAAGACAGGCAGTCACTGAGTAAATGAATCCTGCATAACACTTTGAACCTCAAACAATCTATTATTGTAGTTCTGTTCAGACAAGATGATGTGTACTGAAATCAATACATGTTAAAACACATGTAGGATCAATATGTGCATATGTGACTTTAAGATAAATGAGGTCATCTTCCTACGCTTAGTACAACTATTCAGACGCTCCACATTAATAGATCTAAAAACATATGAGTCAGATATATTAACAGAATTTAGCGTGTCTTCAGAAATAGATATATGAATACAAATACTATTAGATATTACAATCAGTTAGTGTAGCACAATGCTAAAGTCTAACTAGTAATCTAAAATTGATCACAATAGAATTAATAGAATAAATTGTGTATTTCAGCTGTTTCAAAAAAGTGTTACAGTAAACCACAAAGACAACCAGTGAGCAACAAACAAAATTTCCCTTCTCCCACCTTAGAAATCTTCCCCCAAGTTGATAATCCACAAACTTTGTGACTCTAAATTGTAACGTAGCAAAACAAAACCAAGTGAACTCAGAGCCCCAGAGAATGTTCTGGGACACTGTTCCAATACTGTCATCTGGGCACACAACCCGGCAGCGAACTAAAGTCAAGAGGTTTCCCACCCATCTTTATACAGACTCATGGAGTAAGATATACATCTGTTTCCATAATGATGTCCTAGCCCTAAACCTAACCCTATCATAACCCTAGACGTAGCCCTAACCCTAATCATAACAATATCCCTCACCCTAACCCTAGCCCTAAAGCTAACCCTAACCCTAAACCTAGCCCTTTCCCTAACCGTAACCTTCACCCTCACCCTAACCCTATCCCTATCCCTAGACCTAGCTCTAGCCCTAACCCTAACCATAGCCCCAACCCTAACCTTAGCCCTAGATTTTACCATAACGCTATACTAACCCAAACCCATGGCCTATCCCCATCCGTAACCCCAAACGTAACCCTAAACCTAATGCTAGCCTTAGCCCTAGCTTTAACCCTAACCCTAAACAAACCCTTGGCCTATCTCTAAACCTAGCCCTAACCCTCACCCTAACCCTAACCCTAGCCCTATCCCTAGCCCTAACACTACCCCAAGCCCTAGCCCTAGCCCTAGCCCCAACCCTAACCCTAACCCTAATGCTACCCTTAGCCCTAGCTTTAACCCTGCCTTGGACTTTCCCTAGCCCTAACCCCAAACCTAACCCTAACCCTAATGCTAGCCTTAGCCCTAGCCCTCACCCTCACCCTAACCCTCGCCCTAACCCTAACACTAACCGTAGCCCTAGCCCTAGCCCTAACCCTCGCCCTAACCCTAATGCTAGCCTTAGCCCTAAGCTAACCCTAACGCTAACACTAACCGTAGCCCTAACCCTAGCCCTAGCCCTAACCAAAGCCCTAAACCTAACTTTAACCCTAACCCTAACCCTAGCCACACCGATACACTAACCCTAACCCGAGCCCTAACACTAGCCTTAACCCTAACCCTAACGGTAGCCTTACCCCTAGCCGTAACCCTAAACCTATCATAACTCTAGCCATCGCCCTAGGCCTACTCTAACCCTAACCCTAACCCTAGCCCTAACCCTAAACCTAAGCCTACACAAACCCTAACCCTATCCCTAATGCTAGCCTTACCCCTAGCCCTAGACCTAAACCTAACCTTAACCCTAACTTTAACCCTAGCCGTATCCCTAGGCCTAACCCTAACCCTAACAGTAGCCCAAAGCCTAACCCTAACCCTACACCTAACCCTACCCCTAGACCTAACCCTCACCCTAACCCTAGCCCTACCGATACCCCTAACCCGAACCTTAAACCTAGCCCTAGCCCTATTCCTTATCCTAACCCTAACCCTAACCCTAGCCCTAGCCCTAGCCCTAGCCCT
>NW_015165551.1:4133-4522 GCF_001447785.1 Gekko japonicus
CCGTAGCCCTAGCCCTAATCCTAGCCCTAGCCCTAATCCTATCCTAACCCTAACGCAGCAGTAGCCCTAGCCCTAAACCTAACAATAGCCCTAACCCTAGCCCTAAACCTAACCCTAACCCTAGCACTAGCCCTAACCCTAACCCCAACCTTAGCCCTAACCCCAACCCTAGCCCTAACCCCAACCCTAACCCTAACCCTAACAGTAGCCTTAGCCCTACCCCTATCCCTAACCCTAACCCTATCCCTTAACCTAACCCTAACCCTAGCCCTATCCCCAGCCCTAACCGTAACCCTAACCCTAGCCCTAACCCTAGCCCTAACCCTAATCCTCATCCTAACCCTACCTCTAACCCTAAATCTAACCCAAACTGTATCCTAACCCTAACC
>NW_015165552.1:0-3834 GCF_001447785.1 Gekko japonicus
CCTTTCCCTCCCCCCTCCCGGGCCTTTCCAACTCTCTGTTTGCATGCCCACACGGTAGCACGGAGCCCTCCCCTGCCTTTCCCATCCCCCTCTGATGCACGTTCTCTGATGCTGTCTGTCTTGTTGCTTTTGTTTGTAATGTATGTATCTGAAAGTTTAAAATGTGATGAAGGCTGCATGAAGAGATCAGCCCTCTGACTGCTTACTGAGGAGTAATCTAGATGAATAAAATGGGACTACTCTGGATGAAAGCAGTCTGAGGATCACTGTTTGATTCCAATCCTAAGGGGTTTCTGATGCTGCCTGATTGTGCAATATGAAAAGTCAAACTACATTTTATTACAATGTGAAAATGTTCTTCTATTATCTGTGCATATGCAAATCATACACTGGTTATAAGCAATGCTTCCTCTAAGCTGTGGAGTCTTGTGAGCAAAATTTATACTCTGTAGAAGGGGTAACTGATGATTCTTTCTTTCTTTCTTGTATTCTAAATAGCCTTTTCTGAGTCATCAGAACACCAAGGCTAGCAATCAGGGTTGTGGTTGTTAGGCTCTACGAACCAACAAGAGAGGGGGATAAACATTTAAGGTTTTATTGTTCATCATCCTAGACTACAAACTGGAGAAAACAGTTGTGTGCTTTGTAAAATTTTCTTTCAATGTTGTTTGTGTGTGACAGGCATTTTCTGCATCACAATGCTGAAATTCTACGCTGATGTCATGGCTTAAGTGACATGCTAGCAGAAGATGGGGGTACTAAAATGCATTGTTTCCCACAAGAATTAACATACTGGCTCTCAGCAATTCACCCAAATGCAGGCTGTGGTGAGAATCAAGCATTTTAAGAGTGTTCTGAAGCAGTCAGTACTTGGAAACAAGTTCTCTGGCATTGTTTACAGTTTGTTATAAAGGTAAAGGTTCCCTTGCCCGAAAGCCAGTCATTATTTTCTAATATTTTAAGATTCCTTGTTTCTTATGTGGTGAGTGCACTAGGTATGTTGTTGTGGTGGTGGTCTTCCCTTGTTCATTTATTGATGCAACCAGGATGGGTTTTTATTCCCATAGGTTTCTGTTTTCTGTGAGCAAGGCGTCATGAGTTGTTTGAAGTGCATCAAAGCACCTTAATTCCTCAGGAGGGCCCCTGGTATTTTTGGCCGATGTGTGACACTGTGTGTTGGACTGGATGAGCAACTGGCCTGATCCAGCATGGCTTCTCTTATGTTCTTATGTCTGGCACAGAGTGATGCTCTGCTTTCTTGGTGCTTGGGGGGGCAAGAGTGGGATGGCTTCTGAGGTGGACCTTCTGATAGCCCCGGTGTTTTGTCCAGTGTTCCCTCTAAGTGCAAGGTAGCTAACAGTTTTTTAGCCTCCAGCTCATACATTTTTGTCTTAGTTCTGGAAAGATGTCTCTAGAGCAAACTAATTTATGCAGTAGCACAACAAGGAAAGGAATGAAGGAAGCTACTTTTATATTTGTATGAATCTATTGATTATAAACATCTGTTCTCTTCTCCCCAATAGGGACCCTAGTAGCTTATTTTTGTTATATTTATTAATTAATTCATTTATACTCTACTTTTCTCCTCAATGGGGGCTCAAAGTAGCTTACATCATTCTCCTTCCCCCATTTTATTCTCACAGAAATCCCGTGAGATAGGTTAGGCTGACACACTTCCGGTGATGTCAGGGGGTGTGGCCTTCTGACACACTTCCGGCGATGTCAGGGGGTGTGGCATATGCAAATAAGTTATGCTAATGAGTTATGCTAATGAGCTCCGGCAGCTCTTTTTCTACAAAAAGACCCCTGACTGTAGGCCATCTTGAACTTTGGATCAAAATGCTGTACATTTTTAAAAATTAAAATGAACAATGAGTCGCTCACTTGAACCTCATGAAAATCAGCCAGGTTTCAAATCTGGGTTCAGTCCCCACTGGACAGAAAGCCCTGGGAAAGAAAATTCTATCACAACCACCACGCTACAGTCTCTGAATCCAAAAGCCTTGGTTTCCATTCACATAGAAGAGCTGGACTCTCGGATCATTTTCAAACTCTGTCATAGTCACAATTCTTTGACATGCGACTCACTGAAAAGACGACATTCTGCTTCATGAACCAACAGCCCACCACACTTAAATATCTCATCAACTATAAGGACAGTTTAGAAAAACCGCAGCAATATAAATGCAGAGGGCTGCTCTGTACAAAGAGAATATTATCGCAGGGAAATCAAACTGATTCACGGTGCCCTGCCTGATATTATCAAGTAATACATTTCTCTTTTTATTTAAGATTGCCTTGTTTTTACAGCCTTAACACAGTGATTGACTTGAAATCTGCAGGCTGCAAGGATTTTGCTGCCATAATTTCTCTTTTGTGACTCAGCTCCTCCCCTCCGAGAACGGCTTTCATTCCTCCCGGCTGCATCAAAGGGAAAAGCCAAGCAGCTGAGACTCCTCCATTGCCCTGATAGGGACCAACTACCATTCAGTCCCTCCCTTCCCAGAACTGTCACCTCCACAAGCAGCTGCACCTAGTCACTGTGTAACCATTCTATAAATCAGGGGTGTCAAACATGCGGCCTAAGGGCTGGATCAGGGCCCCGAAGGGCTTCTATCAGGCCCGCAGTGGAACTGGCTGTCTTCTGCTTCTGCTTCCAGTTCTGCTGCTGCTGCATCATCGTAGGTTTGCAGCTTGCAGATACACACCTGAACAGCATACTCAGGACTGCAACAGGACATACATTTTGATGCAATAATTCAGAGCAGGGGGTGTCAGTTTTCAGACACTTTTAAATAAACAAAATATTGCAAGAGTGCTAATGTTTTAAGCATGTTTTTATTTCAAGTAAAAAAAATCCCATTGTGTTTGTGTCCTTTATAAAGTTTATATCTCCGCTACCTGGCATTACATTTTATGATACACATGGCCCGGCCCAACAAGGTCTCATTTATGTCAGATCCGGCCCTCATAACAAATGAGTTTGACACCCCTGCTATAAATTATCCAAGCATTGATATCCCAGTCTTCTCATTCATATGAGATTGGAATGCAGTCACAGAAATAATTTAGCAGAGCCACAAATAATTTATATTTTCCTGGTTTAGGGTTGCCATTCCCCAGTTGGAGGTGGGGGATCCCCTGATTTTGTGGATTCCTGCTTGCCGGCCAGCTGGCTTACAAAAGGAACTCCCCCCCACAAACAGTGACGTCACCATGATGTTTCTATGTCACCTGGAAGTGACATAAGCATGTCGGTGATGGCAGGGGCGATACTCTGGGTTTTGGGCAAAACTCTACAGTATGAGGCTGGTTTACCATAGAGTTTTGCCCAAAAACCAGAGCGTCACCCTGATGTCACCGACATGCCCATGTAACTTCTGGGTGACGTAGGCACATTGCACAATGTCACTTCCCACTCCTGGTCCATCCCCCCATCCTCCTGCTGGCATTTCCGATGGACCTGGCCACCCTATTCTGGTTACGTTTCTAACCACCTTTTCCATTTTGAGTACCAGCCCTGATAGTCCGGCTTAGCCTGATCTCGTCATATCTCTGAAGCTAAGCAGAGTCAGCCACAGTTAGTACTTGGAAGAGAGACCACTCAAGGAAGACCAGGTTTGCTACACAGAGCCAGGAAATGGCAAACCACCTCTGCTCATCTCTTGCCTTGAAAACCCCACAAGGTGGAGCTTCATGGGTTCACTATGAGTCAGTTGCAGCTTTCCTTGTTGCTCAGATTATCTCTCTGTCCGTGAATCTTAGCTGCACAATGTGTCTTTTGTAGGACCAGCAATAAGCATCAGCAATAAGCATTCAATAAATGAAAGCTCC
>NW_015165552.1:3845-4359 GCF_001447785.1 Gekko japonicus
CCCCCCCCCCCTTTTGGAAGACTTCATGCAAGTATAAGCGGACTTCTAATTCTGGAAACTCCCGTTGGGGCTTGACTTTTAAAATACTGATGCTAACTTGACTGGTAGTTGTTAAACTGAATGAACTTAATGCTATTGTTAAACTGTATGTACTGAATATATGTACCTGACAAGGATGTTATAATAGCACACTATGCACTTTATAGAATGATAGTTATAAGAAGAACACGTTAATTTACAAAAGTTTCTTGCAGTGTGCATTTATTCGTTACTTGACCCACCTGGAGGTCGGCAACCCCACCTATAAGAAACACTCTGCCTGTTCTAAGACATACAGTTACCTTAGTGTAAAGTTCATGTTGAGAAGATGACCTAGCTGCTATTTGTATTAAACCTTCTAGCCCACTGCATGCAGCAGATACCACTTCAAGCTTCCTGTTTCAAATAGATGACCCCAGACAGTGCCCTGAAATCATCAAAATGGCATCATCAATCAGGGCTATTTTTGGGCAGG
>NW_015165553.1:0-4399 GCF_001447785.1 Gekko japonicus
AACTGCCCAGGTTTGCCCAGTGGTTGGTTCGGCCCTGTTTGCCCCTGTCTTTGAGGAATCTAAGCTGAACTGACTCGTCTCATGAAATGATGGCATTGCTTTCTTGCCCATCACTGTAATGTTCTCGGGCAGCATGCCTCCTCCGTAGTACAACAACACCCAGTGAATGGGATTGTTTGGCCCCGGTCAGATGGACCGGATATCGCGGGGGGGAGGTGTGGCAAATTGCCCCGGCGCAGTTTGATCCCTGATTATGCGATCAGACACGCCACCGGCACACCACGGGTCCTTCCCTTGGCATAACCGAGGGGCTGGAGGAGAAAGCCGCGCACCAGCGTGATCACACCACGGGAGTCTGGAGGCAGCCCGTGGCAAACCGTTTGCCAGTACTTTGGAGGTACTGCTTTTTTATCGCGCATTTTCGGCGGTTATACCCGAACATATAAAAGCATAGGCATTGTGGCGCATATCTTTCTGGTGAAAATACACGCCTACCATAAGACGTTATAAACCTCGGAATCCTTTCTGTTATCTGGGAACTATTTCATTCAAATGGGATTCTAGAGAGGGCTATTGGCTCCGTTAAACAGTTAATTAGGAAAGTAGACTAATCAAAGAGTGTTGAGAAGTAAGTTACCAGCATCCTACTTCTGACACCACGTAATGTTCTCGGGCAACGTGCCTCTTCCGTAGTACAACAGCACCCAGTCGTTGTTTATGGAACAGCTTTATTTCGGTAGAATGAGATGCCAGAACTGAGGGTAAAGAACAACATCCCACCATCCAAGAGTCACCCGACTCTCCCGATTATATCAGGTTAAATACATTCCACTATAATGGAAAATCACCCACTTAAAGGTACAAACACATCACAATCACCTTCGTTTTTCATCTGACAGCTGGCTTGGCTTACTCCAACCTGGTGTACGACTGGGTCAAGGCTGCAGTGATGTTCGGGGTCATCAACACCATCGCCAGGTTGGATCACCTGGACCCACCTCAGCCCCCCAAATGCATCACGATGCTCTACGTCTTTGCGGAAACGTGAGTGTCCACGGCTACTAGCAGTGCAGTAGGCCAAGGCTTTAGAGAAAGGCCTGAGGTATAGGAAGGATTAGAGCAGTGGCGCTAGCCTTGTGTGGTCCCTTTCAGGGTTTGGCTCTCGTAGCTGGGACGCCTGAATGCACACTGGTTTGGCTCACATCCTGTTCACCGGTCAAACAGAGAAACAATTTTTGGAAAGACCGTTCTTCAGTTTGATCCAGGTGGGCAGCTGTGTTGGTCTGAAGCAGCAGAACAAAATTTGAGTCCCGTGGCATCTTTAAGACCAACAAAGTTTTATTCTGGCTATGTGCACGCACACACTTCCTCAGATACAACGAAATGGAATTTACCAGTCCATACATATAAGGCAGAGGTTGAGCAGCAAATGTATTCACAACATATGCTAAACCCATTCACTCCTTACATCTCTATTCTCAACAAGAATACATCCTCTTTATTTTAGTGTATATTTTATTTGGAATATTAGATTAGAAGAGTGATTGTAATGAGATGCAATATATATTTGCTTCACTGTTCCCCCCCCCCCGGAATTAAATCCAAACAATGATGACCTTATAAACTTAGCTTGTTATTCATCTGTTAAAGCATCTTCATTATGTTGTATGCTAATTTGGTGTTCAGCCTCTGCCTTATACGTATGGACTGGTAAATTTCATTTCCTAATAATAATAATAATAATAATAATAATAATACTTTCCATTTATTAATCGCTTTCCCCAGTGGGCTCAAAGCGATGTACAGTTACACATTTTAGACAGGGGACTAACAATGTTTATAGGGGATAGGGAAGACAACATATATTCATTTAATTGCACACGCTGTCACTGCACGGTGTAAACGTCTTCTGGCTTGGCTCAGATGCTTTTTTTTTTTTTTCCCCTCCCCCCCCCCCCCCGGAATTAAATCCAAACAATGATGACCTTATAAAGTTAGCTTGTTATTCATCTGTTAAAACATCTTCATTATGTTGTATGCTAATTTGGTGTATCAGCCTCTGCCTTCTATGTACGGACTTGTAAATTTCATTTCCTTGCATGCACACGAAAGCTCATACCCAGAATTAAATTTTGTTGGTCTTAAAGGTGCAAAGGACTCAAGCTTTGTTCTGTTCTTCAGTTTGTCAGCCTGTTTTTCGCTAGTCAGCAAGTTGCTTCAACTATTACTTCATAAGTGCAGTGCAGCATAAGAAGGCCGCATTCTGACTCTCATGGGCCCCAGGAACTTTTGCCTTCGTGGGCCCCTCCCACCATAATAATATCACTATTATATATATATTTGATATCACTTTAAATACTTCAGCATTTTATTTTTATTCAAAGGCCGTCAACCTCTAAATCCCAGTGCTGAGAGGCAACATCAGGGGAAGACCTCAACCTCTATGCCCTCCTGTTGGCTGTCCAGAAGAACTGGCTGGCCACTGTTTGAGACAGAATGCTGGACTAGATGGACTATTGGTCTGATCCAGCAAGGCTCTTCTGATGTTCTGATCGGGGGAAGGCCTCGACCTCTCTGCCCTGCTGTTGGCCCTCCAGAGGAACTGGCTGGCCCCTGTGTGAGACAGGATGCAGGACTAGGTGGACCCTCCCTGGTCTGATCCAGCAGGGCTCTTCTTAGGTTCTTCTCAGGGGAAGGCCTCGGCCTCTCTGCGCTGTTGTTGGCCCTCCAGAGGAACTGGTTGGCCACTGTGAGAGACGGGAGGCTGGACTAGAGGGACCCTCCCTGGTCTGATCCAGCAGGGCTCTTCTGAGGTTCTTCTCAGGGGAAGGCCTCGGCCTCTCAGCCCTGTTCTTGGCCCTCCAGAGGAACTGGCTGGCCACTGTGTGAGGCAGGATGCAGGACTAGGTGGACCACTTGTCTGATCCAGCAGGGCTCTTCTGATGTTCTTCTCAGGGGAAGGCCTCGACCTCTCTGCCCTGCTGTTGGCCCTCCAGAGAAACTGGTTGGCCACTGTGTGAGGCAGGATGCTGGACTAGATGGACCCTCCCTGGTCTGATCCAGCAGGGCTCTTCTAATTAGGGGAAGGCCTCGGCCTCTCTTCCCTATTATTGACCCTCCAGAGGAACTAGTTGGTCACTGTGTGAGACTGGATGCTGGACTAGATGGACTATTGGTCTGACCCAGCAGGGCTCTTCTGATGTTCTGATCGGGGGAAGGCCTCAGCCTCTCTGCCCAGTTGATGGGTCTCCATTGGGGAGAAAGGTGTCGTTTAACGTAAACAAATAAATGTGAATGAAACACTACATTTATCTGGGTTCTAGTTCCCAATTTGCTTTTTTAAGTGAACTTGCCTTAGCCCTTTCTTACAAACAGATATAAGTGTACTCACTGGAACCTGCGTACTGGGCTTCTGTGTAAATACCAGGGAGGGAGTCAGGATCCAAGACCAACTAATGAAGAAATCATATGATTTTTTTTTAATGTTCCTTTTTTTTATCTTGCAGGCACTTCGACAGAGGAATTAATGACTGGCTTTGCAAGTAAGGCTGCCCCTCTATGTTGCTTTACTTTTCATGGGATCTTTGCAAGATGTCTAGTTCTTGGAACAAACTGCTGCTTGTGAGAAGGGAGACGTGTGTTACTAAGCCTGAACAGTTTCTAATAGGTTTGCCAGGCTAAGCCAGGGAGAGACCGGGTGGGACTGGGACCCGGAGGAGGGGGCTATTGGGTGTTGTAAATAAGAAGCAGGAGACTGACCAGTTTTGAAGTGCACAAAGAGTTTATATAGTTATAAAGGTGAATATATACAGTGATATATACAGGCTATCGTGCAGCATGTCATGCCTTAGTCTATGAGAACTAAATCCCCATCCAGCTTACTAAACTGATAGCTATTATGCTAAACCCCAGCCAATCTCTAACAGGGTGATGCAATCACTAACTCTAACAAGCCCTGAAAGAGCAACACCTGCTAGAAAACACCTGACTGTAATTACATGATTACTAACATGACACATAGATTCTGACAAACAGATCAAACTGATCTATAGTAACTGCTTGCTACCTCTGTCACTCTGACATATATCTCAATAGGGGCTTGCTGTCAGTGATGGTGTGACATCACTTCCAGAAAAAAACTGGAAGTGACATCATACCTCTCTAGGAATTGCCAGAAACTCTATGGTAAAAGCCTTTGAGTTCCCAGCAATTCCTAGAGAGGCCTGACATCACCAATGGGTGCTTTTTAAAATAAATAAATAAATCTTTGCCGCTTGGGTGACTTCATTATTGTAATCCCCTATAGTTGGGTGACGCCACTATTTTTTACAACTATGGGAAAACACTCCCGCGCTTTACCCAAATCTTCAAACTTTTTAAAAAGCACAATTATAGAACA
>NW_015165554.1:0-4006 GCF_001447785.1 Gekko japonicus
AGCTCCTACACATCATATACACTCCTGTTTATGTTCTTTTTTCCTGCCCTCATAGGAAAAGAGCATACCATGAGACACAGAATGTTAATTGCCAGACATTATTTCATTGGACCGTTCATATGGATGACTTAGAGATGGAAATAGAGCTGCCAGTAGGGTTCCCAGCCCCCAGATCCTGGGGGGGGGGTTTCCCCCCACTTTTGAGGGTTTCGACCCACTGCCAGGGGGGAAACCTCACCCCTGATAGGGACATCACAGTGATGTCCCTAATATGATGACATCACCTGGAAATAACATCATTGCATCGCCGACGTCAGGGGTGACACTCTAGTTTTGGGCAAACTCTATGGTTTTGAAGGCAAAACCCCATAGAGTTCTGCCTCAAAATTAGAGCGTCACCCCCCCAATGGAGACACTATGATGTCACTTCTGGGAGATGTCATTGGGCTCTATGTCTTTTGCAGTCACAGCAGAAGATCCTGGAAAGGACCCCTGAGCCCCCTGCCGGCTGCCAAGTAGGACCTGACAACTCTAGTGGCCAACTCTAGTGGCCAACTTCCACCTGGAGACCTTCTGGAATTACAACTGATCTCCAGACGACAGATATTAGTTCCGTTGCAGAAAATGGCTGCTCTGGAGGGTTGACGCTACTGCATTATACTCTGCTGAGCCCCTCCCTCCCCGAAACCTTGCCCACACCTGGCTCCGCTCCCAAATCTCTCAACCCTGGAGCTGGCAACCCTAGGAGGAAGAGAGGGTCCATATGGGACAGAGAAAGCAGGCAAACTGCTCCAGGGCCCCACAAGTGGGGTTGCCAACCTTCAGGTGGTATTACAACAAACAGGACCGCGGTGTATAATAGCTAGTAAAACAGTAAATCACCGTGTACAATTAAACAAAATTTGTTGGGTTTTGTTGGCATATAATAATTGACTCAGTCACATTAGAGCTTGCTATAGGAGCTCCCCAGTCACCAGAATCTAAGCGCGGTAGCGTAGTCAAAAAATTGTATAAGAATTAGCATTTTGAAATATGGCTTGCAGCACTTCATTCTAATGAAGAAATAATTACAGAATTAGGAAAGCAATATTGGTTAGAGGTGCAAGGACTATATGACCTAATTAAATCTGAAAGAATAGAGGGGATAAGTGGGGAGATAACAGAAATTGATGAAATACTAAGCAGAAGACAAATAAAAGAGAAAGGGATAGTGGGGGCGTTATATAAACTGATGGTAAGAGATAAGGAGAGGATGATAGGGATTATACAGAATAAATGGGAGGGAGAAGGGTTAATGCATCAGGAATTGATTCAAGAAATAATGAAGGGTATGAATCAAATCAAAATGGATAGAGATAAAGAAATGGTGAGGAAATTCATATGGAAATGGTATAGAACTCCGGCACAGATAGCGTATATGATTAAAGGATTGAACCCAAAGTGTTGGCATTGTGGCTTAGAAGTAGGTCTATATGCCCATATGTGGTGGGAATGTAAGGCGGTTAAGGAATTATGGCAAAAGATTGTAAGGGTTATATTTGATTTATTTCAAGTTAATATAGAAATTAATAGAGACCTGCTTATTTCAGGAATATTGGGAAATAAAAAAGTGGAAATAAATAAACGGGAGTTATATAAAATTATGGTTTTAACCGGGATGGCTGTAATAGCATTGGGATGGAGGGATAAGTACAAATGGACAATGGAAAAATTGAATAATTATGTTTTTGAACGTGTACAATCAGATATATTTGCACAGATAATTACTGAAGAGACATGGGAGGAGAAATGTCAAATGATCACAAATAAATGGGTGGGATATAAGGAATGGGTGGAAAGGGGGGAAGCCAATCCAAATATTCTAATACGAATGAAAAATCTGTGCACATGGTTAAAGATATAAAGGTACTATAGGAGGGTGTGGGGGGAGAGAGGGGTAAAATGACTGTATAATGATCAATGATATAAAGTAAGATTATGTATATAAGCTTTAATAATAAAATTATTTTAAAAAAGAAAAGAAATAATTACAGAATGACAAACCTGAAGAAGGACATGCAAACGGATAGTGTACTAGAACTCCGTCGTTTGTCTGTAACTAGTACTGTATTACTCTGTGTGTACTGCTAAGCTTTATGTTGCATACTGTAGTGTTATTGTTGTAATTTTGTTAATAATTGAATTCTAAACATTGCATATAAAAAACAACAAATTTTGTTTAATTGTACACGGTGATTTACTGTTTTACTAACCTTCAGGGGGTAGCTGGAGATCTCCTGGGATTACAAGCGATCTCCAGGTGACAGAGATCAGTTCATCTGGAGAACATGGCCACCGCGGGAGGTGGACTCCGTGGCATTCCGCCTCATCGAAGTCCCTCCCCAAACCCCGCCCTCCAGGTTCCACCCCCAAACCCCGCCAGGTACTTCCCAAGCCAGAGTTGGCAACCCTTCCCACAAGGCTGAGGGCCCCTAAAGTATCCCCAGTATGTGGCTTGTGGACAGACAGGGTTGTGCCCATCTCACCTCTCACTTTTAACCTTAAAGGCTTGTGACTCGGCATCCTAGATGATGAAATAACTTGTTAGCATTAAATACCACCGACCAAAGCGTTGACCACATTTAGTATGTCCATATTCTATGTATTTAAATATGTGGCATCATGTCTTGATGGTGTTGATGGCCGTCAGAAGAGGACCTCGAGAAGTGCTTTTCTTTTTCTTTTTGCTCTCAAGTTACAGCTGACTTATGGCAACCCTGTGGGGTTTTCAAGGCAAGAGACTTTCAGGGATGGTTTCCCACTGCCTGCCTCTGCATCGCTACCCTGGTATTTCTAGGAGGTCTCCAGTGTTCCCTCTAAGCTGAATTAGTGTGAGCTAGCTCACAGTTTTTTTAGCCTCCGGCTCACACATTTTCCTCTTAGCTCAGGAAGGGATGGCTCCAGAGCACTCTAATTGATGCAGTAGCCAAATCGGTCGCTCACAACTTTAATGCCAGTGGCTCACAAAGTAGAATTTTTGCCCACAAGATTCCACAGCTTAGAGGGAGCATTGGATCCCACCCTGCCGTCCTCCTGCAGAATGTATAAAGTGGAATTGTTCAGAGGTCGTTTTAATAAAGAGAACAGTGTTGTCGTTTTCCTGCCTGTGAAATTTCCCCCTGCTAAATTTCAGGCAGAACGGAGAATGCATTCACATTTCTATTTATATGCGCATCATTATTCTAGCACATATTTATTTGGAACATTTATATTCTGCCTTTCTGGGGGGAAAACTTAGGTAGCGAACAACACAACAACTTCGACAGAATAAAATAAAAAAAAATATTAGTCTCAGACGTGTTACTAGCAGCAAAAGATAGATTGTAGAAATATAAATAAGAGAAAAACTTAGCTCCGTTCAAGCTCCACTTAACGGTGAATTCAAACTCACCTTCTGACTTGCAGAATGGGAAGAAGGTAGGCCTTTTACGACCCCAGAGAGCAAACAGAAGAGCAGAACCTTTCAAAAACCTATATAGCATCACACGGGGGGGTTAATGGCGGCAGTGCAAAGCAAGCAACAGAGAACCCATAAACACAGAGAAACCATAAGGAAGCCACTCCTTACATGGAATCCAAAAAGCCCCTTCTAACAGTATAGCAGTATAATGCAGCACCACAAAGCCTATCAGCACAATCCTTGTAGGTGGAGACATTCAGGCACACTGCACGATGGTCACCATTCCCGTCACTTGGGTGATCTGCTGACTTGCTCTTTCCTCTTCCCACTGCTGCCCTCATTAATCTGAAGTAGCATCATTGAGGTGCCAGAATTTGAAAGATTAAAGAGCTTCCCTGAGGATTTATGATTGTTATTAATTTTTTGAATCCAGATTTGGTTCGCGAGGTAGAAAATGGCTCGGCCACTGCAGAGGTGGCAGTAGATTCACCGATCCAGCTGGAAGTGGATTGCTGTGGATTAGAAGTGACCTCAATGGCATCTTGAGCTGCGGTGGCTCAAGTGGTT
>NW_015165555.1:0-4032 GCF_001447785.1 Gekko japonicus
GTAAAGAGCTGCAGATCCCCCGCCGGCATCTGGTAAGCCTATGTTAGGAGGATAAAATGGAAGAGAGGAGAATAGTATGAACTGCATTGGGGGGAGGGAGTGGAGCATAAATAAAATAAACACCTCATGAGGACACAAGCTGATAATGTGGCTCTTTAAAGAACTCAGGGGACAGTGAGGCTACCTGCTGTCCAGCACTAGTGTTACATAAGCTGTCAGTTTGGTGTCGTGGTTAAGTGCGCGGACTCTAGTCTGGGAGAACCGGGTTTGATTCCCCATGCCTCCACTTGCAGCTGCTGGATGACCTTGGGCAAACCATAGTTCTGTCAGAGCTGTTCTTTCAAGGACAGTTCTGGAAAGAGCTCTCTCAGCCCCACCCACCTCACAGGGTGTCTGTTGTGGGGAGGGGAGGGGAAGGGAAAGGAGTTTGTAAGCCGCTCTGAGACTCTGAGTGAAGGATGGGATATAAATCCAATCTCTTCTCGCTCTCTCTTCCTCTCTCTTTTCTTGCAACATGAACAGATTTGGCCATACTGATCCCATTAAAACCTTCAGAGGTGTCAGGCAAGGATGTCTACTAGCTCCAGTTTGGTGTAGTGGTTAAGTGTGTGGACTCTAATCTGGGAGAACTGGGTTTGATTCCCCACTCCTCCACTTGCACTTGCTGATGTGACCTTGGGTCAGTCACAAGCTCTGGCACAGCTGTTGCTGAAAGGGCAGGTTGTGGCAGAGTTCTCTCAGCCCCACCCACCTCACAGGGTGTCTGTTGTGGGGAGGGGAAGGGAAAGGAGTTTGTAAAACGCTCTGAGACTCCAAGTGAAGGGCGGGGTATAAATCCAATCTCCTCCTCCTCCTGTCATGTTAGGCTATCAGTTATGGCATTTTATCTTACATTTGTAAGCTACCTCAATCTTGGCACGGGATAGTACTTCCTTTTATGTGTTCTAAGCCAACTGCTCATCAATTTCATTGAGTCCCCATGAGTTCTTGTATTGTGAGAAAGGGAGAAAAGTACTTCTTTCCCCACCTTCTCCATCCCATGCATCATTTTGTAAACGTCATGTCACCCCGCAATTGTTTCTCCAAGCTAAAGAGCCCTAACCTCTTTAACCTTTCTTCATAGGGAATGTGTTCCATCCCCTTAATCATTTTAGTTGCCTGTTTCTGCACCTTTTCCAATGCTATAATATCTTTTTTTGAGGTGCAGTGACCAGAACGGTATGCAGTATTCCAAATGAGGCCGCACCATAGATTTATACAAGGGCATTATGACACTGGCTGATTTGTTTCCAATCTCCTCCTTAATAATCCCCAGCACAACATTTGCCTTTTATATTGTAGTCGCACACTTGAGTTGACATCTTCAGTGAGTTATGTATCAGATCTCTCTCCTGGTCAGTTATCATCAATGTATATTTATAATTAGAATTTTTGGCTTCAGTGTGCATTGCTTTGCACCTGCCCACATTGAACCTCATTTGCCACATTGATGCCCATTCGTCCAACCTCAACAGATCCCTCTGGAGTCCCTCACAGTCCTCCCTGATGCTCACCACCCTGAACAACTTAGTGTCATCCGCAGACTTAGCCTCTTCACTGCTTATTCCCAATTCCAAATCATTAATGAACAAGTTAAAAAGCACTGGACCTAGTACTGAGCCCTGCAGTACTCCGCTGTCTGCCACCTTCCACTATGAAAACTGCCCATTTATACTCACTCTCTGTATCCTGTTAATTAACCAGTTTTTAATCCACAAGAGGACTTGTCCTCTTATACCATAACTGCTGATTTTACTTAGGAGCCTTTGATGAGGAACTTCATCAAAAGCTTTCTGGGACAACATCTACTAGGTCACCCTTGTCCACATGTTTGTGCACCCCCTCAAACTACTCTAAAAGGTTAGTGAGACAAGATCTTCCGCTACAGAATCCCTGCTGATTCTTCTTCAGTAGCTTTTGTTCATCAGTGTGCCTACTAATTCTGTCTTTGGTAGCAGATTCCACCAACTTGCCCGGTATCATTGTTAGACTGACTGGCCTGTCATTTCCCAGATTTCCTTTGGAACCTTTTTAAAAGATGGGGGTTATATTAGCTATCTTCCATTCCTTGAGAATGGAGGCACATTTTAGTGATACACTGCAATACTGTTGCCAAGAGATCCACAAGTTCACATTTGAGTTCTTTCAGAACTCTTGGCTGTATGCCATCTGGATCTGGTGATTTGTCAGTTTTTAAGTTGTGCACCAGTCATAGGACCTCCGCTCGCATCACTTCAATCCGACTCAGGTCTTTTGGCACCCCTCTTGAAATCAGCAGTTCTGGAGTGGGCAAGCACCTACCATCTCCCACAATGAAGGCAATGAACTGCCATTTCCATATCATCCTTTATCATTCTACCATTTCAAGATCACTTTCTCAAATTTTGTACCTCCTTTGCTTCTGAGGATCCATATTGTGTGCGGGGGGGAAGAGGGGGCATATTGGGGGGGGTGGTAAGTGGAATAATAACGGCAAACAGAAGCAAAACTATGTCAGACAACAGTGCTGGAAAAGTCCCTGATAAGCTAAGTACATTTCATGTCGCTTCTAGCATACCTTGTACTTCCAGCTGGAACAGCAAACATGAATGAAGATATAAAGTGCCATATAATGTGTGTTGCTGGGCCTCTTTGGCAGGGCATTGGGTAAAGACAGTTGAGAGCCTGACAGCAATACTAGCTTCTTCCTTGGGTATGAACTTTTGTGAGTTCAGATACTGAAGAAGTGAGCAGTGACTCATGGAAGCTCATACCCTGCCACAAATTTTGTTAGTCCTTAAGGTGCTACTTTATGTGGTCTTCTGCCATAGATTTCTGTCTGCAGCCTTGAATCATCTCTGGATGCCTCTTTGTCTACGGAGGCCCAGGTTGCCGCAGTTGCCAGATCTGCATTCTTCCATCTTAGGCAGATCAGGCTACTGAAGCCATATTTCTCCCCACCACCACCACCGCCAAGACCTAGCTACAGTGATCCATGCAGTGGTCACCTCCAGGCTTGATTACTGCAATTCGCTCTACGCACACTTACCCCTGAGACTGATCCGGAAATTACAGCTGGTACAAAATGCGGCCACCCATCTACCGGCCATATCCATCAGTATTAATGGGTCAGAATTTTCACCAGCAGCTATAACTACTGGTTTTAAATGTTTATGATGTAATGTTTTATTGTGCTTTAAACCTTACAGTATTATTTAAGATGATGTGACACGCCCTGAGCCCGATCACGGGATGGGCGGGATACAAATACAGTAAATAAATAAATAGATCCATATGGGGGGGACAAAACAGGCCACGGAAAGTTTTGAGGCCCTACCCCCATCCTCACCCCTTGAGTGAGCAGCCACCTTACTTGGTTATACCAGCTGCCTTCCCTGGTCATTTGCTATGTAGAAATGTAGCTTGCAAGTTTTGGACTTTAGCAACCAAGATCTGGCACAAAGAACGTGGATCTGAGCCGTTGTCTTTCTGTGTATCTTGCACTTTTTTGTGGGGGGGAAATTGCAATGCAATTTCACTGCATTGTAAAGAGCTCTGAATGGAGGCATGAATTTCCTGCCCTAATGTGTAGAGACCTCGTCCAGATAGAATAGGATAGCAGTGGATCCTTTCTTATCGCCTTGCAAAGTAATATATGTTACAACCTGTCTGTGCTGTAGCAACTGCAGAAAGGCTGGAACAGCCTGTGTGTCTTCATTTTGGGTTTCTTGGTTTCCAGGATGCTGCCTCCGTTTCAGGTCATTAAGAGCTCACACGTCCTGACATCCCGCTGAGCCCTCGTTCGCTCTCTCTGCCTTTGCCATCGACTCCCTTTCTGTCCAGGTTTTGTAAATACTTCTAACACTGGTCTTCCTGCACATTCATCAGTTGGGCTTTTTCCTCCAATTCTTCATATTGGCTAGACTAAGAGCGTTCCAGTGGAGGGGGGAAAATGTAGATGCCGCCTATTACCATCAGGTGCAAGTGTAGTAAATTGGATCTGAACCTCAAACT
>NW_015165556.1:0-1509 GCF_001447785.1 Gekko japonicus
CAATCCCCGGCACCTCCAGTTAAAAGGAGTAGGAAGCAGGAGATGTGGAAGACCTTTCTGCCTGAGACCCTGGAGGGCTGCTGCTAAGTCAGGGAAGATAGTACTGAGTTTGATGGACCAACGGTCTGATTTAGTGGAAGGCAGATTTGTGTGGTCGTTGTCTGGATGGGCAACATTGAGTGAAATAGAAAGTGGGTGGTTGGTGGGATTGAGATGGACTTTCAGGCGATAGTTGGCGTGGCTTCGATACCCCTTGTAACTCCTTACCAGTTTGGTGTAGTGGTTAAGTGTGCGGACTCTAATCTGGGAGAACCAAGTTTGATTCCCCACTCCTCCACTTGTACCTGCTGATGTGACCTTAGGTCTGTCACAAGCTCTGGCACAGCTGTTCCCACAAGAGCAGTTTGTGTCAGAGCTCTCTCAGCCCCACCCACCACACAGGGCGTCTGTTGTGGGGAGGGGAAGGGAAAGGAGTTTGTAAGCCGCTCTGAGACTCCGAGTGAAGGGCGGGGTATAAATCCAATCTCTTCTTCTTCTTCTTCCTTACCCCTTCCCAGGACTAAGAGTTGCAGAATAAATTATACAAAGAAAGGTCTTATGTAAATTAGCTGCACTTGCATAACGGACAGGGCCCACAGCTCAATTGGTGCGGAGTGCAAGTTGCCCTAGCATAAAAAATTCCGCTTTAAAAAAAAAAAAGAAACAAATCCTGCCTCCTTACAGTTACTTGCCGTACTGAATCTAGTCCATTACGGAATCAAACAAAAGGAAACATGAGTCAATAGAGCCCTGCAAACACCAGTGAGGAGCTATGCAAATAAAAGGCCTGTTTGGCATGCGCAGCGCTCATCCGCTCTCAAAAGGTTTATCTCTTCATTAGAAGTGCTCCTTAATTGAGCCGAACTCATCCCGACAGCTGCATGCTAAGTACATGGAGATCTCTGCTGCCGTCGCCACTGTTCTGATAGGCAGGAAACCATCATGCGGTGCCCTGCCCCCCAAAGGTGGTTTCTCTTCTCTCTGCCTTTACGGCAAACCGAGCCGCATCGCATCCTGTTTCTGCTTGCAAAACACAGACTCTCCAAAGCTCCGTACATTGGCAGCGTTTTGAGTAGCAGCTTCCCGGGGATGTTTCAAGTTAGGAATATGTGCACGGGTAAAGCGCCCATCAAGTAGCAGGCCACCTACAGTGAGCAAGGCTGCCCTGACCTGGATAGTCCAGGCAAGCCCGATGTCATCAGATCTTGGAAGCTAAGCAGGGTCGGCCCTGGTTAGTAATTGGATGGGAGACCTCCTTGGAAATACCAAGTCAGGAGGACAGGGGCAGGCTTTATTCAGCCACCTCTCTGAATATCCTCCGGGGGGCCCAGTAGGGGTCAGTCACCAGAGGTCGCCATGACTTTCAGGTGCGCACGCGCTCACGCACACACACGTATGAAAAATACCAAAAAAAAAAAAGTGAGGCTGAAAAAACCCAACGAAGAATCCTCACGTTTTGAGCTAGGCTTG
>NW_015165556.1:2006-4044 GCF_001447785.1 Gekko japonicus
GCTTCCCCCAGCAAGGGGCTTTCGAGGCCAGTGAGAAGCAGAGGTGGCTTTGCCGTTGCCTACCTCTGCAGAGCCTTCCTTGGTGGTCTCCCGTCCAAGTACTGACCCTGCTTAGCTTCCCCTAGCAAGGGGCTCCCGAGGCCAGTGAGAAGCAGAGGTGGCTGGCCATGGCCTTCCTCTCCAGGGCCTTCCTTGGTGGTCTTCCATCCATGCACCAACCCTGCTTAGCTTCCCCTAGCAAGGGGCTCTCGAGGCCAGTGAGAAGCTGAGGTGGCTTTGCCGTTGCCTTCCTCTGCAAAGCCTCCCTTGGTGGTCTTCCATCCATATACCAACCCTGCTTGGCTTCCCCTAGCAAGGGGCTCCCGAGGCCAGTGAGAAGCAGAGGTGGCTTTGCCGTTGCCTTCCTCTGCAAAGCCTCCCTTGGTGGTCTCCCGTCCAAGACTCCGCAGCTTAGAGGGAGCATTGGCCGTGGCCCCGCCCAGCTTCCGAGGTCTGACAAGATCAGGCTATACCGTACCCCCTTCCCTCCCAATGGACGAAATAAAATTAAGTGGAATAGATGCTCTTCTGTACTGTCTTTGGTAGGAAAGGTAGCATGGTATAGCCCGATCTCGACAGATCTTGGAGGCTGCTTGGGGTAAGTGCGCGTGCATTTCACCGGTCATTTGCAACCGGATGGCAAACGGTTGCTTAAGTGCATGGAAAGCGCATTATCCGTGCGAAAGCAGCCACGGCCCCCACCTTGGAGAGCGAGGCTGAGTCAATGAACTGTTCACTCCAGGAGGCTCAGCCCATCCTTGCATTCCCCGGATCAGGTCGTTCTGCCCCGTTAATACGGCTCTCCCCCCACCACCCACCCCCCGCTCTGCTCAGGTGCTTGGAGCTTCAGCCGAACAACCTGAAAGCCCTGATGGCCTTGGCAGTGAGCTACACCAACACCAGCCACCAGCAGGAAGCCTACGAAGCCCTACGGAACTGGATCAAGCAGAACCCCAAGTACAAGTACTTAGCCCGCAGCAAGAGAGGGTCGCCGGCCCTGACCAGGAGAATGTCCAAGGCAGCAGAGGAGAGGTGACTGGCCGTGGCGGGAGTATTCTGGTGACTGGTGGAGGGGGGGGCATTGAATTGCCAACTGTTCGTTTCTGCAGATGGATATTTTGCTCTTTGAAGAACAAGGAGTGGTGGGTATGCAATTCGAGGGGGGGGGAGAGTTGAAACACTGCATATAAGAACATAAGAGAAGCCATGTTGGATCAGGCCAGCGGCCCATCCAGCCCAACACTCTGTGTCACACAGTGGCCAAAACCCAGGGGCCATCAGGAGGTCCACCAACAGGACCAGAACTCCAGAAGCTCTCCCACTGTTGCCCCCCCCAGCACCAAGAAGACAGAGCATCACTGCCTCAGACATAGCAACATCAGAGAAGCCATGTTGGATCAGGCCAGTGGCCCACCCAGCCCAGCACTCTGTGTCACACAGTGGCCAAGACCCAGGTGCCATCAGGAGGTCCACCAGTGGGGCTAGAACTCCAGAAGCCCTCATTTCAGGGGCACGAGGGAGACTGCTCTGTGGGGGGCCCCTTCCCATAGTAAGAGTACATGTGAAAGGCTGTGTGGGGATCCTTTCCTCTATAACTAGCCATTAATGCAATACACTTTTTTATGTCTGTATTGAGAGCTAGAATAGACCCTACACCATGGTTTTTCCTAGGTTGTATCTGCCGGAACCTGCGCTGCAGGTCATATACACAGTGCTGGTCCTCCAGGACCTTACAGTGTAGGTTCCTTAAGGGTTCACAAGGAGGTTTTCATTTTGCTTTATGCATGTGGCTTTGCAACCGGCCTTAAACACATATGCAGTAACAAGTCAAACACTGGATGGGCCTTCAGATCTTGTTTCTCCCCTTGTATATCAGGCAGGGTGAGGCCTAGTTACTCTTTCAAAGAGTCTCACGTGTGTGTGCGCATCTGTGTGCATGCGTGCAAATGTGTGTGCACTCCCCCAAATCACATAGTAACTGTAAAATTGCTTTACATGG
>NW_015165557.1:0-3840 GCF_001447785.1 Gekko japonicus
CTACACCAAACTGGCTCTCTTTAGGGCTGGGGGTGTTGCTTAGGCTTGCAGCTTTGTGCCCCCACCACCCTTAATTCAACTGGTACCTTAGGATGGGGTTCCCAACTTTTTTAATCCTTTGGGCACCTTTGGAATTCTGATACAGGCTTTTGGGTGCAACCACAAAATGGTTTCTACAACAAAACAGCAGGGATTGAGATCATGGATAACACTAACAGCAACTCTTCAGCATTTCAGGCAGAAATTTTGCCTGAATGAATATTTATTCTCCTCCATTTTATCCCTACGACCATCTTGTCAAGTAAGTGAGGCTAAGAGAAAGTGGCTGTCGGAAGGTCACTCAGTAGGCATCCTTTGCTCCCCCTCCTAGCTTGAGACTCAAGCCCCAAAGTCTGCACTGTACTGGCAAATTGAACATCAATTACACTTTAATTTGTTTTATTAAATTCCAGTGAGATTTGGTTATAGTAGGGTGTGACTACTAGGGTATAGTCTGGCGTCCTTATTTTAATGGTGGTTTTGACTAATTAATTGAGAGAGCATCTTACAAAATCAGTAAACTTGTTCCCTTTTCAGGTTCAAATTTGTCATTGTCTAGAGAATCTGAGAAAAAAGAGAGAGAAAATCCTAGCGTTTAAAACAGAGACAGAAAAAGAAAGTGAAGACCTGCTTGTAAGTCATCCTTTACTTGTAAGTCATCCTTTTGTTGTCCTTTGGGGTTTTAAAAAAAATAACAACATTTTATATACAGAACTGGATGTGGGCAAAATTGAGAGGGTACAGAAGAGAGCGATGAGGATGATCAGGGGTCTGGAGTCTGAGCCCTAGGAGGAAAGGCTTAGGGCCTTGGGAATGTTTAGTTTGGAGGAGATTGAGGGGGGACATGATTGCTCTCTTTAAATATTTGAAAGGCTGTCATGTGGAGGAGGACAAGCAGAGGATAGGACCTGAAGCAACGGGTTTAAATTACATGCAGAAAGGTATCGGCTGGACATTAGGAAAAACGTTTTCACGGCCAGAGTGGTTCAAAGGTGGAATCAGCTGCCTAGGAAGGTGGTGAGCTCCCCTTCACTGGCAGCTTTCAAGAACAGGCTGGATGAATATTTGTCAGTGATGCCTTAGGCTGGTCCTGCACTGGGCAGGGGGCTGGACTAGATGGTCTGTATGGCCCCTTCCAACTCTATGAGTCTATAACAAAATTCATAAGATTCACAGTTTACAAGGGTTAAAACCAATGCTCCCTCCAAGCTGTGGAGTCTTGTGAGCAAAAATTCTAGTTCATGAGCTACTGGCATTAAAGCTGTGAATGAGCAATTTGGCTACTGCATAAATCAGCTTGCTCTGGAGCCATCCTTCCTGAGTTAAGACAAAAATCTGAGCTGGAGGCTAAAAAACTTTGAGCTAGCACACACTAACTCATCTTAGAGGGAACACTAATTAAAACCATAAATTAGGATCTGATATAAACTAACTTTTACTGTAGTAGTCCAACACTTGTTTAAAAGTGACAATTTCCCTTCTAACCTAAAGACAGAGTCCTTTGGGGAGGTGGGTTCTATATAGGGTTGCCCAATCCGTCTTCGCCGCGTGCGCGTCACCCGGAAGTGACGTAGGCACGCTGGGGGCGCTGGGGACGGGGCCACAGATTCTGCCGCGTTGGAAATCGGGGCTTCAAAGCGGGGGATTCCCTGCCCCCCCGCCCACATTTGGCAGCCCTAGTTCTATAGGCATCAGTCATAACGTGGTCATTAGAACCACCCTCCAAAGTCCAACCAGCTGGGGGAATCTGTGGGTTTTTAAAAAGCTATTTTTGCAGCAGTCAGTAAACACAGTCTTAATTTGAGATGAACAGATTTGTTATAGGAGCTGCAACAAAAGGTTTAAAACTCTGATTGGTTTTGTCATCTGTTTAAGGGCACGTTTTTCAAATACCACAGTCTGTTGTAAGAAAATTTTCAAAAACTGCATGTCCTCAGTGACACAGTCAAATATGAAATACTGGCTTTGGAAGGGAAATGGATGTGAAGATCGTGTTTGCGTGAGGAAACTTGTTAACTGTTGAATGTAAAACGTGGTTTCTGTAAAACCGTAGTCTACCGTAGTCCTTTGTGTACAGTTCACAAAATATGCCCACTCCACAAAGACCAGCTATATCTTCTTATCTGCTATTCTTCTCTCTTTTCATCTTGCTTACCTCAGAAACAAACTGAAACAGAGAAACAAAAGATGGTGGCTGAGTTCAGAAGGCTGCAGCAATTTCTGGAAGACCAAGAAAACTTGCTGCTGGCCCAGATGAGAGGAGTAGAGGAGAAGATTGTAAAGAAAAGGGAGGAGTACTTGGCCAGGATCTCAGAGCCCCTCTCTTCTCTTGAAGGTCTCATCCGGGAGTTGGAGGAGAAGTGCCAGCAGATCGCAAGTGAACCCCTGCAGGTAAGACTGCGAACAGACCAGAACAAAAAGAGGGAGCGAAAACTTCAACCCAGAAAAAACAGGTAACTAAGAAGGTTGACAGTTTTAATTTATTTATCCCACCCTTCCCTTCACGCAGTGCTCAGGGCAGCTTACAACAATTAAAACACAGATAAAAGAAAATTAATCACATCAAGATGGTCCATAAACCTAGGATGGTCCTATGGGTCTATAAAAATGCCCCAGACCAGTTTGGTGTAGTGGTTAAGTGCACGGACTAATCTGGGAGAACTGGGTTTGACTCCCCACTCCTCCACTTGCAGCTGCTGGATGACCTTGGGCTCTGTCAGAGCTGTCCTTGAAAGAGCCGTTTCTGTCAGAGCTCTCTCAGCCCCACCTCACAGGGTCTCTGTTGCAGAGAGGGGAAGGGAAAGGAGTTTGTAAGCTGCTCTGAAACTCCCTTGTGTAGTGAAGGGCAGGTTATAAATCCAATCTCTTCTTCATCTTCAATATATATAATCCAGCCCAAACCTCCCAACCAGCTGAGTGAGGGGGTTCATGTAGATGTTAAATAACAAAGGCCTCATAATGGAATAAATAATAATCTTAACAAAGCTTTAATACATAACAAATAGTAAAAAAATCAATTAAAACTAAACACGTTTCAGCCACAAGGCCTTCCTCAGTGGTACAAATTATTACAATACATCCCGTAAAGCAAAATTATTCACAATATAAAATACAGCATTTCTAACCTAAGCTTTAAAGCACTCATATTAGGGCCAATTCATTAATTAACGACGTCTCTTCATTTTTGGAATCAGTTTGGACGATCAAAAATAACTTTTTTCAGATTGAAGTTGTTCATGGTCCAAATATCTCTGTAAGCAAGGTCAGATTGAGTCGTTGCTTTGTGGGGTGTATATCCACTGGCAACAAGCAAAATATGTTGTATTAGATAAGAGGGACTTATTAGCAAGAGAAGATGTTTCACCTTTGTGTTGTTTCCTTTCCTCTGGAAGAGTTCCTGTTCTTGAAACAGCACATAGCATTTTATCTCTGTCTGATGAGGGTGCACCCTCAGCCCAGTTTTTGTGACGTGTGTTTTGGGTATACTGCAGTAAACTGGGCACCACTGAGTTAGAAGTCCCCACTTTCCAAGCCCTGAGAGATTTCCATAGAAGGAACGGAAGAAGCGTCCTGTTGGATTGGACTCAGGACCTGTCTGGTCCAGAGACTGGTCACGTCTTCTGGGGAACCCAGAAGAGGGCCACAAAGGCATTCACCCTCCCTAGCATGCTGCCTCTGAAGCTGGAGGTTTCACTGAGGTCTCCTGGCCGAGAGCCGTGGGAAGACTGCTCTCCTCTGTGGCTCTGTCAGGTTGTCTGAAAACACGTGGTCACCCCCCAATCCAGTGATGGTTATTTATAC
>NW_015165558.1:0-329 GCF_001447785.1 Gekko japonicus
GTCTCTGTGTAAGCTATTTGTTTAGTTGCAGTCTCTGTGCTTTGTGTTCAAAGAGGCTTAAAACCAGTAAAATGATTTAAAAAGACCAATTAAGGACCAATAAACGTTTGATTTTTGGTGCACCTCCCCACAAATCATTGGCCTTTGCACACTGAGCATATGCGGAGATAAGTGGCTTCAATTTACATGAGTTGCATATCTTGGTCGTAGCACTAACTGTTATTTTTCTGTTTGCTCCGGCCCAGGATCGCTGAATTCAGACTGATTCCGCTAGGGTTGCCAATTCCGGCTTGGGAAATGTCTGGAGATTTGGGGGGTGGGGATGAGGA
>NW_015165558.1:1448-3943 GCF_001447785.1 Gekko japonicus
CCTTCTCCTCCTCCTCCTCCTTCTCCTCGTCATCGTCTTCTTCTTCTTCTTCTTCTTCTTCTTCTTCTTCTTCTTCTTCTTCTTCTTCTTCTTCTTCTTCTTCTTCTTCTTCTTCTTCTTCTTCTTCTTTTCTCAGCTCTTTATGGGAGGGGCTGTGGCCCAGTGGCACAATGACTTCTTGTCATGCAGAAGGTCCCAGGTTCAATCCCCGGCATTGCCAGTTAAAAAGGATGAGGTAGTCAGTGACGTGAAAGACCTCTGCCTGAGACCCTGGAGAGCTACTGCCTGTCTGAGTAGCCAATACTGACCTTGATGGACCAAGGGGCTGATTCAGTATAAGGCAGCTTCATGCGTTCAATGTTGAATGGCAAGTGGCTTTTGAAACCAGGGTGGGGAGAGAATTTCAAACCCAATTTGTAACACGGCCTGAGGATCGGCTGCTTTAATGATGATCTTTTGAACATCCAGAGATTGTGCACAGATTCCTGGGCATGCCCAGAACGGCGCTCTGCATTCGAGTCTCTGTGTGGGGGCCTGGCCACCATTGAACATCCTGAAAGATTTTTTAAAAAAATATGTCAGGTAGAGCAACTTCAAAGGTTTCATCACTTTAGAGCCTACACTGTGGACTGTGTTTGAAGTTTAACGTCTGTCGTTTTGGTAGGGATGACCCCTGAAAACCTGCACCGGAAGGGCTGTGAAGATTTCGTAACGACGTTTTTCCTCCTCATTGAAATCTGTGCTTTTCTTCTTCCAAACAGAGCCATCACTGTGGATAATCAGTTGGTCATCCTTACAACGACGGCGGCGGACGCAGGGTCCTACTACGTCCAGGCGGTCAATGAAAAAAACGGAGAGAACAAGACAAGCCCGTTTATCTTCCTGAGCGTGACGAGTGAGTACTGTGGTTTCAGCAACTAGATCCTGAAGTGAGGTTTGCATGCGCAGTACCTTAGATGGATACTTTCCCTTCCTCAGCACGCACAACCAGAACACAGCACTTTTAAGAATACTTCTCATCCACTCTGTTGCCTACAAAAATTCAGTTGCAAAAGAGTGATTTCAAAGACCTTGTGGGTTGTGGTTGGTTTGTTTTTTGAGTTTTCAATCTTTCTTTATTGAAATAAGAATTCAGCTTACAAAAGACCTTGTGGTGTTGGTGGAATTGGGGAAAGCACTTCCAACTGTGTGTGTGTATGTGTGACCTTTTGAATGCCTCTCTATATTAAAAACTACCTGCATGTAAAACAAAAAATAAGCACCTCAAGTAAACCCTGGTAGACTGTGCTACTTTCCCATGTCTAAGGAATGATTAACGTAAGAGAACTTTGAAAATCCCTCTCCTGCAATCCGTAATTGTACTGTCTGCTTCACTGTCGCCTCATTGCACTGTATGTGGAGGCCAGTCCTTTCTGCGTATTAAGTGACTCAGGTCCCCGACCCTCTTAACTTGCTGCTTTCCACACAGCGATTAGTTAAAAACACACAGACGTACGGGCACACCTAGGTGTGTTGCTGAGTGACACCTCCTGTCTTCTAAAATCAAAATTCTAAGAATGAGTTCTGGGCTCTTCCTCTGTCTGTACGTTGAGAGGTGGTTGTTGTTAGCATCTGGTTAAGAAGACCTTTTCATGACTCAGAAGAGGGCTGCCGTGCATTACCATTGGATGGACGTGTTTTCATTATGTTGTCCCTTGAATGATGATATAAGCCAGGGGGTCTCCAACGTGGTGCCCACGGGCACCACGGCACGCACCAACACCTTTACTGTTACCCTCCAAATAGTTGTAGAAAGTGGGTGGGGTTGGGTGGGGTTCTTGCCCAGCAGGGCTCCCAGTGGCCCTGGAGATCTGATTGGCTGGGCAGATTGGGATAAGAGATTTCAGCGGCAGCTGCCACCACGATGTTGGCTTTATTCTTTCTCGCGCCTCGTTCCCAATGTGTTTTTCAAATTACCCCTCTTCTCCCCTATTCTTGGGCTTCCTCTCTTTGTGTGGCTCTGCGTCCTACGGCAGTCGTTTTGCGGTTGTGCTCGCCCACCCCGTGTCAGCATTCCCAGGGTGCCCACCAGTGCTCCCTCTAAGCCGTGGAGTCTTTTGAGCCGCAATTCGACTTTGTGAGCTACTGGCATTCAAGTTGTGAGCTACTGCATAGCTCTGCATAGATTAGTCTTGTCTACTGCATAGATTAGTTTGGTCTGGAGCCGTCCTTCCTGAGCTGGGCCAAAAACACGTCAGCCGGAGGCTGAAAAACTGTGAGCTAGCTCACACTAACTCAGCTTAGAGGGAACACTGGTGCCCACAGGTTCTAAAAGGTTGGGGACCCCTCATATAGGCCCTTCTGACCCACAGGCATGATCTGCTGAGCCCCTCTTTTGGTGACCATTTACACAACTTTGATACGGTTGTGCATTGTCCACCGTGTCCCGTTATCTGTATGTAAGAACGGCCTTTTCCTTTTGCAGTGCTCCCCCGCCAGTGTTCCCTCTAAGCTGA
>NW_015165559.1:0-2650 GCF_001447785.1 Gekko japonicus
GTGAAGGGTGTACTCCTACACTGAAGTCGCCTGAGGACGATGCACCAACAGCCCAGGACCTGGTTTCATTTCCGTTCATAGGGCCCCTGGAGCGGTGAACCGCTACAGACACCACGTGTGGGCATGCTCAGCGATCGGGGCCTTGCACAGCTTCCCATCTGGCTTCTTTTCAGCAGCAGGTCAGATGCCTCAGCCGGCCCTTCCGGCGTGGGTTTTCCTCTGCTTCGGGACGGTAGGAAAAGGGCTGTGCACTAAGAGTTAGGCTGGGGAGCACTCCGGGTTTTCCTGTGCCAGGAGGTTTCTGACTTACCCCGGGCCATGTTCCCGTTAGGCTGAGGTGTAGGGGCTAGAAGGGTTGTCGGCTTCTGCCTCCATGTTCCTTCACTCAGGTGAGATGGCTCCAGAGCGAATTAATGGGGGCAACAAGCACGTTGCTCGCTCACAGCTCGTGGCCAGATTTTCGGGGGGAGGCTTTGCTTACAGGACTCTGCAGCTGAAAGGAGTATTGCCCTGGGCGCAGGCCTGGTTATGGCTGAAATTGCGCAGAGGCTAACAGCTGAGTCTGCTTCTGGCCCTCTGCCAACAGTAACTTCACTAAGAAGTGCGGAGAGCCGTATAGCATTCAATTTTATGACCCCCCCTTCTATATCAGTCAGTGGGTTTGGTAATAGCCACCGCTCTGCTTTTGCAGGGGGCTTATGTGCCTACCCAGCAGTTTGTAAGTAACAAATTACAAGTATATAAATTGGTACCACTTCAGTGGGACAGTAACAGCGTTCCATGTGCCTGGGTGTTTAGTCATGCCAGCCACATGACCATGGAAACATCTTCGGATAGCGCTGGCTCTTCGGCTTTTATACAGAGATGAGCACCGCAACCCTATAGTCGGGTTTGACTAGCTTTTGAGCAAGGGAACCTTTACATTTAGGTTTCCCATGGGGGGGGGGTTAGTCTGGCGGTTGACCAAGCAGCCGCAGCATGTGCCGCTGGCATGGTGCCCCCTCTTGGAATAGATAATTCGATATCCTGTCAGGTGACTTTACAACACCTCTTGATGTTCTTGGCCCTATAGATCTTTATTGTTATGGTCGCTTCTTTTACTGGGCTGGACCCATCGCACACCACATTGTGTTGGATGGGAGTTTATTAAGTTTTCGCCTACCTTCATGAGGGAACATATTTCCCCCCTTTACTTGAGCCTTAGTAAACAACACGATCCCCTTTTATTTCACAGGAGGGTTGACTACACCATTATAAAATGGGTGAGCGCACTGTGCCATGTTAGGGGTACATGGCTGGTAGTAAATGTATGCATTTTTCCAGTCCTGGGGACGTTTGGTAGGCGTGTGCAAGTAAACACCCGGAGTACATATTGACGGGATTCTTCATTACTTCAGGGCAAGGTATTTCACTCTTCATATCCAACTTTCATCATTAGCGGCAGTCCCTCATTGCCCTTTCTTGGGCAGCCTATGTCCACCAGATGGAGCTGTTACTGGCAAAAAAGAAAGAAGGCTTATTATGTAGGCATGATTTGGCAGAGCTGCTCATCGCACCGAGATCCGTAAAGCAGTGCTGGTCTGCATAATGTCCCAGCACCTTGTGAGGTATTGTAAGTCATAGCCGGGGCTATGAGCCGGGCCTGCTACACTTTGTACAGGGACGGTTTGTCCTCCCTAAAGTTCGGGCTGCTCCTGGGGGCAGCATGTTTTCCTGATCCTGGGCAGGGTATTCCCCATTGGCTCTGTCAAAGTCAGTGAAAGCAGGGCTGGGGGACCTTGCGGATCAATGGCTATATCCAGCGGGGTTGTACAGGTTATGAGTCCGTGGCTCCCACAGGAGATGGGAAAGCGGCTCCAAGTTTGGCTGAGTTGGTGGATTTGCCGCATCTGAGCGTCATGTTGGGCAGGCCGAGCGCTGCCAACAGGATGGCGGCACATGCCGAGGTGGGCATGCACATGTTTCTGGACAACACACGGCAAGGGCTTGGAGGCTGTGGACCTCCTTGTGGGGCGCGGCCTCAGCGTATGGCAGGTTGCTATGCGGTATACAGATTGCGGTCCGGTGAGCACCAGCCGACACCCATCTTTGGGTTGAAGGGGTCCTGTGAGTACAGTCTTTGTGCCTTGTGGCACGGGGCGGGGAAAACGGACTGCCTTCGAGACGGCCCTGTTTAGGTCCTCTCTTTGAGCCTTGCGGCTTGGGGGATGGGGCTACAGGGTTGTCTTGCAATGGCTAGCCGGCCGGATGGTAGCCCCTGCAGTGGGCTCCCACCCGGGGCAGGGTGGCTCGCCCTATTGACAAGGTAAGGGAGGAGTCCTTGACCTCTGGCCTTGACCATAACGCAATCTGTTTTGCCCTTGCCTTTGGTTCCAGTTAAAGTTGTCAGTTAATAAAGTGGCCCTATATTCAAACCCAGCACTGGTGTCTGCCTCGTTATTTCGGCTTGGGGGGCAATTCGATTCAACAGCCCACGGCGCCAAGCCGTTGGGCTGGGGGAGCGCCTTTGCCTCCCTGCCGGATGAGGCACGCTGGGGTTTGGCGCCAAAAGCGCCATATAAGGGCATCTGGAGGGGGCAGGGCCGAAGAAGTAAAAGACGGCCCTGCGTCTTCTCCCCAGCAGTCCAGATTAATTGTCGGCCCACCCTCC
>NW_015165559.1:2794-3908 GCF_001447785.1 Gekko japonicus
GGTTTTCGGGGGCCGGGTAGGAATTTTTCGCCCCTTCCTGATTGGCGCTGGGAAGGGGTGTTTTCGCCTACCCTGTACTTCGGCAGTGATGCAGGTGTTTTGAAGGGTGGGTCGTGTAAGCTAGATGGTCACTTTTGTGTAGGCAGGTTGCTATGCGGTATACAGATTGCGGTCCGGTGAGCACCAGCTGACACCCATCTTTGGGTTTTAAGGGGTCCTGTGAGTACAGTCTTTGTGCCTTGCGGCACGGGGCGGGGAAAACGGACTGCCTTCGGGACGGCCCTGTTTAGGTCCTCTCTTTGAGCCTTGCGGCTTGGGGGATGGGGCTACAGGGTTGTCTTGCAATGGCTAGCCGGCCGGATGGTAGCCCCTGCAGTGGGCTCCCACCCGGGGCAGGGTGGCTCGCCCTATTGACAAGGTAAGGGAGGGGTCCTTGACCTCTGGCCTTGACCATAATGCAATCTGTTTTGCCCTTGCCTTTGGTTCCAGTTAAGGTTGTCAGTTAATAAAGTGGCCCTATATTCAAACCCAGCACTGGTGTCTGCCTCGTTATTCCGACTTGGGTGGCAAATATTAGGTACAGGGGTGCCAATTACACCAGAGACTTTGTTATTAAACATTTTACCTGATCACTCCAACAAAGAAGATCACTATTTAATTGTTTACATAACTACGGTGGCCAGAATACTTTATGCAAAATACTGAAAAATTATGGAGACACCAACAAAACGATAACTTATAAACAAAATACTGAAAAGGCGGAAATGGATAAATTGACTTTATTGATAAAAGGTGCAACAGAATCAACATTCTAGAATACTTGGACTCGGTTTTATAACTGGTATGGTAAGCAGATGTAGGTAAATTTTTAGGGACAGAACATTGGTAGATAAAATGATGTTTTATGTAGTAAGAGATAAAACAATACAGGACACAACAAATAAGCATTAATGTGGAATAGGTGCTAACATTAACGCTTGATAAAAAGTGGGAAAATATACCCCCATGTATGTATGTGTACGTGTGTTTGTATTTTATATGTTTTTGTGTGTTTAATATATGTTAAAAAAAATGTTAAGAATAGATAATGTGTGGCTGCGAGAGTTGGACTATA
>NW_015165560.1:0-2060 GCF_001447785.1 Gekko japonicus
AGGTGGGACCTCAGACAGGTACAATGCCTGTCTGACTCCACCCTCCAAACCAGCCATGGAAGTCTGGAAAATTCTTATAAAAAGCTTGCTAATTCCTCTCCGTTGGCTAGCCTGCGACTGCGCAGTCCCATGTGTGCCTGCACAGAAGCCACGACGATGAACAGATGATATACTGAGCCAGATCCTTGATCTATCAAGGTCAGTTATTGTCTCTTCTGAGCATTAGTGGCTCTCCCAGGTCTCAACTGGAGGTCTTGGTATCATCTACTCCCTGGTCCTTTTTTAACTGGAACTGCTGGGAATGCAGATACTCCACCACTGAGCCACGGAATTTCACGCTTGTTGACTCCTAGGTCATTCACGAGATCACTGGGGTTCTCTAAGGACCCTGGGAACCTGAAAAGAATGTCCCTAGCAAAGGATGAGATTACAGTTAGACTCCAGTCCCCGCCAGCAGTTTTCTATCTCTTTGAGCTCTGTTTGGCCTCTTTTTATCCTTGAAGGTTCAAACAAAGCAGAGATTAACCCAAGGTAAGCTTGCTGTGTGAAAGCAGGGGTCAGTTTCAACCAGGGAAATGGCACAGGGGACAAAGAATCAAAACCCCATTTGCCCAGCACTGCAGCCCCAGTCCGTATCAGCCCTCTCCCCTTGGTTGTTGCTTTTTGCAGTGAAATCATGCACCCGGTTCACAAGTCCTCACTGTGAGGCACATTCTGGCTCTTAAGAGAGGCTCACAGAAGACCGTGAGGGAACGGCGGCCCTTGCCTCAACCCAAGAGCTCACTGCTGCTCCCCCCGTCCCCCCCCCGTGACCTCCTCATTTGTCCTGAGAGAAACTTCACTGAACGCCACCACTGCTTGGCACAGGGCTGCTCGGCCACCTCAGGGAAGGGACCGTTCCTGCGGACGGCCCAAAGGACACTCAGGCTGGGTGGCCAAAAGGTCATTTCACAGAAGGACAGAAGGAGGCCGTCTCAGTACAGACTGTGCAGCCTTCTGAACCTGGGTTCACACCACTGGAAGGAAATGTAGCTGGGCAGCAGAGTGCCACCAAGATGGAAGACCATCTACTAGGAACACTCAGAAACTAGAGTTACTATATTTATTTGACTAATTAAATTGATTTTAAAGATTCTGCAGCTAAAAGAAAAGTGACCCCTGTTAGGCAGCACGATTTAAAAAAACTCCCAAGTGGCAAGGGCCATCTCAGAAGAAGCGCTCTCCATCTCTCCTCACAGGGCAGAGCCGGGTGGGCCTTTCTCTCACACGTGGAGCTGGGGGTAGAGATGTGAAGGTCCGGGGAAAAACCAGACAAATTTGGAAAAAAACAAGTTTTTCCCCATTTTTTCCCTGAAGCCTTTTTTGTTTTTTCCCCCAAAAATTGGAAAAATTGAAAAAAGAAAAGAAAAGAAATTGATTATGGAACGTTTTATTTTAACATGATGAATAAAATATTTTAAGACAAGGTGTTCAAATATTTTCCAAATAATTTCTAAAAAATATGTATGGTATCAGATTGATCTAATTTCTGTGCACTGAGGACAAGTAAGTCCTAGGTTACAAACTGAACTCTCCAATGGATAATGACAGACACAACAGAGTAGCCACAGAATCAGAGACTGAAACTGATAATTACAGCTCAGAAAATGATTCTGATTAAATTTCATGCCCATTCATTGAAACTTAATCCCACACTCCCTTCTATACACTTCCCCCCTCTTCAGTTCTTTTTATGAAAATGGATTTTTTAATTATTTAATACTGTTGAGAGGAAATATGAATAATTGTTACTTCTGGATTTTTAAAAATTGTTTTGTGGATGTTTTTTTGTCTGTTCCACATAAACTAGTAAACAGTTCAGGAGATTGTTGCTCCATTTGTTACAGTTACAAATAAATATTATTTAAACAGTAAATTCTGTTTGTAATAACTGTTTGGATACAGTATATTTTTAATATACTAATTGTGATAATTTCATGCCAAGTAAAATTGTCCACGGTCATATTTTATGTTCCTAAAGTAACAGAATGACTTTCACTCTGGAAAAGAAAAAAGAAGTG
>NW_015165560.1:2186-3885 GCF_001447785.1 Gekko japonicus
CCCAGTAGTTCTTCTCCAGGACTATGCATCCATATGAAAATTTACACAGACCGTATCTATTAAACAAACCATTTAAAATTCAGACAGTTAACCACGACAGCTTCTTTGCACAACCGACAGCACTAGGAGAAGTGGAGGGTGTGCAGGGGGCACCCAAGAGGAGGTTAAGGACCTACCGTGTTGATTTCAATGGGATTTATCCAGGGAAGCTTCCTGGTGGAGGAGCCCCCCCCCCCGTGAAAGTTGCCAAGGGTGGAACACCCCCCTCCCCCCATGCAATCTGGATTTCTGCCCCTGAGCCCTAGCTGGCACACTGCTTTGAAGTTCTGCCCCATGGTCTCCTGAAACAGCTCCGTCCTGTTCACGGTTTCCTCCCAATGGACGGCTGTGTCCCAGTCGCAGGGCCCCGGTGATAACTTCCAGTCCTTTGCCCAACAGGAACTGCAGTAATAAGAATGATCCCTAATTGTCACCTAACAACTGACTGCGGACCAAGACAAGAGGGGCAAAGTTTATACATAAAAGGAAATCCTTCTGCACAGGGAGTGACTGAAATGTGGAATTTGCTGCCAGAGGATGTAGTGATGACCTAAATGGGTTTAAAAGGGGATTGGCCACATTCACGGAGGAGAGGTCTATCAGCGGCTACTAGCCATGGTGACTGAGGGGAACCTCCATGTTCAGGAGCAGTCAACCTCTGAAACCCAGAACCAGGAGGCAACATCAGGGAAAGGCCTCAGCCTCTATGCCTCCTGTTGTTGGACCTACAGAGGAACTGGTTGGCCACTGTGTGAGACAGGATGCTGGACTAGATAGACCACTGGAACATAAGTTACAACTACTTTCTAGTCCTCAAGCTTTCCTTCACAACTCTTAGAATATGTTGACCATATCTGCCAAAGCTTTACAAAGGCACGGGTGGGGGTAAATGGAAGAGTATCAAGAAGCAGGATTTCTCCACACTACAGAGCTTCTTGTCTCTTCCTCAGCTGATCTCCACCTAACCTCCTCTCCTTCCCCATGATGCACCTCCACTGCTGTAGAATGCCGTATTCACAAGCCGCCTGCCATCCCGACAACCTGATTTTCCATTTTACCCAGTGAAAACATGGGAGTGAGTAGCCCAAGCCTACCTACAGCCAGTCCACGTTTGCTTTCACGCATGCTGAATAATGCACTTTCAATGCACTTTGCAGCTGGATTACATGGTGTGAAATGGGAAAATCCCTGGCAAACAACGGCTAAAGTGCACTGAAAGTGGACCAAAACAGCCTGATTCAGCATGTCTGAAAGTGCCTGTGGGATAAAAACATGAACCCAGATCTCCCCAGCCCAAATTCAACGGACCTGCTGGCCAACACAACGCCCCTCCCGGCTCTCACTCTGGAATTCACAGGCTATATCATTGGGCCCCCACAACTCCCCTCCCCCACTTCTCCTCTAAAAACCTCCACCGGAATCCCTGTCTTCTCTCTTTGCTCTCCAAACTCCCCCACCTCAAGGAAGGCTCAAGCATCCCAGAAATGGCAAGGGCACATGACAGTAACCATGATTTGTTTGTGGATCTACTGCCAACTGGCTCATCGCTAGTCTTCAGCAACGCCTGGGCTAGAAAGCAGTCTGGTTGGGGTGAGCAACAGGACCAGAATTCCAGAAGCTGTCATGATCCCCTTATTATGGTAAGGCTGGCCTAGATGAG
>NW_015165561.1:0-3831 GCF_001447785.1 Gekko japonicus
TTATGAGCTTCTCAGTACTTAGCTAATTTTGGGAGAAAGATTACGGAAACACAGCACGATTTTAAGTATATGTAGTGGTTATAGGACTGTAGCCCGCAGCCGAGCAATTCTAATCTAAAACATTCTAAATGTTGTCTTGGAAATAAACAGAGCTGTGCAAATTCAGTGGTGCCTCTGAAAAGTACATTACAGCCTCTGAATAAGGAACTTTGCATGGGCTATGTGAGGGTAACAGCCTGCCAAAATTACATTTTTTTTAGGTTTTAGCATGAAGTAACACATTCAGTAGCATAAAAACCACAACATGGGCTCTGTCTAGTATATTTTCTATCCCTCCCATTCTCCAAGGAGTGTACATGGTTCTCCCTTTTAATTTTACCCCCACAACAATCCTGTGAAGTAGGTTAGGCTGAAAGAATGTAAATAGCCCAAGATTTATGCTCTAGTAAAAGTTTTTGTTTTTTTAATTTAACAACAGTAGACAATTATGCTATGAAACCTGTATGCTTTTACAATGGCATGAGCTCTGCCACTATATGAAGGTTGCACCATTTCTCCTGACAAGGTCCTGTGCCTTTAATAGCTGCAGACCAGGCAGAAATCCATCAGGCAAAGCTTTCCCCACCACCATAACAGGAAAATCTGTGTTAATGCGGTACTTTCCCAGCAGCAGTGTCAACTGGCAGATACCAGAATGGAGTGAGAGGTCACTCCACATGTCTAACGTGGAATCATTGAGCCTTTTGGTCAAACCCTCAGCCTTTAGAGAAATCAAAGAACACAGATTTCTTCACACTACTGCAGAAAGAGTGGAAAGAATGTTATACAAAAAGAGAGAGATTAACTCAATTTAGCTGCCCTTTAGGTTGTACAAATGCAGCCAAATTCTTACAGTACACACTGTACCCAAATGAATGAAATGAAACTGAGCAGGGGTTGAAGTTGAAGGTTAACAGTGCAGCCCAAAAGTAGAGTTACACCCTTCTATTCCCATTGACTTCAATGTGTTTAGAAAGGTGCAAGGATGACTATCAATCTCCCCACCCCCACTCAGCCCCTATTGAAATAAGGGCAGTGCAGAATATGAGGAGCTGCGTTAAGACGCTGAACTGCAGGCTGTGGAAAGTCAGTAGTTCAGCAGTTCGAGACCCGGGTTGCCGCATGATGGAGTGAGCTCCCATCTCTAGTTCCAGCTCCTGCCAATCTAGCAGTTCGAAAGAAAGAAATTGCAAGTGGATAAATAGGTACCACTTCGGTGGGAAGGTTCCGTGCGCCTTGGTGTTTAGTCATGCCGGCCACATGACCACGGAAACGTCTTCGGACAGCGCTGGCTCTTCGGCTTTGAAACGGAGATGAGCACCGCAACCCTAGAGTCGGATTCGACTGGCTTTCGAGCAAGGGAACCTTTACCTTTATCTTTAGAAGCACAATATACCTTTTACAGACAGCTGAAAATAAATCATTTTCATTATGTCAGTTTTTGCCCTGTTCCTCTGTAAACAGCCATGACCACTGCTGATGGTTTAGGAATAGATAATGCAGGAATTCCAGCAGGAGCAACTTTTACCAATACATTGTTTATATTCTGAAATTGTAATAAACAGTTGATTCCAACAAAAACAAAAAAGGCTGTGATCACACGCACAATTAGCCCCACCATAGACACAAATGCCAGGCAGATTTAAAGGGCATAATCAGACACAAACATCTGAGAAGCGCCCCGCACCCATCGGCAACCCGTTTTGTTCCGTCGCAGAAGCGAAGTAAGAAGACACTGGGGAAAGCCTGGTAGCAAACGGGTTTGCTATGGGCCACAGATGGACTTTTCCCTGTCTGATTGCGCCAGCGCGCTCTCATGGTGTCGGAATGGTCTGATTGGGCCATCCCGACTCCATGCCATTCACACACACCCTTTCCATTATGCACATCTTCGCACACTCCCCGTTTAAGCGCATTGGGAACAAACAGCAAAAAAAACCCCAACCCGACTTACCCACAGTTCATCTGCTCACGCAGTGGCGGGCTGCCCCCGCAGCTTCCAAGGACTGCGTGATCGCACAACTGCGGGTCAATTTCCTCCGGAGGGAATAGCCTCGCTCCCCCACACACACGTTATCTTGCATGTGTGACCGCAACCAAAGACTGGTTCTTTGGTTCAGAAGCTTTCACAGAGTGGAAAGCTCTTCCATTTGGAAAGAAAAGGAGGAAATGTGTTCCTACAGGCATCTGCCTCCAGTTGCCACGGAAGACCCAATTGTTCAAGTAGAAAGTGTCATAGATTTTTTTTATTAATTTGTTTACTTCTGTTATACCCTGTCTTTGTCTTCAATGGTGACCCAAAGCAGCTTACATCATTCTCCTCTCCTCCATTTTATCCTCAAAACAACCCTGTGAAGGAAGTTAGGCTGAAACTGTGTGGCTGGTCCAAGGTCACCCAGCAAGCTTCCTTGGAAGAGTGGGAATTCAAACTTTGGTCTCCCAGATCCTAATCTGATACTCTACCACTACACCACACAAAAAACCATGGCGGTGCTTTCACACAAACTAAATAACACACTTTCAATCCACTTTCACTGCACTTTGCAACTGGATTTTACTGTGTGAAATGGCAAAATCCACTTGAAAACAGTTGCTGAAGTGGATTGAAACTCCATTATTTAGCATGTGTGAAAAGTTCTGCCAGTCATCTCTGTGGACCTACACAAGTACTAGATAACTCATGTTAAATGCCACCTCAAGGGTTACCACATTTATTCCCTGATACAGTACCTTTAGAGCAGGGGTGTCAAACATAAGGCCCGGGGGCTGGAACTGGCCTGTCCAGGGCTCTAATGTGGCCTGCAAGCAACTAGTGCAAGGGAGGGAACAGGAGACTGCTCAGGGAGGAGTGGACGGAGCTACTCCAATTCTGGCTTCAGCATGGCGGAACAACCTCATCTGCAGCTGTCAAGCAGCATGGGAGCATCTGTCCAGTGCTGCACTGTTGGCTTTCTAGTCCGCCCATATGGGTTTTCCTCTGCGCTCCCCCTCCCAGCCCATGGGGCCTTGCTGTGAGGATACACCAACTCAGAGCTTATCAGCTGCTGTCCTTTATACAGTTTCTATCTCCAGTACCTGGCATTATGTTTTATGGTACACATGGCCTGGCCCGACAAAGTGACATTTATGTCGTATCTGGCCCTCATAACAAATGAGTGTTGACACCTCTGCTTTAGAGAAACAGCATAACACAAAGAAGCTCTTCTCAAAAAGAATACAGCTGCACCTGCTGAATGTAGTCCTGTTTTTAAAAAAGAATATATGGGGGGGGAGTGGCCTCCCCTAACTGCATTACCAAAGCCTTTTATTGATTTTGTCATGAGTCTTCTGACCCCAGTGACTTTGGCTTGTATGATCATAGTTTTGCCGTATAGTAGGAACACCATGGAACTGTTGGGGGGTGCTTGCTTGGTTTACAGGAATTCAGGGAGCTTCCAGAATAAGCAGTGATCCTTTAAGACTGCTTTCCTAAGCAATCTTTCCAGGAAATAAGTCCAATTGAACTCTGCTGGATTCACTTCTGAATAAATAAGCATAGGACTGGACTGTAGGAATCAACCTCGAGAAAAACAAAGAACATCTGTAAATGCAACAGTTGTCTAGAATAGGAATGTGTTGAGAGCTACAGCCGCTGCTGGAGCTCTCCATCCACATGCAGAATTCACTGGTAAAGACAGGCCATATTCCCACCCACAATCATCATTCCAGGTTTTGTGTTTGGCATACATACTCTGAAGTAAGAGAGGGATTTGCAACATCACCTGCTTAGCTGTAGCCAGCAGTACTAATGGG
>NW_015165562.1:0-3214 GCF_001447785.1 Gekko japonicus
CACAGGCTTTGTAGTAAGGATAAGATAGATGAAGAGAGAGAGCCATCGGCGCTTCCCTGAGCCCCGTGGAGAAAGAGAGAAATAAAGGTGAGATAGATGGTGAACTTATCATCTCTGAATGGGGTGCAAGACAAGTTGTGTAAGCCTCCACCCCTTGGACATCTTCTGAGCTATTGATTACCCAATTGGAGAATCCCAACCTTGACTAATTATGCATTTTATCACCTTGCTCTGGCAACAAATACATGCAGGGTCTGTCTTTGGGTCTCTAACTAAATAGCCAGGATATCAGCATGCATAAACAAACATGTAAATTCTTCCATGACTTTAGGAAGAGAACTTGCAAACTCCAACAGGTTCCCCTGTAGAAACTGGCTGCTTTGGCAGGCAGACTGGCACTATATCTTGCTGAGATCCTCCCACTCCCAGACCCCCTCTGTAGCCACACACACAGAGGTTTTGGCTGTAGTGGGTGTGGCCAACTCTGAATCCAGCCAGAACTTCGTTCCTGTGCGTTCCTGCCCAAAAATAGCCCTGTTTATTATAACTTCATTTCTATGCACAAGTGAGCAGGGAGTACAGAAAGAATACTCATGTGTACCAGATGCAATCTTACTTTCCTTCCTGCCACAGGCATGCAAGGTGTCTCCACTGTTGTGCCACAGATCAAGAGCTCCCCCTAAAGGCAAAAACTGAGATACCAGCTTTTGCATGAGCTACATCACGGGGGGGGGGGGGTTAAAATACTGAAAATAGTGCAAACATATGTAAGCATTTTAATTGATTATGATACACATGTTTACTTTCTCCCATGTATTCATTTTATTTATTGAAATACTTACATCCTGACTTCACTGCCATCAAAGGTGGCAAATCAGTATGCCCAGCACCAAAACGATTGAAAGATGTATCAAAAGAAATGTAGTGTTCATGACAACAACTATCCCATCTCAAACCCTCCTATAAATAGGGAAGTTTAGATGGGTCCTTGGTGGAGATAATGTGTGAGCTGTCAAAACATCATCAGCCAACCATTTGTTCCCACTGAAGATATATTTACTGCCATTAATGAAGAGCATTAATATTCTTTTGGCAAGGCCCTGTCTCTGGCATTGCTAGACCAAACTGGACTACTCTCTCAAGATTTCTTGTCTCTCTCACGCAAACAGGCAATCTTGGAAATAAGCATTCCCTGTTCAGCCCCCAAATCTGGTAATTAGAGCACGACATTTCTCTGTTGGCTTATACTGGATAGTTAAAACCAAATGTCGTGTCTCTCATTTCTGCTGGAGCTTTCTGATTTGTAATGAGCTTTCTTGGAAATCTTGCACTGTGCTTCTAGCATGCTGGATTTGGGATCTGTGCAAGCAGCACAGCTAATGTGAGGGGCCCATCCATGCAGAAGCAGGTGAGCAAGAAGCAAGAGACAATGTGTGTCTGTTTCTCGGTTTCAAAATATTTTCTAACCCTCTTTTGTCCCATCACAACTGGGCCCCAAGGCAGGGAGTTTCAACATCTGTGGTTCAAGGAGATGCAGGCACCAGTCATCAAATTAAGCTCTATACTAACTCTGGATTGTCCATTCTGAGGTGGAAAAATGAAGGCTTTTGGCTCAGTTCCTCATCCATTTCCCACTGTGAAACATGCCACCAGCATATTCCTATCCACAGCAAAATTAATCAGCCCTATTGATGGTTAAATAGTAAACATTACAAGCTGGAACCTGTGAACTCATCTGGAATCCCTTCTCCTCAGGTGCTGCTAACATGCTGCACAAAGCAAGGGGCCTGTCCAGTCTGTGCTGAAGCAAGTGAAATTTGGATGTGATCCGGCCAAGAGTGCAAGAGAGTTTTGCGATGTGTGATGAGAAATCAATACCAAGTGCAAAATGTCCACTTCCAACATGCATTCATGCCCATGAGACATTTCAATGTATTTTATGAGCTGATATTTTCAAATTAAAAATTGAGATATCATGTAAATAAGTCACATTTGGTTTCCATGATCGCCCATCAACTGTTATTGCTTTTAAATGCCCAACCATCTATTAGACCTTATACTGGAACTCATACTGAGCAGTACAAGGAAAAATGGGACCCAGAAATCAGGATGTCAAAATCAGCTTGACTTTCTGAGGCAAAAGCTTTCTGGGTTTGGAGACAGAGCTATCCTGCACCTTTTACAAAAAAAAAAACAAAAAAAAAAACCCCACCTCTTATTCAGAAAATCATCCCTTCATGGAATTGTTCCTCATAATCATCAACATTGGTAGAACGTCCCTTTCTCACAAAGAGATGTGATGTTATAGGGAATCCAATATGTATTTGATACATTTTCATGAAGAAGATTTTGAAGAGAAACAGGGTTGGGTACAAATGGGGCCCCAATGAGGATTATGAGGTGGATGTATAGCTGAGGGCAGTAAACTCTGGTGGGCAACTGAGTCAGACAACATTTTCCCCACCTACCTCACAGGGTGCCTGTTGTGGTGAGGGGATGGGAATGGAGTTTGTAAGCCACTCTGAGACTCTGAGTGTAGGGTGATGTATAAATCCAGTCTCTTCTTCTTCAAGGACTAGGAGGAGAGCTGAACTCTGTTTGGAAGTAGGATGAGGAAGCTCACCATGCCCCCCCCCTTATAACCCTTTGTAGGGATTTGCTACCTTTCCCTGCTCTGCTGCATGATTTCAGGGAGTATGAATTGGGTTGTGGAAACCCGGACACAACTTGCCAAATCCCATGTAGTTTGGCCACCAAGCCATTTGTTCCCCAAGCAGAGAATTCCTTTTATTGAAGAACACCCCCGCCACACACACACCCCTTCCCCCTCTTACACACACTGGGGCAAGATCAGTCTTCCTAAGGCAAAGAGCCTTACTTTTTGCCCACCCATTCTATCTTCATAGCGCCTTGGGCTTCTAAATATCCCTTTCATGAGCTTCCTGATCTCTGCTAGAGCCCTATAGACCCTCCTTCCTTTCTTTAGCAGATGTTTTTGTCTCACATCCTCCTGAGAGTTTATCACTGTGGCTTACCCATAGATACCACCATAGCCTGCACAATAGTAGGCAGCCTCGTCCTTTGCCAGCACATTGGCGATTGTTAAATAAGCGACTTTTTGACGGTTGTCTGTGGAAGCGGAGAAATTACCGGAGACCTCAGATCCAAAACTGGTCTCACCAGAGCTGATTTTATGCCACAGGATGAATTTGGG
>NW_015165562.1:3225-3744 GCF_001447785.1 Gekko japonicus
CCCTCTTTTTGCTGATACCAGTAGAACTCTCCAAACGTGTAAGCAGTAATTGTACAAGAGAGTCGAGCCGTGCCTCCCAGGGAGGCTGACTGCAAAGGTGTCTGAATCAGGGTGAACTGGGCCGAGGACCCTGAAGAGGAGGAAGAGGTAATTTTGTGAGTTAAACATATCTTTGTTACAGAAAAGTTTTTAAAAACACAAGAACGGAATAGACAGGCACACCATGTGAATCACAGAAGCATGAGAGAAACATTCTTCACCTGAACAGTAAGTGAAAAGTGAGAGAAGAAGCAAAATCCACCCCATTGTGTAATCTCTGGTTTCCCAAGGCAAGAAAACCCTGGGGGTTGCTTTTCCATCCTCCATCTTTAATACCCAGAACACACCATTTATGCAAATGTGCTCTTTCTTCATTGGGCAGGTACTACGTGCTATAGATGTTTGCAGAACATTGCAATATCCATATGGGGAGCAGCTACGGACAATCTTTTAGTCAGGGGTCGTTTCATAGAAAAAGAG
>NW_015165563.1:0-3857 GCF_001447785.1 Gekko japonicus
CTTCTGCAAGTGTAGTCTATTTTCCATTGCAATAAATAAAAATATCTACCAACATTTCTCTTGGCTTTATGATTTAAAGGCGTAGGTATCACTCTCAGGGAAGCGTGGGCCCTGGCACCAGTAGGTTTTTCTTTGTTTGTTTTGAGGGGGGAGGCTACAAATTTATTCTTAAGGTTGCTAACTCTGGGTTGGATATGAGGGGGTGAAGCCTGTAGATGGTGGGGTTTGGGGAGAGAAGGGACCTCAGTGGGGTGTAATGTCATACCACCCACGCACCAATGCAGTAGTTTTCTCCAGGGGAACTGATCTCTGTTGTCTGGAGTTGCTCAATTCGAAACAATGGAGGTTTGTGGTGGTTTGTGGTTCACAGGTTTTCATGACCCCCACCAAACCATGAACTTCCACAAACTGGTCCATTTCACAAACCAGTTTGTGGTTCTTGGGCGGGAAGTGAACTCTGAAGGCTGTCAGAGCCAATGTTCCCTCTAAGCTGTGGAGTCTTGTGAACAAAAATTCTTCTTTGTGAGCTACTGGCATTAAAGTTGTGAGCAAGTGATCTGGCTACTGCATAAATTAGTTGGCTCTGGGGCCCTCCTTCCTGAGCTAAGACAAAAATGTGTGAGCCAGAGGCTAAAAAACTGCGAACTGGCTCACACCAACTCAGCTTAGAGGAAACACTGGTCAGAGCCCACCACTGGCCCGTGCCCCGACCCGAGGGAGCTCAGGAGGCATTTAAATGCAGCTTAAAGGAGGGAACACCACAACATTTACACATTGGAGCTATTGTAAATGTTGCTGCGTTCCCTCCTTTAAACGGTAAGCCCTGCATCCCAGGAAAACATCCTTGTATTTTGACTACTGCCCTGAATCCTATTGTAAACCCCAAATGGGGTCGGATTAATGTTTTGATCGAAAGAATAATATTTAGAAAAGAGGAGAATAAGAAATCCAATTAATGCTTTGATCTGAAGAAGAATATTTAGAAAAGAGGAGAATAAGAAATCCAGAAACCTCTTTATCAACATGGCTTTATGTATTTATAAATTTGCAACTTCTACTCTACATTTTCTCCATTGAGTCCGGTCTTGTGGACCTTTTGGACCCATTGCATGGACTTCTGTATTGTGGACTCTATACCGCTTGAGCTGTCTGCCTTTTACTGTTTATATATTTAGACTGAAGAGCTTTGCTCTCATACTAAATTGGGTTGTCCCACGGACGTTTTTTCTTTTCCTTACTCTACGTTAACAGAATCAGCATTGCTGTCAGATGGGGCCATCTCACCTCTGTTGGAAAACCCCCAGAGAAGGAGAGCCACCACCTCCTGAGGAAGCCTGTTCCACTGAGGAACTGCTCTAAGTGTTCCCTCTAAGCTGTGGAGTCTTGTGAGCAAAAATTCTACTTTGCGAGCGACTGGCATTAAAGTTGTGAGCGAGCGGTTGTTGAATCTCCAATGACTCCAAAATAAATCCACGTTTAAAAGTTAAAGCAAGATTTATTCCAAAGTGTTTGAAAGAAGCAGGAACAAGAGAATTGTTAGGAATGGGCTCATGCCCCAGAGGGTAACATAATAAAGGAACTTTGAACTAAGTTATAACCAATAGATCCCTTTCCCGCCGGCGCAAATAAGGAAGACACTGACAGGTAATTACATGGGAATATAACGGTTTGCCTTTCTCAAAACAGACCCTTAGTTCACAGGCGAAAGACACTACTAACGAGCAAGCAGATAACAGAGTTTCGCTTTCACACACCAGCTGGATAACCTTGAGCTGTTCCAGGCACCTACAATACAAGAATGTGAAAAATACAACAGAGAAGGGCAAGGGGGGGAAGGGAATACACTCAGGGAACCAGAACCCTTAATGGCAGCTCACTGACAGCGGTTTGGCTGCTGCATAAATTCGTTTGCTCTGGCACCATCCCTTCCTGAGCGGAGACAAAAATGTGTGAGCCAGAGGCTAAAAAACTGTGAGCTAGCTCACACTAACTCAGCTTAGAGGGAACACTGGCTCTAACTGTCAAGAAGTTCTTCCTGATGTTTAGCCGGAAAGCAGACAGGTTAAGAGAGCTACCAAGCACAGGTTTGGTTAAGGGGAGACAAAGGGCTCTTGTGATGGACAGCAGGAGTGAGGAGAACGGGTGTCAAAGGGGAGATCCTTCATCATGGAAAAACAGCAGCCCAGTTCTAAAGCCCTTCCATGATGATAAATCCAGATGGATATAGATCAAGATGGGTAGCCGTGTTAGTGTGTCTTGTTAGGCCAAACGTCCATTTTGGGTCTATTTTCTGGACTATTGTGCATGACATAGAGCTTGATACAAAAAGGTTACTATGAGAAAGACTGTGATAGAAAGTTCAACTCGAGGGCACCCAGAGACGATGCCAGCTGTGAGTGATAATCTACATCGATCCAGAAGGGCCCCAGAGTCTTCAGCTCATCATGTATATGCAAACATGGAAGTTGACAGCAAACACAGAAACTCATTAGCTAGCCCAGACACCTTGTCTCCAGTTGACAGGCTTATGTCAGAGTTCTCCCCCTGCCAGACTACAATAGACGATCCATTCCACATGGCAACAGATGAATCAGTGTTACTGGTGTCCCGGCACGTACCTACTGCCCCCGCCCAGGTACCTCCTATTCAGTTAATCAATAGATTGGAAAGTGACCTCATAGCCAATCCCTGACCTTTGGGGTAGGGCCCCCTGGTAATCCCCTTGGGCCCCCCCCCGCCCCACTCGCAAGAGATGTTAAAACACAGAACGCAGAACAGCCACGCCATCTTCCCTTTTACCAACGACCTCTCTACATCTGCTTTTCCTCTCTGGTCCAGCTTCCTGTACCAAAACCCTTAATTCGCTTTGCCTTAGTCTGCAGCTAAGGTCAATACACGTGTTCCCGGCTGGTCTGGTTACACGTGCTTCTACCCCTTTTCTCCCCTCCTACCCACCTTCCCGCTGGAAGATTTAGGAGCTGTGCTATGCCGGAGGTAAATATCGCCCCTCAACAAGACACCCGCTAATGCAACCGTGCTGTACCCAATCTCTCTGATTTTACTTAGATCTTGTATGTGTGTATGGTATTGTGTTCGCTAAATGATATCCAGTAAAGCTGAGTGAATTTTACTTCTGTTTCTGTCTCGTCATTGAAACGCATCGGCACAGCCCATCCTTCGTAGACATAGACCTGAAGCCCGATTAATAAACTGTTCCAATTGTCTCTCCTAAAGAGCAATTCGGCTAACAGTCTGTAGCAGTAGAAAAGAGCAAGAGTCCAGTAGCACGAGGGAGGTCAGATGCACACCGCTCTCCCAAGACTATTAACTTCTTTAAACAAATACACCGTTTCAAACTCTTCAAGATACGAAGAGTGAGGCAAGGGAAGCTTCTGGGGGGAGACCAGTGGGGTGGCGACCCCCGGCAAACCCCAGCTGTCCTACAGCAAAGGAGTTAATCACCGAGAAGGAGCGACGGCGGAGACGCCAAGGGCAACTGAGCCGAGGAGGAGGCAGCAGAGTCATCAGAGGGAAACAAGCGTACAAACGAAGCTAAGTACCTTACAAAAATAGCTAAAGAATTATTATTGTGGGGAAATACTGGCTAGCAAAGACACGCTATAAAAGAAGAAGAAACTAAAAACTTTGAGCCGAAAAAGAAACAAGCAGAACAGATTCAAAAAAGCGGCTATTAAAATAATATGCAGAGGGGGGAATAACGGAGGAAAGAGGCTAAAAACCAGGGCTGAGAAGAAGTGAAAGTGAAAGACCGAAATTACAACTTTTTTTCGCTCTTGTTACCGTTTTATTGCAGGTGCCGTTTGCCTCTAAGACGCTGCGAGGGGCCGTGGTTTCGG
>NW_015165564.1:0-3700 GCF_001447785.1 Gekko japonicus
TGTTAACGTCCAAAATGCCACATGTCTGTACTCCGGAACTCTAGCAATGCAGGTTGCAGGGCTTTCTCAAAATAGATGTTGACTATTTAATGCATTCATGATGTCCAACGTGGGCAGGGTTAGGGATTCACGGCTGAAATTTGGGAAGTGGCCGCAGCAGATGCCATGGTTCCTAGGAGGAGCTTTTAAGACTGTGGCTTGTCTTTCTCTCGTCTCTTTGTGGCGCGAAGGTCATAAGTCTGATCCAGATTTCCGATTCACGAGCTCATGACGTGGTTGCCCAGTTCTGTGATGGATGGCAGACAGCCGTGCTTGTTGGGCGCTGGCATTGATTACAGAGGGCACCTCCTGACCAATGTTCCCTCTAAGCTGTGGAATCTTGTGAGCAAAAATTCTACTTTGTGAGCTCCTGGCATGAAAGCTGTGAGCCAGCGATTTGGCTACTGCATAAGTTAGTTTGCCCTGGAGCCCCATCCTTCCTGAGCTAAGACACAAATGTGTGAGCCAGAGGCTAAAAAACTGTGAGCTGGCTCACACTAACTCAGCTTAGAGGGAACACTGCTCCTGACTAGGGATGGGCACGGACCGGGAAAGTAGAGGTTTGTGTCCCACGAACCACGTGAGGTTTGTGAAGGTTCGTGGGGGGTCTCATGAACCATGTGGGGTCTCATGAACCACGGCACGTGACATGGAGAAGGCACAGCGTTTGAGAAAAGGTACCTTGTGGAGGGCACAAAAAAAGTCAATGGAATTCATGCTTTTGACTGTTTGCTTCCAAAAGAGAAATGTCAGCTCGGTGGGACAGTGCCAGGCTAAGGTCTCTGGTATAAGTGAAGAAGAGGATAGAAATTAAAATGTTTTTGATGCCTCTGGAGGGATCTAGATCCCCTGGTTCCAACATGCGGGAAGATAGGGGTGGACCGAAGGAGTTTCTGTCAAAGGGCGGTTTTCCTTGGACCTTGACTGGAGGGGCTGGTTGGTTCTGGGGTGTGGATGGGGGGGGGGCACCTTGCACGGGGCCTGAACTTGCGTTTCCTGTGTCGCACTTAATTTGCTTTATGCTTCTTAAATTAGCTAGTATTAGGTTTGATCCCAGGGCTGCTGAGAGCCACCATGGGGCCCCCAGACCAAAATTCCATGTGGGTCCCACCACAACCCTGCTCCACCATAAATACCATAGCAATACAAATCGCTTGGTTCTCTGATACTGTAAACAGAGTAATAATTTGTTCATTCGTAGGGAAAAAAAACAGGATAATTAAAGAATAGATTTTGCTTCACATCATCCAGTAGTTTACAGGCCTCTATATTTATATAGCTTATGTATCTATATAAGCATTCATAACCAGGGCTTTTTTGGTAGAAAAAGCCCAGCAGGAACTCATTAGCATAATAGGCCACACCCAACAACAGATTAGCATATCCAGCCACACCCATGAGAGCACAGCTCATTAGCACATTAGGCCACACCCATATGTTACCAGAAGTATAGTCATCCAGCCACACCCACCTTTTGCTTCTTCTTCTGTTTACCTTGTTTGTGGTCAAAACCCAGGGCCTTTTTTTGTAGCAGGAACTCCTTTGCATGTTAGGCCACACACCCCTAATGTAGCCAATCCTAATGTGTTTCTGCTGTTGGGTGTGGCCTATTATGCTAATGAGTTCCTGCTGGGTGTGGCCAACTCGGGAGCCAGCCGGAACTCCGTTCCTGTGCGTTCCTGCCCAAAAATAGCCATAACTGTGTAAAAGAAGCGGGGGCTGTTTCCCCCACCCCTTTTCAGCCAAACTGTTCCTCCTCTTCTGTTCATTAAACATTCTGAAAATGCCCTCGTTCCCTTTGTACAAGTCCCAAGGAGTCTCTATATCATTTTTTTACACAGCATATTTCTCCGATTATTTCTTTCCTTGGCATTGTATCTAATTTTGTAATTTTATATTTACACACAGACAGATAAATATCTGTCAATATAGAATACACTTCTAGTTCTAACTTCTAATCTGGGACGTCACATGTGCTTAAAGCCTGAAACAAAATGTATTTTAAAACCACAGATTATACCCACATATACCCACATATTTAAGTTAGAGTATTCCTTGCTGTGATATACACAAACAAAAGCATCCACTTATTCCACATTTATAACCTCTAATACATACTAATATAGATCACAATGCTTATCAAGTGTATGTGTGTGGGAGGGAGAGGGAAATCACCATTTCACTACTTTTATAGATTCTTTTGAAATATTAATCCCCCTCCCCTTCTAGTCATAATATGAACAGAGGTTTTCTGTTCTTCTGTTAGATATGTTTTAACTCCTCAGCCAGGGTAGGGATAAGAAAGAATTAGGCTGGAAAGGTTGGAGAGGACAAACACAGAAGAATTAGATGGGGGGGGGAAATGAAGTACACCAGGTTGGTTGATGGACTTAAATGAAGGCATACCAGGTTGGTTGCTGGGCTCAGGAATATCTCAAGAGAGGTTAATGTTTTCCTCAGCCAAGCAGTTTAAAAAGTTTGCAGCCATGAAGAGCTTTCTTTTTTAAAAAAAGAAAAAAAAACACTGCCAAAAACTTGCAGCAAACAGCATCAAGAAGTCAGAACTTGTTTCTGTTTCCTCTGCACTGCCTTGCCTGTCCCCCTAGTGGTCGCAGAGCAGAACTGCATTAAAAGTAAAATAAACTGAAATGCATCCACTGAAGGCAGGATAACTCCAGCTTCACTAGGCCCTCAAGATGACTTGTGCCCTCGGAATTTCGTACCTGTTCTCTTCCCTGTCAGCAGCCCTGCTGTTCCTGTGTGGTAACCCATATTTTGTAACCAATCCATTTGCCTTTCAGGACGGACAGCCACGCAGGGATGGCAACCAGTGTTCCCTCTAAGCTGAGTCAGCGTGAGCTAGCTCACAGTTCTTTAGCCTCTAGCTCACACATTTCTGTCTTAGCTCAGGAAGGATGGCTCCAGAGCAAACTGATTTATGCAGCAGCCAACCCACTCAATCACAGCTTTAATGCCAGGAGCTCGCAAAGTAGAATTTTTGCTCACAAGACTCCGCAGCTTAGAGGGAACATTGGTGGTGTTCCCTCTAAGTTGAGTCAGTGTGAGCTAGCTCACAGTTTTGTAGCCTCCAGCTCACACATTTTTGTTTCAGCTCAGGAAGGATGGCTCCAGAGCAAAATGATTTATGCAGCAGCCAAATCGCTTGCTCACAACTTTAATGTCAGTAGCTCACAAAGTAGAATTTTTGTTCACAAGACTCCACAGCTTAGAGGGAACATTGATGGCAACCCAAACCCCTTGTAGAGTTTTCAGTTTCACAGCTCCCCGTTATGTCCAGGACCTCTGACTCTGCTGTGAGAAGCCCACTAGTTTTAGGGGGGGGGGGGTTTCTCCCTCTCCTGAGTCAAAAAGGCTTCCCATAATGAACAATGTCAGTCTGTTTCTTTATTGATGCTTTGGAGCTTAAGAGGCTGGAAGTGAGTTTGGCTTGATTGGGCACACACAGGTTGAGATTTTTGGCACAGGAATGGTGACGGGGTGTTCACCTTCAGCCTAGACTACTACACTTCCTGCCATCCCCAGGGGTTGGTACCTCTGAGGACGGCATGGATGTGGGCCAGGACGCAGCACCCACTAAAGGAGAGCGAAGCCCCAAACACAAAAGCCTGCATTCGGCTGCCATTTGAGATATAAATGAAAC
>NW_015165565.1:0-1492 GCF_001447785.1 Gekko japonicus
AAGGGAAACCTTTACCTTTACCTATGATGATCCTGGCTGATTTATTTTCAGTTCCCTTCCTAATAATCCCCAGGCTCCATCCCCGATTCTCCAGGAGTTTCCCAACATCTCCTCCTGTTGGCCGGGGGGGACCTGGCAACCCTAATCCAATGGGCCATCATGGGCTATGGAACTCAGTGCTTTGCATGGGCCATCCAATAGGGCAATTGTGTGTAGAAGTGATTCGGGGTGTGTGTGTGTGCTCTCTTGGCAGTCCCGCCGGCACTCCTGGAGAAAAGGTGTCAGAACCCACAGCTGAATCAACGTAGTACACGCTTCTAGGAAGGTTTTACTTTTATTGAAAAGCCATAGATGCAATAACATGAACACTGTGAGGCAGCCCCGTAGCTAGGGAATTCTTTGGGAGGGGGCCTTGGGGGGGGCCGCCAGCTAATTAAATGGAAGTACAGTGCAGGTGGTAAGTTGGAGCACTTTGGGGGTAGCCCTGGAGGGAGGGGGCCCAGAAGAAACACAAGGGGGCCAGGCCCCGTGGGCCCCATGTTAGCTACGGGCCTGCTGTGAGGAATGGTGGGATACCTGTGCGCATAATAGGATATAGGGCATTCGTATGCACCCCCCCTAGTTAGGGCCAATGAGGCTCGATCCCATGCGCAGGATATTGTCAGACCCTCTAACGGTTGCGACGCTGGGAACGGAGAAGCCATTTCCTACTGAGGAGCTGATATCTATTGTCTGAAGAAGACCTTCAGGCCCCATCTGGAGACCGGGAACGCTACGTAGGGAGCAGCTTTATGTAGATACTTAATTTTATGGTCATTTTTAAAATCCCTTTTTATCTATTTCACTCCTCTTCTAAATGGCCCGGAGTCTGTCACACAGACTGAAGTGAACATTTCTTGTCCTCTTTTGAGGAATTTGGAGTCTGTTAAAGATCAATTCCATTTCGAACAGAGAGATATTTGAAGAGAGGAGGGGCATACGGTTGCCACCCTCCAGGGGGGACCTGGGGATCCCCCAGAAGCACAACTCATCTCCAGACAACAGAGATCTGTTCCCCTGGAGACAATGGCTGCTTTGGTGGGTGGAGTCTATGGCAGTATACCATGCTGAGGTCTCTCCCCTCCTCAAACCCTGTTCTCCCCAAGCTTGACTGCCAAATCTCCAGGAATTGTCTACCCCATAGTTAGCAAATAGGGTTGCCAAACCCCTTGGTTTGGCAGGGGTCCCCCACTTTTCGGGGGCTTCTACTTGCCACCAGCCAGCTGGCCGCCAGAAGAAACCCTGCCCCCAAGCCCCAACACCCGCAGCCACCCCTCTCCCTTCTCTCTTGAGAGGGAGGAGGGAGAAGGGTGGCTGTGGGCCAGGCACCCAATCTCCACGGAAATCAGGTGCGTGGGAAATGCCGGCTCCATGCACTTAAAGGGCCCCCTTTAATTGCAGGGAGCCAGCGTTTCCCACGCGCCCCATCTCCATAGAGATCAGGCATGCGGGC
>NW_015165565.1:1726-3677 GCF_001447785.1 Gekko japonicus
GCAGGAACACACAGGAACGGAGTTCCGGCTGGCTCCCAAGTTGGCCACGCCCAGCAGGAACTCATTAGCATAATAGGCCACACCCAACAGCAGAAACTCATTAGGATTGGCTACATTAGGGGTGTGTGGCCTAACATGCAAAGGAGTTCCTGCTACAAAAAAAGCCCTGGGTTTGGACAACAAACAAGGTAAACAGAATAAGAAGCAAACGGTGGGTATGGCTGGATAACCACACTTCTGGTAACAAGTGGGCGCGGCCTAATGTGCTAATGAGCTGTGCTGTCAGGGGCGTGCCCCAATATGCTAATGGGTTCCTGCTGTTGGGTGTGGCCTATTATGCTAATGAGTTCCTGCTGGGCTTTTTCTACAAAAAGAGCCCTGATATCATTATTATTCAAAGCAGCCTATTTCTCCAGGTCGTCTGGCTATCGGTTGTGATAGCGGGAGATCTCCAGTTGGATCCATCTGGAGGTGTGACAACCCTAGAGTTGATGCATGCACATTGCTCTCCATCCATGCTGCTGCCCCACACATTTTTAAAGGCATCCCTTTGCGGATGATGCCCACTGGGTCCATACAGTTGGGAGCTGGGGAGAAAAGGATAAAACCAATCACTAGAGTTAGCATATTCCTCTCAGCGTGATCAGTCTAGAAAACGGTCTGTTAAAAAGTGCTTTATGCAAGCAGTTAACATCCAACTGCTTGGAAACTAGGCCGTAAAGGGCTACAAAACAGACTATATATTTTTTTATTCCCTCTGTTTCTAAATAATAAAGGTAAAAATCACAGGGTGCAGAACAGCTTTGCATAGAATGGCCAAACAGCACATTCCCCATCCTACAGTGCTCCAAGTCTTGATTTCTGCAACTGTCGGATGTATGTCTGAAGACCTCACCGGCTGTGGGAAGTTAGCTCACAGGGACCAGAATCTGTAACAAGTAGAGTTGTCAACCTCCAGATGGATCCTGGATAATTGATTGACTGAGAGATTCGATTTATCCCCTGCCCTCCCCACCAAGGCAGGGTCAGAACATCAGAAGAGCCCTGCTGGATCAGACCAGTGGTCCATCTAGTCCAGCATTGTGTCTCACACAGTGGCCAACCAGTTCCTCTGGAGGGCCAACAACAGGGCCTCCATAAGCACATTAGAAGAGCACTGCTGGATCAGACCAGTGGTCCATCTAGTCCAGGATCCTGTCTCACACAGTGGTCAACCAGTTCCTCTGGAGGGCCCACAACAGGGCATAGAAGCCGAGGCCTTCATAAGAACATCAGAAGAGCCCTGCTGGATCAGACTAGTGGTCCATCTAGTCCAACATTGTGTCTCACACAGTGGCCAACCAGCTCCTCTGGAGGGCCCACAACAGGGCATAGAAGCCGAGGCCTTCATAAGAACATCAGAAGAGCCCTGCTGGATCAGACTAGTGGTCCATCTAGTCCAACATTGTGTCTCACACAGTGGCCAACCAGCTCCTCTGGAGGGCCCACAACAGGGCATAGAAGCCGAGGCCTTCATAAGAACATCAGAAGAGCCCTGCTGGATCAGACTAGTGGTCCATCTAGTCCAACATTGTGTCTCACACAGTGGCCAACCAGCTCCTCTGGAGGGCCCACAACAGGGCATAGAAGCCGAGGCCTTCATAAGAACATCAGAAGAGCCCTGCTGGATCAGACTAGTGGTCCATCTAGTCCAACATTGTGTCTCACACAGTGGCCAACCAGCTCCTCTGGAGGGCCCACAACAGGGCATAGAGGCTGAGGCCTTCCCCTGATGTTGTCTCTTGGCTCTGGGATCCAGAGGCTCAGTGCCTCTGAATGCAGAGGTTCCCCACAGCCACCATAGCCACTGATAGACTCCTCCTCCATGAATCCATCCAATCCTGTTTGAAAGCTGTTTATTCCTGTGGCCTTTACTACATGCCCTGGCAGTGAATCCCACATTTTAAGTGGT
>NW_015165566.1:0-785 GCF_001447785.1 Gekko japonicus
TAATGAGTTCCCCTAGCTTTTTTTTCTACGAAATGACCCCTTGCAGTGGAGCTGCAAGGCCGGCGGCGGCCGGGACCGTTGGGGGCGGGGGGGGTGGCCTTATGACACACTTCCCTAAGGCCTTATGACACACTTCCGGTGATGTCAGGGGGTGTGGCATATGCTAATGAGTTATACTAATGAGTTCCCCTAGCTCTTTTTCTACGAAACGACCACTGAGCAGACATGAAGCTGTTTTAGGGTGCGGTCACACGTGCCAGATAAAACTGGGGGGGAGCGAGGCTATTTCCTCTGGAGGAAATAGACCCACGGTTGCACGATCACGCCTCCCTTTGAAGCTGTGGGCGCAACCCGTCAGTGTGTGATCAGACATAACTGTGGGTGAGTCAGGGGTGGGGGTTTTTTTTGTGTGTGTGCTCTTTGTTTCCCATGCGCTTAAACAAGGAATTGATGAACCGAACCCCCACACTGAGGGCTCCTGTAACGATTCTTTGTTTATGGGTGTGTGTCTCTTTAAAAGTTTGGTTGCATGTGATAGTCTAGAGTGCTTGAAGAGGCAAGTGTGGTGTGATTGGTGAGTGACAGAGAGGGGGAGGGGTTTTGGAAGTGATGCTGTGTGGATGAATAGGTATGTCTATCAGGAGCGACAGTTGGAGGTTTTGACAGCTGTAGGGGGACAGTTGATGGGGACAGTTAAGCAGTCAGTTAGTTCGTTCTGAAGTCTGTGAGAGAAGCAGTCTGTGTGTGTGCAGTTAAGAACAGCTGAGGTTGTTCTGAGAGAACAG
>NW_015165566.1:1108-3701 GCF_001447785.1 Gekko japonicus
GGGGAGATGCAGGTGGTGAGCTGCTTATGGCCTGCTCAATCCCAGGTGCAAACCGTCCTGTAGTTGACTCAGATTGCTGTGTATCCTCCTCAGTACTTACAGTAGGTGCAGATCCTGATGCTTCTTCAGCTCTTAAAGGCACTGAATCCTCCCCTCTTAGGCTGTCAGGAGCTGGCTCTGGGGCTGAGTCAAGGGCAGGCATGACAGGGGGGAGCGAGGCTATTTCCTCTGGAGGAAATAGACCCGCAGTTGCACGATCATACCTCCCTTTGAAGCTGTGGGCGCAACCCGTCAGTGTGTGATCAGACGTAACTCTGGGTGAGTCAGGGGTGGGGTTTTTTTGTGTGCTGGTTGTTTCCCATGCGCTTAAACAAGGAATTGATGAACCGACCCCCCCACACTGAGGGCTCCCTATGGAGTTTGTGATGATGCACATACTGCGAAGGGGAAAACAATGGCAAGGAGTTGGGATGGCCTGATCAGACCATCCTTTTAAAAAAATTATTGTTATTGTTATTTTATTTGTTTTTTTTCCAAAACAAGTAATGCCATACTGTTCTCATCAACAAAGATACATAAACATAGAAGTGCATTTCAGTAACATATAAAAACTAATCCAGAGTTAACTTAACATTTCAACAGAAAGATCTTCTATAATACATAAGATCATTAGTCTGCGGATTTAGAGGAGTAAGGCTTACGAATATTGTCTTTTCCCAACAGAATTTTGTAATAATGTTTCACAACAATAACCATTTATGATAATGTGAGTTTGCGGGAAGTATACCATGTGTGGTGAGATACGAGAATATTGGAAACCAGGTTGATTCAAGTCTGGAATTGGAAGACTGAAATATTTGTGCTCTATGTACTTTATCTGTGATCAGACCATCCCGATGGCATGAGAATGCGCTGGAGCGATCTCCGTGGCCCGTTGCAATCTGTTTACTACCGGATTTTCCCCGGTGTCTTTTAACTCTGCTTTTGTGGCAGAGCAGAATGGGTTGCAACATATGGGAAATGTCCCTCTTCCGTGATCATCCTGTTTTGCCACGCTTTGGAGCCGTACTTAAAAGATACTACTTAAAACCTGGAGTTTTTGGTTCCCGACGGGCCAATTGCGGACTTTCCCCATCTGATCATTCCAGCGCACAATCCTCCTGTCGGGATGGTCTGATGTCAGACCAACCTGAACGGGCATAATTTTTAAAAAATCTCGATTCCGCGCATGCGCAGATCAACAAGTATGCAATGTCATGCCTATGCGCATGCACAAACATTTTTTAAAATAAAAACCACTGCGCACGCCTCCTTCAGTGGACACTGTCTAGACAATCCACAGTGGAGGCAGCACGTGGTAAGACGATTCACAGGGGGGGGGGCTGTCTGGTCCTGCAATGACGGATTAAAAAGATCAGGATCAAATTAGAGCCGGGCTAATGGCGGGATTAGCTGCCCGTCTGAATGCACCCCTGGAATCACAGAATTGGAAGGGGCCATACAGACCATTGAGTCCAGCCCCCTGCTCAATGCAGGATCAGCCTCGAGTATCAAAGAAGGTCGGTTGGTGGACACACAAGACAGGGCCTTTTCAGTGGCAGCCCCACGATTAGAGAACAGCCTCCCCAAGGCGATGCCTCCAGCCCCTCTCAATTTTGATCTTTAGGAGGCAGTTGAAGATGGGTTTTTTTTTATTATGTAGGACTGCATTTGGTTAAGTTTAGTAGTGGTCCCAAGAAGTTCTGGTTTGGCATTTTTAAAGTCGTTGATCCTATGTGTTTTATCAATGATCATAAGCCTCCTTGAGCTCCCTAAATAGCACTGCATACTTGATTCTGAGCACAAAAGGGGAATTTTGTGGAAACACCTATATGGGCTCCCTTCCCAGTTTGACATGGCTGATAACGGATCTCACATCTATGCGCCAGTGGGACAGAAATGATCGTCTCCTTACCGAAGGACAAAAGCACTACCGAGCACAGACTTCTGAACAAATCTAGGCGCAACTCTCGACAGAGCAGTGGAGCTAATTCAGATGGACACGTGTGGCAATTTCACAAGGATGGTCTATGATAAATTCATAGGTCCTGAGCATTGAGGCTTGTCTTGTGGGGTGGGGAGGCTCCTCTTCGGTAGTTAAGAATTCTACAAATCTGGAGAGGGCCTAATTAAAACCAACAGGGACTTTCCAAATTTGGGGGGGGGGGGGAGGACCAGGAGAAAACTTAAAGCTATTGTACTCTCTTTCTCTTTGAGAGAAGGTTCGGGGAAGAGATTGGGTTTGACGGCAATCAGAATACACCGGACTGAACAGATGAAGGAACATCATGCACAAGGTCCGGTGAGGCAACAAGCGGGGAATAGAAGACTCTCTGCCCGTTCCCTAACAGCGGAACATAATAGCATTAGTTAGATTAAGTGAAAAACATTATCTAGTGCTTATAAAAAATTAAGGCATGTGGGGAGTTAATTCATTTTGAGATATACTACTAAGCCACATTTCTCCTCCTCCTCCTCCTCCTCATATGACATTGTATGTAGAATAGCCAGGAGATCTTTAGTGTTATGCACTACCAGTAGTCATGTATGGCTG
>NW_015165567.1:0-3667 GCF_001447785.1 Gekko japonicus
AATTCAATGCCACCTGTATGTCTAGCCTACCATATACATAATCGGGACAGATAACACTTATGGAAGGGGGAATCAATCCCTACTCACAAGAGCATGTCAACTAATAAATCATTTGGCTGAAACTTGAAAGATGTATCTTTTGAAAAAATAACGATTTGAGAATCAATCCCCCCAATTAGAATGTCTCCTTCTTGGAAATATGTTTGAAGAATAGGGAGAGGGCCATGGAGAGTACAGTTAGCAATATCAGTCTCACTCTCTCTGTGTGTCAACAGCATGAGAATCAGAAGCACTAGCATGATTTGTCCATCTGAACTGGGGTTCCTCCTTATTCTTGTTACTAGGAGAGTCAGCATCATTAAAACAGTCTGGTATCTTCAGATAGATTTGCCACTCTCCTAATCAGACTGACAGGGCAGTATAGGGTTGCCAACCCCCCACCCGTTTTGCCAGGGGTCCCCAGTTTTGGGAGGGGTCCTACCTGCCGCCGGCCAGATGGCCGGCGGGGGAAGCCCCACCCCCAACACCCACAGCCACCTATCTATCTCCCTTTAAGTAGCCAGATGGCTGGCGGGGGAAGCCCCACCCCAACACCCACAGCCACCCATCTCTCTCCCTTTAAGTGTGTTTCTTCCCAAGCGCGAACTCCGCAAGCTTGCAGGGAAATGCCAGCTTCATTCTTAAAAGAGAAACGCAGCTGCTTTTAAAGGGGAAACACCGGCTGCCGGCTACTTTAAGTGCAGGGAACTGCCGTTTCTGGAGATCCAGCGCACGTGCGGGTGGGGGGGAGGCAGACGTCCCCAACTTGATGTCATCACGTTGGGGATGCCCCACCCCCTCCAGGAACGCCCCCAAAGTCCCCCGCTGGGGGTGGAAGATGGACTTGGCAACCCTACAGCAGTATCTGTCTCTACTCCCTAACCTGGCCTCTGAATGGCAAAAGATATAGTTATAGCAGAGTTCACTATCTTTGTGACTAGTTTATCTAACCATAACTGAAATTCCTTAGGGGCTTTGACAAACAGTATAATAATCATAGCTGATAATTCCAGGGGTAATAATAACATTTTTCAAGTTGAGTATCCAGGTTCTTTACAGCATACCTGGAAATTATAGCTGGGCTCTCCGGTAGGAAGGAAGGTTTTGGAATGACAATAAGCCACAAAGGGGTACTGGCCAAACAAGGAAATCTGGGCAAACTTGGGACTGAAGTACTTTTGGTAAACTTTTTTTTTTATCCCCTGTAAACAGGGTAGCTTTATTTGTTTTTTGTTACACCTACAAACTAAAAGACAAAAAGAAAAGGGGAAGGGAATATAGCCCCGGGATTTAAAGACAGAAAATCAAGCCCACACTATAACTAAAAACCCAAGAGTAGAGATCATTAGCAGTTAGTATTCAGTTAGTTTAAAAAAAAAATCAGCTTCTCATTTTAAATCAATGAGTCAGAGGATTAGTCAGTTCATATTAATTGAAGTTCAGTTTCTTTCAAGTGCTTGTTGAGAGTCATTCATCTTCATCTTCGTTCGCGAAGCTTTAAAGTTTAAAAAGGGTTGTTTCAGTTCTCTAACACGCAGATCATAGGTATCTCTGGCTGGCACTCCTCCTCCTGCTCCTGGGTCCTCGTCCGAGTCCTTCTTTGCAGCCTCTGCTCCACCTCCTCGTTTCTGCTGTTCTTCTTCCGCCGTTCCAAAATGCCGCCTCATCCATTCTTCAGCTTTTAAAACCTAGTCAATTTTCTCTCTTTTAACTTTATATTTAAACACAACACCTTCAGGAAAGTTCCAGGAATACTGAATTTGGTTGATTTGCAGGACTGAAATCAACTCTTTGTATGCTTTCCTTTTCTCTCGTACCTCAAATGGAGTGTCCTTTAGGACCCTGATATCCGTTCCTCCCAGGTTCATAGGGTTTGCTGCTGTTGCTTTAAGGACTGCATCCCTAGTCTGTCTTCTGAGAAACTTGACAACTATTTCTCCTGGCAGATTATTTCGCTTTATGTATTTAGAGTATGATCGATAAATCGCCTCAATTTCTGCTTCTACATCTGACGCTGATACTGCCAGCACCGGTGCGATAAACTCTGCCATTATTCTTTTCAAGTTTTCTCCCTGTGTTTCAGCAATACCCTGGAATCTGTGTGTCTTGTTTGCTTTCTCCATTTGTAAATTCAGCAATCTTCTTTCCTGTGCAACTTGTCTCTGTTCCAGCAGTCCCACCTTCTTTTTTTTACTTTCTTGGTGTCATGCGCTGTATCTTTCACTTTTTCCTCCGTTTGCAATGTCCTCTTAGTCAACTCAGCAATTTGCTGCTGCTGCTTTGCTAGGCTTTGGTTTGAGGCGGTCATTTGCTGGTTAATATCATTGAGTCTATCGTTTATTGGCTTGAGCAGCTCCGATAGCATGGAGAACACGTCAGCTGTCTCTTCCTGCCTCGGACTTTGACCGCCCTGCCCCGCAGTACGCAGTCTGCCTCGAGCGCCAAGATGCAAATTGTACAGCACACAGTCTATAAAGCCACAAACATAAAAAAACAACTGTGAGCTGAATGGCATCATCTGTTAGGAAACTGGTATGAGACTTCCTATATTGGTAAGATACATGAGACTTTGTGTAATAGTAATTTTTAAGCATGTTTCAGAAGCTACATTGTTATTAAGCATTGCTGCATGCTACACTTGTACAATTCTGTACTTTACAGTTCCATGTTCCTGAAGAAGGACCAGGAGTTTGAAACACTATCAACAACCTAGGAAAAGTGTTGAAATCTTCTCTGGACTTGACTGTTTCTCTTTATTATTGAGGATGTTTTACTCCCATATGTCATTGATGTGGCTTATCTTATGCTTCTTTTCACTGTATTAAAGTCTCTTTTTGTACTTTTTTACTTGCGGGCTTTTCAGTTCACAGTTGTTGTTTTTTGATGTTTGTGCCTCGAGCGTCAGCCATTTTTCAGCTTTGTTTATACTTAGAGAACCGAGTCTGCCTTCTCTCAAAATGACGCCAAACTTCTTCGCAAACTCAGTTAAGTCTCTCATGCACTTTAGCGTTTCTACTTTTTTCCTCCCCCCCACGCTTCACTGAAAGTTCAATTGTTTACGTCGTTAATCACCCGACGCCGCTATCCAGTGGGGGGGATTAGGACTTGCTTTTACTTTTAAGAACTTCTTTGCTTGTTTATCAAGCCTCTCCCGCATGTACTTCTTCTCTCCTCCCCCCCATTCTGCAAAGTTCGTTTATTCAGTTACGCCGGAGGAATCCTCCCGGCGCCGCTTTCAATTAGGGGGGGGGACTCACTTTTGAGGCTTTTCTGCTTGAAACATCCTCTGGATCATTGCCGGTCTATGCATAGACCTCTTGTAGCATCGATTCTCCGCTGATCTCTTCTGCTTGTTCCGGCTGGCATTGGCTATGCTCAGTGTAAACTGAGCCACACAGTGGACGAACCCTTTGGGGCTAGGGAGCGCCTCAATTCTCCGGCTTTATGCCATCAAAGAGGTCGCCCCCCCAGCGCCCCCGGCTTGGAGCCTTTTCCCAAGGCTCACCTCAAGTGGCACCCCTCCAGACCCCTGGTGGGCAAATCGTCTCCCCAGAGGTAGGGGAGAGCGACTGCCATCACCGAGCCACCGACCGGATGTCGTACTTTTGGTAAACTTGTGACTTCTTCA
>NW_015165568.1:0-3663 GCF_001447785.1 Gekko japonicus
GCACTCTGGAGAGAAGCCCTGCTTCTTCACAATCTGTGGGGACCTGGGTGGCCATCTACGAACGGTTGAGAAAGAGGACAGGAACCCTCAAAGAAGGGACAGAAGAAGACAGCAGCGGAACATGCTAAATTGACATAGTAAAGGTAAAAGTTCCCTTGCTCGAAAGCCAGTTGAGTCCGACTCTAGGGTTGCGGTGCTCATCTCCATTTCAAAGCCGAAGAGCCAGCGCTGTCTGAAGACGTTTCGGTGGTCATGTGGCCAGCATGACTAAACACCAAGGCGCACGGAACGCTGTTACCTTCCCACCGAAGTGGTCCCTATTTATCTACTTGCAATTTCTTGCTTTCGAACGGCTAGGTTGGCAGGAGCTGGAACTAGAGACGGGAGCTCACTCTGTCATGTGGCACCCGGGTCTTGAACTGCTGAACAACTGACCTTCCACAGCGTCTTAACCACTTGAGCCATGCGGGGATTCAAATTTATGCCGAAGGACTCGAAGCACAGCTCTCCCCACTGCCAGTTCGATCTTGTACCCCAGACCTAAATAGGGTTTCAGATTCTGCTTTGGGAAATGGCTGGAGATTTGGGGGTGGAGCTTAGGGGGAGGAGGACCTCCGATAGACCGCCCACCCTCCAAGGCAGCCATTTTCTCCAGAGAAACTGATCTTCTAGACTGGAGACCAGCTGTCATTCTGGGAGATTTCCAGGCCCCGCCTAAATGTTGATGGGGGGAGCTTTTCCAAGGCTGGTGCCATCCCTTCGGATGGCTGATTGCCTTGAATTCGCCAGACAGCCTGGGCAATCATAGAATCACAGAGCTAGACCTCCAGGGTCATCTAGTCTAATCCCCTGCGCCATGCAGGGAATTCACAGATACCTCCCCCCCCCCAACACCCCCAGTGACCCCCCTGCTCCAAAACAAAAAAAACACCCAACCCAACCCCCTCCAGGATCCCTGGCCAAACTGGCCTCGAGAACAATGGCTTCCTGACCCCAAAGTGGTGATCAGCATTTCTCAGAAACTCATTCGGATTGGCTACAATTAGGGGTGTGTGGCCTAGCATGCAAAGGAGTCCCTGCTACAAAAAAAGGCCCTGGGTTTTGACAACAAACAAGGTAAACAGAATAAGAAGCAAAAGGTGGGTGTGGCTGGATGGGGGTGCGGCCTAATGTGCTAATGAGCTGTGCTGTCAGGGGTGTGGCTGAATATTCTAATGAGTTTCTGCTGTTGGGTGTGGCTTATTATGCTAATGAGTTCCTGCTGGGCTTTTTCTACAAAAAAAGCCCTGGTTAGACCTAATAGCACAACAGCATCTTGAGCTTCCTGCTTCGGCAGAAGTCTCCTTGTGCCATGGAAGTATGCCACTGTTGAGCGAGTGGCATCGTAGGATCCAACCAGGCTTGCCTGCTGCCATCCTGCTCTTTTAAACAAAAAAGAATTTCTCTCAGGATGTTGGCGTGACATCGCTTGCGGGGAATGCCCGGAAGTGATGTCAGTCCTCTCTAGGAATTGCTAGGAACTCTCTAGGAATTGCTGGCGATTCCTAGAGGGGCATGACTCCTAGCAACCCTAGAGACAACACCGATAGTAACATCTTATTTAAAATATCGAGCAAACTGTTGTGGAACAGTGGAAGACATTTACAGGAATCAAAACGCCTCAAAGCAAAGCAGTCCCCGACAAGCATTGTCCTCTGCTTCGTCAGGAGCTGGCCTTATTTTGGAAAAGCCGGCCGGAGACTGTTTTCACCTTGCCTCTGAACCAGTCTGCGCCTTTGAAAGTGAGGCTCAAGGTTAAGTTGTAGACTAATCAGAACGCTGTTTGTAACGCTCAGCAAAATCCTGCCACCCGAAAGGGAGGAGATGGATGGCCAGGAGGAATGTAGGTAAGCAGAGGCAGACTTGCTTATTTTATTATTTATCTACTTTAATTGAGACTGAAGGCAACCCCCGGTTGGAACATCTGGGGGGATTTGCGACTGGAGTCTGGGGAGGGTGGCGTTTGGGAGGGAAGGACCTTGGCCAAGTCCATTTCCATAGAGTCCACCGTCCAAAGCAGCCATTTTCTCCAGGGGAGCTGATCTCTGTAGTCTCGGAGAGCAGCTCGGAGAGGTCCAGGCTCCACCTGGAAGATGGCAGCCCTGGCCCAAACAGTGGTACTTGGGTAGGGTTGCCAAGACCGAATTTACTTACCGTGGGGGAGTTCTGCGCCGTCCCGGGAGTCTGTGGGCGCGCGCAAAGCGTGCTCGCTGCCACCATGAAGCCACCCAGAAGTGACGTCATCATGTCAGTACGTTGGGGGCGGGGCCATTATGATTCGAGGGAAAACCATAGAGTTTTCCCTCAAATCATAGAGCATCCCGCCCCCAATGTGGCCAGCGTGATTACGTCACCTCCGGGGCCCGATTTGCTGGCGTCGGGTAACGGGCCTCTCGGGCGGGGGTTTACCCACCCCCCGGGGGGACTTGGCAAGCCTGTACTTGGACTTCATTTTAGTCGGGGCTTGATAACTCTGGGGTTAAGCCCAAAGCTTTTGAGCAAAGCTGGGTTTGGATAAAGGATCTGCAGTCTCGCAGAGGGGGGCAATGTCAAGTCGTTCTCCTTGGAAGGCGAGGAGCTTGTAAAGTGGAGGGAAGGTCAGAATCCGGGACATGATGTGAAGAAAGGGCAGCGATGTCGGGTGGTGCAAGGCCTTAGAGGGGTTTCTTTAAAAAGCCTCAAGAGCTTAAATGTTTTTTAATAATTACCATTAGCTGTGGCCTCTGGTTAGAATTGCTGGCGTAAAAGCTGCAGAACGAAATTTGTACACCTGCTTTGAGTGCCGAGCGTCAGTTTGCTTCTGGAAAAGGAGGAACCTGGCGGTGATATTTACTTAGTCCATCGATAATCCGAGGGACGCTTTCGCCCGTGCCGAATACGGCACTTGCAAACGATTGCTAAAGTGTGTTGGAAGTGGATTGAAAGCGCATTGTTGTGTGAAGGCACGTGTATGAAGGTGCCCTCAGTGTTACCTACCTTATTCAAGCTACCAGTATTTTCAACCACGTAGTTGTCATTGCGGGATAAGCCGGGATCATTACAGGTGAACAACCCTGTTACAGGGCTCTTTTTGTAGCAGGAGCGCCTTTGCATATTAGGCGACACACCCCTAATGTAGCCAATCCTCCAAGAGCTTATAGTAGCCCCTGTAAGAAGAGGGCTACGCAAAGGCAGGTTAATGGCAAATCGCCTCTGTTTGTCTCTTGCCTTGAAAACCCTACTGGGTTGCAATAAGTCAGGTGTAATTTGATGGCACTTTCCACCAACCCTTGGTATTCGTAAAACTGTACTGGCTTGCAGGGGTCAAGGGGCAGGGGTCCAGAAGGCAGGCAAGACAGAGGTGATAGCTTAGCATCTATACTACGTGTTGCACCCACATCTGACAGCCTGTCTTGGCTGGCCTTTATAGCCCTGTGCCTAAGGGTCATGCTTGCTGCCAGCTGCTCAGAAGCAACCCTGCAACTACTCATCTTTGTTTATCAGCTGGCATGCACTTTGCCATCTTGTCTGTAGCTTTGTTCTCAGCCTCCATCTGTGGTGCTCTAAGGGTGTGGGTGATTCTGGCATACTGGGAACGGCCAACTGTGGTTCACTTGCTGAATCAGGGCTAGAGGGTGTCGGTGG
>NW_015165569.1:0-821 GCF_001447785.1 Gekko japonicus
CACCAGGCTCCACCCCCAAAACCTCCTGGCGTTTTCCAACCTAGACCTGGCAACACCATTTCTGGCTCTATTGCCTGTCACTGTCATTGGGGCAAGCCTAAGCAGGCCTGCTCCAGAGTAAGTCTCACATTCCTCCCAGGAAAGTATTCTCAGAGCTGGAACCTCACCGTTCAGTCCTATGCAGATTTACTCCAGTCAAAGCCCACTGATTTCAGTTCCATTGACTTTGCGTCGGATTCCGCAGCCAGAGTGTTGCTTTGATGTGGAACAGGGTTATCTGCAGAAAAAGGCCCTGTCCCTTTAACAAAAGCTCAGGGCTGAACTACACAGGAAACTTGTTAATGAGTTGGATCCAGGTTTACCCACCTGACCCGTTTTCCCCAAGACACACAGCAGCTGTGGGGAAGTAGGGTCGCCAGATCCAGGTTGGGAGACTCTTGGAGATTGGGGGTGGTGGTGGAGCCTGGGGAGAACAGGGACCTCAGTGGGGTACAATGCCACAGAGCCCACCCTCCAAAGCAGCAGCGGAAACCGATCTCTGTAGTCTGGAGGTGAGCTGTAATTCCGCGGGATCCCCAGGTCCCGCCTGGAGGCTGGCATCTTTAGGGGGGGGGTGCAATTTTAGACGTCCGTGAGGGCCTGATTCAGATCTAGACCAGGGCAAAAGGTGAGGCAGGTGCCACTTCTCCCTCCACGGTGTGGTCCATAGAAGGCAGTGATAACTACTACTTAAAAAAGTAATAGGACCAATTGGAATCATAAGTCAGGTTGACGGCAACCAGGACGAGGGCTTTTTCGTTTGTAGCTCCGTCCTATTGGGA
>NW_015165569.1:1031-3475 GCF_001447785.1 Gekko japonicus
CTTGTCTATGTTTTTAAATGATGTATTTTATTCTATTACTGTAAAATGTATACTGCTTATCAGTTTTTAGAAGCCGCCCTGAGCCCGCCTGACGGGGAGGGCGGGGTAAAAGTGAAATAAACAAATAATAGAATCATAGAGTTGGAAGGGACCTCCAGCAGGGTCATCTAGTCCAACCCCCTGCACAATGCAGGAAATTCACAATTACCTCCCCCCACACCCCCAGTGACCCCTGCTCTGGGCCCAGAAGAGGGAAGAGAGGTCTATCCACGTTTATCAGCCAAACTGGGTAGAGGAACCTCCATGTTCAGAGGCAAGATGCCTTTGAATGTCAGCCGAGCCTTTATGCCCTGGTCATGGGTTTCCTGTGTGTGTGTGGGGGAATCTGGTTAGCCAGTGTGGGAAACAGGATGCTGGACTGGAGAAATCGGGGGGTCTTCAGTCTTTTTGAGCCTCTGGGGACCTTTGGAATTCTGACACAGCATGGTGGGCTCAACCACAAAATGGCTGCTGCAGGAGGAGGAACCAGCTGCAAAAAATTGGCTGTGTCAGCTTACCTTCAGTCATGTAATGGAGCTCCCTGTGCTGTGATGGCACCTGCTGCCAAAGGGACGTTTTTAAAAATCTGCGCCGCCAATCAAATTTCCAATGGCCAGTCAGAAGCCTTGCTGGGCAATCAGAAGCCCCACCTGGCTCCGCCTCCTTTCTAAAAACACTTGGTGGATTCCAGGAAAATTGTCAGGGGCACCCACAGGCACCACACTGGGACCCCTGGGACAAACCATTCCCCAATCCAATTTTTAGGAAAGTTGGAATGCAAAGGCTGCAAGGCCACTGCAGCTACACTAGGCCAGAGTAAAATGCATTAGTAGCTGCTCGGAACACCCGCACGTAAACAGCTCTCTCTCTTTCTGAGGAATGCATCTGTCGTTCCATTTCAGTGTTCTGCTGTCAAATGGGATAGAGGAATTTAACAGGGTGCCCATTTTAAAGGACAGTGGCAAGTGACAACCATGTCCCATGGGAAAGGAGAAAACCGGGGAAACAAGAGAACCGGGTCAGGGCCGGACGTGCTTAGAAACAGGGGAAGGAAAAGCGAAAGAGGGAGCCGCCCGAACTGAGCGATGGAAGCAAAAGGGCAGCTGGGAAACAGCAAGGAGGAGAAGATAAGAAAAGGAGGGGATTTGCAAGTAAACACGAGTAGATTGCTGAATTCATCTGTTTTTCCAAGCCGTAATCCAATTCCCAGGGCTCGTGTCTTAACTCAACTCATACGCTACCTCCAAAAATTCTCATCACCTGACTCGGGAGCCCTTTATCTTCAGCTCACATGTGTGGGAGGTGTTTGTGGTTATTTAGCGATAAGGGGAACGGTGCTTCATTTGGCTTGTCTGGAGTGCAGCAGGCAATCCAACGGCAGCTTCCTCTGAACTTCAACGACAAGCTACTCGGTGAGGAGCCAGATCCGAATCAGCTGCTTTATACAACCAGGTGGAGTTGAACCTTTGGCAAAGGGCTGTTGTGTATAGTATACTATAGTAGAGTATAGTTTGTACTGCCTGTCGCTGTCAGTATGCTCCTATGATGTAATTTCTTCATTGTTTCTTGCATACTGTTAATGCTAATACTTTGGTGTAGTGGTTAGGAGTGCGGACTCTAATCTGGGAGAACCGGGTTTGATTCCCTATGCCTCCACATGCAGCCACTGGGTGACCTTGGATCAGTCACCAATTCTCCCAGAGCTCTTCTTCCACAAGCAGTCCCCGAAAGAGCTCTCTCAGCCCCGCCTACCTCACAGGGTGTCTGCTGTGGAGAGAGGAAGGGAAGGAGATCATAAGCTACTCTGAGACTCCGAGTGAAGGGCGGGGAATAAATCCAATCTCCTCTTCTTATTTGTTTCAGCTCCTTCAGATTTCTGCTTTTGCTCAGATTTATGCAATCCAAAAGCTATGACATTATTCATTGGATGTCCATTCCTTTTGATTCTACTGACTTACGCTGGGTAATCCACCTTGAATCTCAATGTGAAAGGTGGACATAAATAATATGAATAAATAAAACATCATGTCACCTGACCTGGTTGATGCAATACCACTATCTGGCCACATACAGTGGTGGTGCTGAAGGGCAACAGAGAACAGGCCAAGAGCTTTTCCTCCTGCAATCTGCCATGGTGGCATACACAGGAATAGGGAAACCCCAAAAGACCAACGGGGGGGGGGCAGTTTCAGCCAATTGCTGCATGTATGTGCAGCCTGCAACCTTCCTTGCTTGGGAGGGGTGGAGAGAGAGTCAACTCTACCCAACTCTATCCTGGCCTGACCTGCTACCTCCCTGGACTTCTGGTTGCACCATCAATTTACAAAGGGCAGGACCTGTATAAATGTTGTTCCTGTTGGTCTTTTGGGTGCCTGTTAGAATTGGGCCCACTGGTCCAATTGCTT
>NW_015165570.1:0-852 GCF_001447785.1 Gekko japonicus
TGGGGGGGGGGGTCGGAAGAGAGGGGGGGCGAGGGAGGGCTTCCCTCTTGAATGGCAAAAGAGGAGCGGAAGGGCTTCAGACAAGCAACAAGGCAGGTAGAAGCCCTGCAGCTGGATCCCAAGAAGGTCAGGTGGGAAGCCCTGTTGGTCTGAAACAGCAAGGCAAAAGTTGAGTCCAGTGGCACAGGGGCGTAGACTTTCCCATTTCCCCGGGGGCTGGGCAAGTGGTATTGCCATGCTAGGTCCTGAAAAGAACTGGGGCCCAGTGACATCATAGGGAGGAGCCAGTGACATCACGGGCCATTGTCACTATGGAGGTGGAGCCCTGTGGGATTTAGGAAGGGGCTCCCCAGAAATTTTGGGGGGGGGCAATGCCCCTGGGCTGGGCTAAGTCCAGGTGGGAGTTGGCCAGGGCTCTCATTCCACTCTGCGACCTGTCATTCCAGTCCCAGAGCACTGAGCCTATTCCCTGGCTGAGCAAGAGGCATTGCCATGCTAGGTCCTTAAAATAACTGGGGCCCAGTGACATCATAGGGAGGAGCCAGTGACATCACAGGCCATTGTCACCATCTATAGAGGCGGAGCCATGTGGGATTTATGGAGGGGCTCCCCAGAAATTTTAAGGGGGGGCTGTCATTCGGATAAAAGGAAGTACTTCTTCACCCAAAGAGTGATGAACACATGGAATTCACTGCCACAGGAAGTGGTGACGGCTAAAAGCATGGACGGCTTCAAAAGGGAATTAGATAAGCATATGGAGCAGAGGTCCATCAGTGGCTATTAGCCACAAGGTATAGATAGGGACTCTGGGGCAAGTGATGCTCTGTATTCTTGTTGCTTGGGGGGGGGGGT
>NW_015165570.1:913-3529 GCF_001447785.1 Gekko japonicus
CAAGGTTATAAAGTCTGCTTGCATAAGAAGAGAGGGCAATATGTGTGTTAAATAGTATTTTATTTTCATAAAAACCAAAAACATATTCCATGTTACATAGTTCATCACCCTCGCTTATGGAGTCACTTTACAATACTTCCACATTTATCCAATTATACAGACGTTCCCATCTTTCTATAAACAGACTTTCCTTTTGTCCCTGAAGCGTTACACTTAGTTTATCCATCTCTGCTACTTCTAATAACCTATGTACTAGGTCTTCTTGGTTAGGTATATATTCTTGCTTCCAATATTTGGCTATTAATATTCTAGCAGATGTTAATATATAAATTATCAGGTACTTATCTTTCCATCTAATGTTCTCTGGCAGCATGTTTAGCAGCATCGTTTCAGGAGATATCTCTATTTCAATTTCTGTTATTTCTAATATTACCTTCGGCACCATTTCCCAGAACCTACGAATCTTTACACAACACCACCACATGTGAAAAAAAGTGCCCACCTTACATTTACATTTCCAACAGTTCTTACTGAATGTGGGATCAGATCTTGTACTTGCTCTTTAAACTTTAAAGGTAAGTCCTTACCTTTAAGGTTTAAATGTAATACAGGGGTTTTTGCGCATGTGCAAAAATCGCCATCCTATGGATGGCTGCCTATGCACATGCTCAAACTGAGTTAAAAAACAACAACAAACCCCCCCGATGCCCACTGTGTGTGGACGGGCATACAGCGATGGGATCCGCAGACAGGAGGTGAGTGTGATCACGTTTCAGACGGCATACACTGCACCGGTTCCAACACGTACAGGCCGGCTGAAACGGCACGTCTGAACGCACCCAGAGTGTTGGACTGGATGGGCCTTTGGCCTGATCCAACATTGGCTTCTCTTATGTTCTTATTCCAGTCCCAGAGCACTGAACCTATTCCCAGGGGCTCTTATTCCACTCTGTGACCTGTCATTCCAGTCCCAGAGCACTGAGCCTATTGCTAGGGATCATCATTCCACTCTGGGGACTCTAATTCTAGTCCCAGAATGCTTCTGCTACTTCCAGGGGCTGTCATTCCAGTCCCAGAGCACAGATTCTCTTCGTATGGACTGTCTTTCCAGTCTGGGGGCCGTCCCCAAAGACCTTAACTGAAAAACCATTCCTCACTTTCTTTGCAACTTTTCTGTGTGTGCTGCAGTGTATTTGTGGAACCCATGCAACTCAGTTGGCTTTCCTGGCTCCTGTTATCTCCAATGGGCCTTCAAGCCTCTCCCATTGTTTCCAGTGGACAATCCTGTTGTTCCTTTTAGTACATCGCAACTGGTTGCCCCTTTAAAACTGTACCACACCATTTTAAGTAACAGCAAAATGAAGAGCATGAACATGTAGAGAGTGCACATTCCTTGGCAATGTTCTCTCTGGGCTGCACACAGGGCAAAAGTAAATTCCAACAGGCCTGTGATCTGCAGGTCGTCCCCCCCTCCAATCTTGTTCAGGCAGATGGGCTTATCATTTAAAAATTAAATGGAAACTGAAAGAAGAACTTAGGAGTGGCTGAAGCAGCCCCCCCCCACATGTTCTTTTTTTTTTTTTTTGGTATAAAAATTTTTTTTTTTTTTTTTTGTGTGAAATGAGAGTCCAACTCTAGGGTTGCGGTGCTCATCTCTGTTTCAAAGCCGAAGAGCCAGCGCTGTCCGAAGACATTTCCATGGTCATGTGGGCGGCATGACTAAACACCAAGGCGCACGGAATGCTGTTACCTTCCCACTGAAGTGGTACCTATTCATCTACTTGCAATTTCTTGCTTTCGAACTGCTAGGTTGGCAGGAGCTGGAACTGGAGATGGGAGCTCACTTCGTCATGCGGCACACGGGTCTCGAACTGCTGAACTACTGACCTTCCACAGCCTGCAGTTCAGCATCTTAACCACTTGAGCCACCGCAGCTCCTTCCAAGGATATATAGACCCAAGTAAAATAGAGACACATTTCCCCCAAAAATGTAAATTGGAGCCAAGCAGGTATGTTGGGCCCAACAGAGGTTTCGCAGTGTGACTGTTGCTACATTGAAAGTGGGTGGAGACAGCCAGGGTTAAGGACTATACTTCCTTTCCCAACAGGCACCAAACATATTCAAAAATTGATATGTTCTGGGCAGTGTTCCCTCTAAGCTGAGTTAGTGTGAGCCAGATCACAGTTTTTTAGCCTCCGGCTCACACATGTTTGCCTTAGCTCAGGGAGGGCGGGCTCCAGAGCAGACTAATTGATGCAGGAGCCAAATCGCTCCCTCATAACTTTAATGCCGGCAGCTCACAAAGTGGAATGTTTTCTCACAAGACCCCACAGCTTAGAGGGAGAACTGGTTCTGGGTATCAAAAACCTTAAATTGCACAGTCCCAGTACGGCAAGCGAGTTCAATGACAAGTCAGGAGTTCAGCAGAGCCGCGTTGATAAAGCTCCAGGGCTGCGTTGAAGAGAAACCTCAGCGGCAAGACCAATGGGTGTGTGGGGCCAAGTCAGGAGCTCCACTAAGGGGTGTAAGGCCAAGTCAGCCGAAGCAACCGCAGGCAGTGGGTCGCAAGTCCTTTTATTTATTTTATTATTTTATTTCTTTGGATTTGTATCCCG
>NW_015165571.1:0-3354 GCF_001447785.1 Gekko japonicus
CTAGTGTGATTTGTACAGCGCGACATATTCTGTTTGTTTGTATAACGGCATTCGCTGTTATTTGTTTGCCCGCCTGGAGGCTGGCAACCCTTTGTCCCTGGAGGAAATGGTTGTTTTGGAATGTGGAGTCCATGGCATTATCCCCTTTGCGGTCCCTCCCCTCCTCAGACCCAATCCTCCTCGGGCTTTACCCCCTTAAATCTCAAGGAATTCTCTAACCTGGAGTTAGTGACCCTATCTCCTGCCCACCACTCTCCTTTTCCTACCTCATTTTCTCCTTTTCAGATAGAAGAAGAGAAAAAGAGGTTGGATTTATACCCACCCTTCACTACCCAAAGGAGTCTCAGAGCGGCTTACAAACTCCTTTCCCTTCCCCTCCCCACAACAGACACCCTGTGAGGTAGGCGGGGCTGAGGAGAGGGCTCCCCTGAGAACTACCCTTGAGAGAACAGCTCTGAAAGAACTTACGATTGACCCAGGGTCACACTAGCAGTTGCATGTGGAGAAGTGGGGGATCGAACCCGGTTCTCCCAGATTAGAGTCCGCACTCCTAACCACTACACCAAACTGGCTATTCACCGACCAGCCTTTTTATCTCACTCCCATCTTCAGCTGTATTTATTACTCATTTACTTAATTTATACCCCACCTCTCTCTGCTGTAGGGACCAAAGCAGTTTCTTTTCCTCTCTTCCATTTTATCTCACAACAACCCTGGGAGGTAGGTTAGGCTAAGTGGACGTGATTTCCCCAAAATCAGCCAGTGAGCTTTCACAACAAGATGGGGATTTCAGGCAGAGTTTGCACCAACAAGAGAGTTCCACACACAAAAAGGGCCAATCACTAGAAAGGCCCTTCTTCATGGAACTCATTTCCAAGCCCTCGATACCCAGGGCAGAAGAAGAAGAGATTGGATTTATACCCCGCCCTTCACTACCCAAGGGAGTCCCAGAGTGGCTGACAAACGCTCTCGCCTTCCCCTCCCCACAACAGACACCCCATGAGGTGGGCGGGTCTGATAGAGCTCTTGACAGAAACTGCTCTTTTTCAAGAACAGCTCTTATCAGAACTATGGCTTGCCCAAGGTCACATCAGCAGGTGCAAATGGAGGAGTGGGGAATTGAGCCTGGTTCTCCCAGATTAGAGTCCACGCACTTAACCACTACACCAAACTGGCAACCAAAGCAGGTGGCCTCCTGTTTGAAGGAGGAAAAGGACACTAGAAAGAAATCCTGACCAGTGCCTCAAAGAGACTCACGTTCAAGGCCTCGACAGAGACTCCAGCAGAGATATCTCCCAGACTCCCCCAGAAAATTCCAGAATCTAAAGCACGGGGGACAAGAGAGAACTCTCTAGGACCACGTGGTTCATGTTGAGCTGGTGTCCCCTAGCCCCACTTCTGGGATTTCTAATCCAGATTGGGCTAGAACTATCAGAGCATGATGCCCCCAGTTGCCATTTTGGCTACTTGGAAGAGAAGGATTCCACCAGCTAAGGCACTCATTAACATAATAGGCCACACCTAACCCGTGAGATCAAGTTTGGTGTAGTGGTTAAGTGCGTGGACTCTAATCTGGGAGAACTGGGTTTGATTCCCCACTCCTCCGCTTGCACCTGCTGATGTGACCTTGGGTCAGTCACAAGCTCTGGCACAGCTGTCCTTGAAAAAGAGCCGTTTGTGTCAGAGCTCCCTCAGCCCCACCTACCTCACAGGGTGTCTGTTGTGGGGAGGGGAAGGGAGAGGAGTTTGTAAGCCGCTCTGAGACTCCAAGTGAAGGGCGGGGTATAAATCCAATCTCTTCTTCTTCTTCTTACGTTAAGCAAGGTTGGTCAGCCCTGCTGGATACTGTCCCAGTGCTAATGTGTGACAGGCGGTGGGAGGGCGGGCATCTGGGAGATGAGGGTTGCCCGCACCTGTACTCTGCAATCAAAGAGACGGCGGCTCTGACAGACGATGCCTTCTGTGCCGTAGAATGGGGGAAGCAGTGCTGACACCGGTGCACGTGTGATGGAGGGCAGGTGCGGGTGGGGTGGGGGGCCTCCGGTGAAGAGAGCCACCACCCGGTCCGAGATCGTTCCACTGCTTGGACAGAGTGTGACAGAGTGAGGCCGATGGCCCATTCAACATTGGCTTCACTTATGTTCTTAAGGTATAGATAGGAACTCTTGGTCTGGGGCAAGGGATGCACTGTATTCTTGGTGCTTGGGGGGGGCAACAGTGGGGAGGGCTTCTAGTGTCCTGGCCCCACTGCTGGACCTCCTGATGGCCCCTGGTATTTTTGGCCACTGTGTGACAGAATGTTGGACTAGATGGGCCATTGGCCTGATCCAACATTGGCTTATCTTATGTTCTTATGATTTTATTAGATGTATAACGTGGCATTTCTCAAGCAGAGGGGCAGAGGCTAAGATTTCAAGGTAACGTTGTCGGGCCACATGTGCCATAAAATGTAATGCCAGGCACAGGAGATAACAAACTTTACAAAGGACACAGGAAAACCCAATTGACAATATTAATCTTTTACTGAAAACCCCCCACAAACATGCGTAAAACTTACTTTTGACATTCCAGCTAAATGCATATTAGCTCTACAAATCCTTCACAATATCATAACTATTATTACATATTAATAGTGGCTATAATAACCCATTTCAGTGAAGGAGACTGGAAAAAACCTAGCCCATCCTTTTTGGCGTGGAGTGCGAAATATGGGGCATCCTCTTATTTTAATGAGCTGCGGCCCTTCCTTAGCTGAATTTCCCCCCCTTCCGATTAAGGCTTGTCAACTCCTTGGAGGGAGGAACGGCAGTCGCTTTGAGAGAGGTTTTCTGAGATGTTATTTACCTCTTTGGCGGCCCATTTCCACACACTACGCCTCTATGAGAGGGCCAGGATATTTCCTCCCTCTTTAAGCCTGTTACCAACTCTAGCACAGACACTTTTCCAAATGAAAGTCATTAGGTAAAAAATTAATTTTCTCAGCCTGCTCAATAAAGGCACAGTCTCAATGAAGGAGTTCAAGGGGGGCTATGAGGAGCCAGAGGTAGGGAGGAAGCCTTGGCCCAGGGCTTAGTCCTGGTCATTCCTGGCTCACGGAGAATTGGGGGAAGGGTTCATGGGACAGGGGAATCTTACTTCTCCCTCCTAATTCTCTCTGGGGGGAATCTGGGGGTGAGTAGGGAAGACAGCTGGGATTGGGAAATTCCCATTCCACAACATTCACACTGCAAGTCCAACAATATCCGCCCCATTTCTACAGTATGGTGTTGCTGGGCGATGTTACCCCTTTGAAATTACTGGGTAACTACTGAGTTGGGGGACACAGCCTTTTCCTTTCAACCCAAATTAATCCTA
>NW_015165572.1:0-243 GCF_001447785.1 Gekko japonicus
GGAAGACAAACAGCAGGGTCAAAGGCTCACGAAAGGCAGGTAGCTCTGGGTGAAATATAATGATGTGAGTCAGAAAGCTTGCACCCAGGGAAATTTCGTTGGTCTCTAAAGAGCCTCTTGCTCAGAGTGAAAGAGGAGAGCACAAAATTGGGCTTGAAGCTCAACATCAAAAAAACTAAGATCATGGCATCCGGCCCCATCACTCCTTGGCAAATAGAAGGGGAAGTCTGGGAAGTAGTGACA
>NW_015165572.1:571-3421 GCF_001447785.1 Gekko japonicus
TCCCTGGAAGGCCAGATAATGAAACTGAAGCTCAAATACTTTGGCCACCAAATGAGACGGGAGCACTCCCTGGAGAAGACTCTGATAAAGACTCTGGTAAAGATTGAAGGTCAAAGAAGACGGGGACAGCAAAGGATGAGATGGTTAGACAGTGTCATCGATGCAACGAACATGAAATTGAGCAAACTTCAGAGGACGGCGGAAGGCCTGGCATGATCTGGTCCATGGGGTCGTGAAGGTCGGACTCGACTGTGCGACAACCACCACCACAACAACAACCTCTGTTCATCTCCCCCCCCCCTTCCAATATTTGGGCAACAGCCTTTTGCACATAGATGAAGATGGGTAGCCATGGTAGTCTATCCGTAGCAGTAGTAAAGAGTAACAGTCCAGTAGCACCTTAAAGACTAACGACGGCCCCGGCCACACGTGCCGGAAAACGCGGGGGGGGGGGATGGCTATTTGCGCCGTCGCATTCTGATCCGCAATTATGCAATCAAATGAGATGGCGGTGACCGGTGGTTCGGCGCGTGCTGCAAAGAGGACACCGGAGGGAATAGGCCGGCGCCGGCGCGATCACACCGAACGAGTCCGTCTGCAGCCCGTGGCAAACAATTTGCTAATCGATCGTTGCAGGTACTTTTCAACTGTGCATTTTGGCGGCATGCCACGGGTTGGCCACGGGTGCGCTATGCTTCCCAGATGTTGGGTGTGATCGCGCCCGACATTTGTGGTGGGGTATGAACTTTCGTGAGTCACTGTTCACTTCTCTTAGACTTTTGCAGTCCCCCCAGATACAATGGGCTAAATATAACGTGGAGATGGACATGTCTCTTTATTTAAAGGATGGCCAAAGTAGTAGAATAATCTTGCCACTTTTGGGGGACCCGCGTATGTGTAAAATGCCATCAAGGTGCAGTAGACTTAATAGCAAATGCCACAGGGTTGCCAGATCCTTTCTGGCAACTAGTGGGGGATGGGGGGAGGGACTTAACAGGAGAAAGAGGAAGGCCCTGGCCACATCATCAGTGGCGCATAGGATACAGGAACATAACATATAAAACTCCTAGACTTACAATCAAAATAAGAAGAACAAAAGAACATATATACTTGCAAAAAGAACAAAAGAACATATATACTTGCAAGCAAAAAGACTATATTAACATTATTAGGTGTAAGAAGTGAAACTACTAGCTACAGAATGAGATCAAATAATTATATCGAAAGAAAAACGAGACAATGAACTTCCCTGTTATGCATTTATGTTTGCATGTTTATGTCTGTCCAATATTTTTGAAATAAAAATCTTTTAAAAAACCAACGGGCCGCCCCCCCGCCGGTAAGATTTTTCTATTTGGCAACCCTACAGGAACATAACGTATAAAACTCCTAGACTTACAACCAAAATAAGAAGAACAAAAGATTACATATATACTTGCACGCAAAAAGACTATATTAACATTATTAGGTGTAAGAAGTGAAGCTACTAGCTACAGAATGAGATCAAATAATTATATTTGAGAGAGAGCAAGTTTGGTGTAGTGGTTAAGTGCGCGGACTCTAGTCTGCGAGAACCGGGTTTGATTCCCCACTCCTCCACTTGCACCTGGCTGGATGACCTTGGGTGAGTCGCAAGCTCTGGCACAGCTGTCCTTGCAAAAGAGCAGTTTCTGTCGAGTTCTCTCAGCCCTACCTACCTCACAGGGTGTCTGTTGTGGGGAGGGGAAGGGAAAGGAGTTTGTAAGCCACTCTGAGACACCTTTGGGTAGTGAAGGGCGGGGTATAAATCCAGTCTCTTCTTCTCTTCTTCTTCTGTATATCGAAAGAAAAACGAGACAATGAACTTCCCCTTTATGCATATATGTTTGCATGTTTATGTCTGTGCAATATCTTTGAAATAAAAATCTTTTTTAAAAAATCAGTGGCACATAGGGAGTGATGTTATCACACTGCAATGTTGCTGTGAGACTCTGGTGTTTGGGTAAAAACTCTGTGGTAAAAACGGCTTCTACCATAGAGTTTTTGCTCAGATATCAGAATGGGATATGATGATGTTATTTCCTGTGCGACACCAACAACATTGCCTGGGCTTTCCTCTTTCTCCTGCTAAGTCAGCTGATTGGTGGCTGGGGGGCACGGCCTGGCAGTGAGAGACCCCTGCTTCCATGGGGGGAGGGGGAGGTCTGGCAACCCTACAATGCCAGCAAGGGGTTTTCAAGGCAAGTGAGAAGCAGAGGTGGTTTGCCATGGACTTACTCTGCAGGGCCTACTTGGTCCCCACCCATAGCTAAAACATAGAGAGGGCCAATTGTTTGTCTAAGGCAGGGCCCATTAGGACACACAATGATATTACAACTACTATTATCCCATCTGCAAAGGCAAACCAAAATTCTCTGGGTGGGTCCGTTGCTTGTATCAGAGTTTGTGTTGTAGGATACAGGAAATACACTCTTCAGTCCAACCACTGACACAGGGCTTCTGATTGTTGGAAGGTTCCACTAGTTGTAAAAAATAATCTTTCCCTACCCTCAGGGCTCCTTCTTTCTTTCTCTGTCTCTTGTTTCTTCACAGACAGTATTCTCCACTGGAGTTTCCCTCCTACGAACTTGCTATGTTGCAGCAAAGACAAACAGGAATGACTGAATTTGACAGCCTGAACAAACTCCATGATACTATCTGGGGGGGGGAGTGCCCCTGTTGGGAAATCCCAGAGAGGCCTTGAGCCCCCCTGAAGCTTAATCCCAAGTGGAGAGTATGAGAATGACCACAATAAGGGATCCAATGTCTGTTTTGTGAGTCTTTCTGAAGATACCAATGGCTCTTCTGCGGAGTAAGATGTTTTAAAATCAA
>NW_015165573.1:0-1216 GCF_001447785.1 Gekko japonicus
TGAAGGTCCATCTAGTCTAGCATCCTGTCCCATACAGTGGCCAAAACAGGGAATGGAGGCCGAGGCTTTCCCCTGATGTGGCCTCCTCGGTCTGAGATTCAGAGGATTAGTGCCTCTGATCATGGAGGTTCCCCTCAGTCACAGTGGCTAGTAGCCACTGATAGACTTATCCTCCACGAATCTATCCTTTTCAAGCCGTCTATGCCTGCATCCATCACCACATCCTCTGGCAGCAAATTCCACATTTGAATCACCCTCTGTGTAAAGTAGTATTTCCTTTTGTCCGTCCTGAACCTACTGCCCGTCAGCTTGACTGGATGCCTTCGAATCCCAGTATTTGGGGAGAGGGAGAAAAAGTTCTCGCTGCCCACTCTCTCCACCCCGTGCATAGTTCTGTAAACCTCTACCACCACCGCCACCACCACCGTCATTTCTTTTCCAAACTGAAAAGTCCCTGTGAGGAACCTTTATTGGGGCATCTCCCCCAATAGGAAAAGAAGTGGGGGGCAGAGTCCCCACCCTTGAAGGGTCCCTTTGGTCCGCTCCTGCAGCAGACGAAGGCACCGCTTGCCTCCCGTGTCCCCTGTTATAAACGAAACAGCACGTCTCCAAGGATTACTGTACTTTCCTTTCTCCCCCCAACCTTTGATTATTTCAAACTCCTGCAGAGGCAGGTCAACCAAAACCGGCAACCGATCGACGGACACGAGGATTTACGGCTACGTGTGCTGAAACGGCAGTCGAGACATTTCAGGTTTTTGGCAATAAAGGCTGCGAAAGGCTCGCAAGAAAGCAATATATACATCGGGTTCCCAACCTCCTGGCGTTAGCTGGAAATCTCCTGGGATGACAACTGATCAGGTTCACCTGAAGAAAACGCACCCCTTTGGAAGGTGGAGTTTATGGCATTATACCCCACTGAGGTCCCTCCCCTCCTCAAACCCCGGCCTCCTCAGGATCCACCCCCCCAAATCTCCAGGTCTTTCCCAAACCAGATCTGGCAACCTTGTACATACACATGATATACTGCAGGAGCACACAGGAGCGGAGCTCCGGCAGTAAGGCGCTCACGGGTCGGGCAGATGCAACTAGCCCCGCCCCCTGCTCCCAGCAGCCCTCAGTTGGGCCACGAGGAGCAAGAAGCAGCCAGGTAAGTTGTAGAGCCCCCCCCCCCAGCTCGCCTTCAGGTACAAGCTCTCCCCCCTCTGCGAAGACA
>NW_015165573.1:1645-3348 GCF_001447785.1 Gekko japonicus
CACCTCCCGAGGCAGTCTGTTCCACTGCTCAACCACTCTTACAGTTAGGAAGTTTTTCCTGATATTTAGCCAGTAACGACTCCCTTGTAATTTCCATCCATTAGATCTAGTCTTGCAATCCAGAGCAAGAGAGAATAGATCTGCTCCATCTTCTACATGACAGCCCTTCAAATACTTGAAGACTGCAATCATGTCCCCTCTAAGCCTTCCCTTTCCCAGGCTAAACATACCCAGCTCTTTCAGCCTTTCCGCATAAGACTTGGATTCCAACCCTCTCACCATCCTGGTTGCCCTCTTCTGGACATGCTCGAGCTTGTCAACATCCTTCCTAAAATGTGGTGCCCAAAACTGGACACAGTAGTCCAGGTGAGGCCTGACCATAGCAGAATATGCCTGGCCCAGGATCACCCAGAGAGTTTCACAGCAGCATGGGGGATACAAACCCGGGTCTTCCCAGGATTTGCCCAACATCCTAACCCCTAAGCTTTAAAAGAGCTGCATAGAGACAAGGTCAATTTAACCACTCTTACTTTGGCAAAGTGAAACTTCCCAAGTTCAGGGGTAGTGTACCCTTGAACAGGGATGGGCATGAACCAGAAGAATGGAGGTTCATCCCACTTTGCGAGGTCCCACAAGCCAAGGTGAACCTTCCCCGCTTCACAAACTGGTTCGGGTCCATGAGGTCAGATCTCAGAAACTAAGCAGGATTGACTCTGGCGGTGGGATCTTCCAAAACTCTTCCAAAAAGGGAACGTTTCCTTTAAATGGGTTTTGACAGCACAAACCACGAACCCCACGAACCTCCAAAACCATGTTGATGGTCCTGGGAGGTTCGTATACAGACAGGCACGAATCAAAGCTCGCGAACCACGAAGCAGGCCCAGTTCATGACAAATTTAGGTTCGTATTTTGGTTCATGCCCATCCCTACCCCTAAACACCATTGTTGGGTGCTGCGACAAAGAGTATGTTTCCATCACCGTCTGCTTGTGGCTTTTCTAGGTGGTCACTGTGGGAGATGGGATGATACAGAACAAGATGGATCTCTGCTCCAACCCAGAAGGGATAAGAAGACTTTCCTTCCAATCAGGGCTCTTTTTTTAGAAAAGGCCCAGCAGGAACTCATTAGCATTAGACCACACCCAATGAGCCTCCACATCTCTCAATGGAGGAAAAGCAGGGATGCCAGCCTCCAGGTGGGATCAAACGATACCCCAGAATTACAGGTCACCTCCAGACTACAGAGATCAGCTCCCCTGGAAAAAACAGATACCTTGGAGGGTGGACTCTACGGTATTGTACTCCACTGAGGTCCCAGTCCTCTCCAGGCTCCACCCCCAAATACCCAGGAGTTCCCCAACCTGGAGACAAGCCTAAACAGTAGACAAAACAAACTGTTCATTTCTCATCCCCGTTAACCGTTCCTGCTACTCCGCACAACTGGCTATCCGCTGTTGCTGTATAAGAAGGAAGGTGGATGCCTGAATCGGACTTACCAATATAAGTAGTTTGCCAGCGTGGAATTCTTGCATGCTCGGGAGATCAGAAACGTACAAAGGTCTTGCTAATAGTGGATTTAAATAAACAAAGAGGTATTTGTTACAGTAGAAGAGCCACGTTTGACTATTGTAGCGAATGAATAGAAGGGACCAAGTGTGTGACCACATGATCCTACCCCCCTCCCCGGATAAACTGGAACTGTCT
>NW_015165574.1:0-156 GCF_001447785.1 Gekko japonicus
CTTTTTCTACGAAACGACCCCTGAACACCGGTCACAAGGAAGTCCTTGGATGAGAGATGGATCCCTATGCTCTTAAGTGAAGCAACATGAAGGGGTCACCTTGGAGCTGCAAACAGCGTCGGAAGGTGACGGGAGAGACCCAACACCCCCCCCCCA
>NW_015165574.1:362-3176 GCF_001447785.1 Gekko japonicus
CCTGGCATCTCCTAAAAGACCCAGGCAGTAGGCGATGTGAAAGACCTCCGCCTGAGACCCTGGACAGCCACTGCCAAGGAAAGGCGCTGCCAAGTCAAAAAGAAGGCCTGTGTGGTTAACAATGCAAGTCAAGGTTGATCACAACCTAAACATGAGCCTGCAGTGTGATGTGGCTGCGAAGAAAGCGAATGCAATCTTAGGATGCATTAACAGAAGCCTTGTGTCCAGATCACGGGAGGTGGTAGTTCCGCTCTATTCTGCTAGGGTCAGGCCTCACCTCCTGCGTCAAGTTTTGGGCGCCACATTTTAGGAAGGATGTTGACAAGCTGGAGCGTGTCCAGAAGAGGGCAACCAGGATGGTGAGAGGGTTGGAATCCAAGTCTTACGAGGAAAGGCTGAAAGAGCTGGGTATGTTTAGCCTGGGAAAGAGAAGGCTTAGAGGGGACATGATGGCAGTCTTCAAGTATTTGAAGGGTTGTCATGTAGATGATGGAGCAGGTCTATTCTCTCTTGCTCCGGATTGCAAGACTAGATCTAATGGGTGGAAATTACAAGGGAGTCGATATTGGCTCAATATCAGGAGAGACTTCCTAGCTGTAAGAGTGGTGGAGCAGTGGAACAGTCTGCCTCGGGAGGTGGTGGGTGCTCCTTCGCTGGACGTTTTCAAGCGGAGGCTGGACGACCATCTTTCGGGTATGGTGTAAGGCTATCTTTCGGCTATGGTCCTGCAGAGTGCAGGGGGTTGGACTAGATGACCTGCAAGGTCCCTTCCAACTAACATTCTATGATTCTATGATAAGAAAGTAGGGAGGCCAGTCAATAATTAGGCAAACAAGAAGAGATTTTGAGGAGCGGGTTGCTAAAAGCATCAAGACAAACAATGTTTTTTAAAAATCTATCCGTAGGTGTTGGAGTGAGTGATGCAGCATGCCTGAACATTGGGTGGCGGTGTATCACTGTGACGGCTGTATAGGTGTTATCTCCTTGAATGGGATGCCTCTGGGCATGGGGCAGGGGTCATGAGGGGGGTATTTGTGAATTTCCTGCATTGTGCAGGAGGTTTGACAAGATGACCCCGGAGGTCCCTTCCAACTCTATGATTCTATAACCCCTCCTCTCTCTGTCTCTTTGTTCTCTCCTTTCTGCACATGGCCTTCCCGTTTGTCCTCTCCCTCTTTCTGCACATGGCCTTCCCTTTTGTCCTCTCCCTCTTTCTGCACATGGCCTTCCCTTTTGTCTTCTCCCTCTTACAGCACATGGCCTTCCCTTTTGTCCTCTCCCTCTTTCTGCACATGGCCTTCCCTTTTGTCCTCTCCCTCTTTCTGCACGTGGCCTTCTCTTTTGCCCTCTCCCTCTTTCTGCACATGGCCTTCCCATTTGCCCTCTCCCTCTTCCTGCACATGGCCTTCCTCTTTTGTCCTCTCCCTCTTACTTCACATGGCCTTCCACGGAAACACATGCCTCTAAAGGTCTCTCCGGTAGAGATGATGCCCTCATACTCCCACACACTTTGCTGGACAAGCTGGCCGTTTTTGATAGGGAAAGTCCTCTTTAGATTAGGCTTCTTTCTCTTCTTTTCGACTGCAACCTGAACGTGAACTGGAGCTACTTGAATAAATGTAAGTTTACCTTTTTTGCAGTCTACTTCTTGGGATATTTATTCCCTGCACTCAGGATCACGCTTCTACGACTAGGCAAAACTCTGCTGTATTCACCAAATATCCCAGTACTTGGATGGGTACGGACACTTCTCATAACAAAGATCCAACAGGCAGTAATGGTGTGAATTAAAAAAATCAACGAGTGCCCAAGAAAAGCGCACAACCTTAAACAGATCAAGATGGGGATAGCCGTGTTTGTCTGCAGCGGTAGAAAAGAGCAAGAGTCTAGCAGCACCTTAAAGACTAACAACGTTTCAGGGTATGAGCTTTGATAAGTCACTGCTCACTTCTTCAGATACTTCTTACAGGGGTCATTTCATAGAAAAAGAGGTGCAGGAGCTCATTAGCATAACTCATTCGCATATGCCACACCCCCTGTCAGAAGGCAACACCCACCGCTCAGGCTCCACTGGACTGTTTTGGATTGCTAGCTACGGGGGGGGGGGACGACGACATGCAGATCTGTCCTCGCAGAGGAGGGAGAGCTCGTACCTGAATAAAACTTGGTCTTAAAGGTGCCACTGGACTGTTTTGAGCCGGGGGGCTCTGCAACTTACCTGGCAGCATCTCGCTCTGACTGAGGGCTGCTGGGAGCAGGGGGTGGGGCTTGTTGCATGTGCCCGCCCCCTGGGCTCTTTACTGCAGGAGCTCCGCTCCTGTGCGCTCCTGCAGGAAATGACCCCTGCTTCTTCGGTATCTGAAGAAGTGAGCGGCGACTCACGAAAGCTCCTACCCTGCCACAAATGTTGTTAGTCTTTAAGGCGCTCCTGGAATCTTAAGTAGGTACAGAAAATTCTGCAAAAAACAGCATTCAAGACAATAAAGGATAAACCAAAATATAAAGAATGGGAAAGAGAAAAAAAGTGTGTTGGTAGTACATAAGATACTCTAATTAAAAGAGTTCCCAACATTTCCCGGACGGAGGCCCACAAGTCCAAATTGACATAACACGGTGACCCCACTTAGGAAAACAAAATAAAACACCCGAGCATGCACCAACCGACAAAACTGCAGAAGCCTGGGACCCACTTTCACAGGTTTCGTGACCTTCTTTGGGGGTCTGGACCCACAGGCTGAGTCTAACAGAAACGTGGCGGTTGGGTCATGTGGAGGGCTAACCCCCCGGAGAAACCTGCCTTTGCGCTGTCTCTTC
>NW_015165575.1:0-3234 GCF_001447785.1 Gekko japonicus
TCCTGCCCAAAAATAGCCCTGCTCATATGGTTCCTATAGGAAAAAAGAAAATGCAGTATTCTTGGCCCCGAGGCATGACCTTGTTTGGTAGACAGTCAGCGTGGCTCTTCCTGATAAATGACACTTTATTCAGCATGCAATCGAAAGCCCAGTGTCCAGACAAGCTTACCGTCTCTATTTTATTTTATTTATTTAGCTTTTATCCTGCCCTCCCCACTGCAGCAGGCGCAGGGCGGCTCACAACAAATGACAATAAATAAAACAATTTCTTAAATAAAATTACAATAAGTTAAGTCTAAAAACAGTACGTAAAGTGCACGCAGTGGCACTGTAAAATGGCGAGAATCTGACAGTCAGTTAAGCGCATGGTCTGGGTCAGCGGCGCGTAGGCTTTCAATCGGTATACTATCCAGGGGTCATTTCGTAGAAAAAGAGGTGCAGGAGCTCATTAGCATAACTCATTAGCATAACTTGTTTGCATAGGCCACACCCCCTGACATCACCGGAAGTGTGTCAGAAGGCAACACCCACCGCTCAGGCTCCACTGGACTGTTTTGGGCCATGGGGCTGGGGGTGTGTGTGTTTCTGCAGCTTACCTGGCTGCTTCTTGCTTTGACTGAGGGCTGCTGGGAGCACGGGGAGGGGCTTGTTGCATGTGCCCGCCCCCGGGGCTCTTTACTGCCGGAGCTCCGCTCCTCTGCACTCCCTCAGGAAATGCCCCCTGATAATATCGATGTTATTGATATTATTGTGGTTGATGATATTGCTGTTGATAGTATTGGGGCCAGGGCCTCGGATGGATGGGTGCGGCTCCTTAATCGAAAGCCTGGTGGAAGAGCTCCATTTTACAGGCCCTGCCGAACTGTAAAAGGTCCTGCAGGGCCCTGATGTCTTCCGGGAGCTCATTCCAACAGTGTGGAGCCACCACTAAGAAGGCCCTGGCCCTCGTTACTGCAAGCCTGGAAGAACCAGGTGATTTGGGGAACCAGATAGCAGTGCTCGCTGGGGAACATATAGGGAAAGGCGATCCCTTAGGTATGTAGGTCCCTGGCCATAAAGGGCTATGATACATATGCTGAAGTAGAAGTAATAAAAAAAAGTAGAGTGTAGTAGTATACAGATGGCCCTGGTTTGGATAGCCCAAGCTAGCCAGATTTCATCAGATCTTTGAAGCTAAGCAGGGTCGGCCCTGGTTAGTATTTGGATGGGAGACCTCCATGGAGGACCAAGGTTGTGACCTGGAGGCAGGCAAAGGCAAACTGCCCTCTTGCCTTGAAAACCTCCCAGCGTCTCTTGCCTTGAAAACCTCCCAGGGTCACCATAAGTCAGCTGTGACTTGATACCACTTTCCACCACCATGACAAAATGAAGAGCTATAGCTTCTAAGAAAAATCTGGTGAAAAGACTACAGCTTTTGGTGGGTGTTGCAAGCATGAATACCTCTTAAGAATATCAAGAAAGAATGCCATCAGGGCAATCGAGAAGCAGAGAAGCAGAAGGAGGAGGAGGAGGAGGGGATTGGATTTATACCCCGCCCTTCACTACCCAAAGGAGTCTCAGAGCAGTTTACAAACTCCTTTCCCTTCCCCTCCCCACAACAGACACCCTGGGAGGTAGGTGGGGCCGAGAGAACTCTTGACAGAAACTGCTCTTTTTCAAGAACAGCTGTGCCAGAACTATGGCTTGCCCAAGGTCATCCAGCAGGTGCAAGTGGAGGAGTGGGGAATCAAACCCGGTTCTCCCAGATTAGAGTCCGCGCACTTGACCGCTATACCAAACTGGCTCAAGGTGAAAGGAGAGGTGAAAAGAACTACCCAAAGAAAAGGGGAGAACAATGTCGCATGGTCATACCACTGCAATATACAACTAACAAGCTCCTATTGTAAAGGTACACTAAACGTTTATACCAGATCTACAAGATCTACTAAATAACTATAGTATAGTAATGACACAGAGAGAGGAGAGATTGCAAGACTAGATCTAATGGGTGGAAATTACAAGGGAGTCGTTACCAGTTAAATATCAGGAGAAACTTCCTAACTGTAAGAGTGGTTGATCAGTGGAACAGACTGCCTCAGGAGGTGGTGGACGCTCCTTCGCTGGACATTTTCAAGCGGAGGCTGGATGACCATCTTTTGGGAGCAGCTGCATGTGGAGGGAGGAGTGGGAAATCAACCCAGTTCTCCCAGATTAGAGTCCGCGATTCTAACCACTACACCAAACTGGCAATAGGGCAATACAGGGCAGCACATGCAGGAATTAGAAGAAAAGGAAAACTGATGGCATTGAAGCAGTAGCACATTAGAATGAAAAATTAAGGATGAACACAAAACCTTAGTGTGGGAGGGACGTGGCTTGACAGCAGCCCATGTGAAAGAGATCTGGGTGTTCTGGTTGATCACAAGCTAAACATGAGCCTGCAGTGCGATGTGGCTGCGAAGAAAGCTAATGCAGTCCTAGGATGCATGAACAGAAGCATTGTGTCCAGATCACGGGAGGTGGTAGTTCCGCTCTATTCTGCTATGGTCAGGCCTCACCTGGAGTCCTGTGCCCAGTTTTGGGCACCACATTTTAGGAAGGATTTTGACAAGCTCGAGCATGTCCAGAAGAGGGCAACTAGGATGGTGAGAGGCTTGGAATCCAACTCTTATGAAGCAAGGCTGAAAGAGTTGGGTCTGTTTAGCCTGGGAAAGAGAAGGCTTAGAGGGGACGTGATTGCAGTCTTCAAGTATCTGAAGGGCTGTCATGTAGAAGATGGAGCAGATCTATTCTCTCTTGCTCCGGAATGCAAGACTAGATCTAATGGGTGGAAATTACAAGGGAGTTGTTACCGGTTAAATATCAGGAGAAACTTCCTAACTGTAAGGTTGAGCAGTGGAACAGTCTGCCTTGGGAGGTGGTGGATGCTCCTTCGCTGGACATTTTCAAGCGGAGGTTGGACGACCATCTTTCGGGTATGTTGTAGGTATGTAGAGCTATCTTTCGGCTATGCTCCTGCAGAGTGCAGGGGGTTGGACTAGATGACCTGCGAGATCCCTTCCAACTCTAACATTCTATGATTCTATGATTAGTAGGACAGATATGGCAATTTAATCTCCATCTCCCCCCCGAAGACTGCTGTTCAGATCAAAACACAATCTCTGCAACATCTGATTAACATTATGAAAGGGGTTTAATCCCCCGTCCCCAATTTTCCTCCTGTATCCAATAACAGTTGGGTTAGAACAGATAAAA
>NW_015165576.1:0-3224 GCF_001447785.1 Gekko japonicus
CTTCTCTCTTATGTTCTTATGTTCTAATGTTTCAGAAAGACACTTTGGTAAAGGGATACAGGGGCTGTGGACTATGCTACTGCGTCTAACATGTGCTGTCTGTTGCTAGAAATACGATCCTCCCATGTAACTACCGCATAGCTGAATGCGTCATATTAATCCCGATGTTTTCTTTCAGCCCTGTTTCAGATTTCAACAATCCAAATCCTATTGCACTGTTTATTGGATGTCCCGTCTTGTCGCCTGTATTGACTTACACTGGGAAAACTGCCCTGAGTCTCAAGGGGGAAAGCAGATGATAAATCAAGCGAAAGAATAAATGTAATTAAATAGCTGGAGAGGACCGGATTCCAGATGTAGCCCCTTGGGGGAGGGGCCGTGACTTAGTCGAAGAGCCTCTGCCTGGCGTGCAGGAGGTCCTAGAGTTCAATCCCCGGCATCTCCGGTTAAAAGGAACAAGTTATAGGTGCTGTGAAAGACCTCTGCCTGAGACCCTGGAGAGCAGCAGCCAGTCTGAGTAGGCAATACTGATCTTGATGGACCAAGGTTCTGTTGGTGAAGGGGCATCAGTGGTAGAGCATCTGCTTGGCATGCAGGAGGTCCCAGGTTCAATCCTCGGCATCTCCAGTTAAAAAGGACCAGGCAGGAGTTGATGGGAAAGACCTCAGCCAGAGACCCTGGAGAGCTGTAAAGAGGGGCTGTGGCTCAGTGGAAGAGCCTCTGCTTGGCATGCAGAAGGTCCCAGGTTCAGTCCCCGGCATCTCCGGTTAAAAGGACCAGGCAGGAGATGATGGGAAAGACCTCCGCCTGAGACCCTGGAGAGTCGCTGCCAGTCTGAGTAGACAATACTGATCTTGCTGGATTCAGTATAAGGCGGCTTCCTGTGGTCTTTCCAAATCACGTTCAGGGAGTCATTTTCCATTTCCTCCTCTGCCACCGACTTTGTGCAGCGGTCAAGGTCATGTCCCTGAATCGGCACCCCTATACCCACTTGGACGTGAGCCCCACAGGCTGAAGATCAGGTCCCGGTAAAGAAACAACAGCTCCCGAGAGGGCTCCGAATTACCAGGATGCAACTGATAAAGAAAGCAATTCCGCAAAAGAAAAACTTTGGGCATCTGCCACCATCACGCCTCGGTTTCCCCCGGGAATCCCTTCCCACCCCCGGCTTTGTCTCACAGCCTCTGCTTCTCCTTCCCAGACAGTGAATCCAGAAGAGAGCCTCGGTATTCTCGGATTACACCCACATCAAGCTGCAAAGCAACAATGCAGATTCTTTGCGGTGGAGTTTAGGCTAAAAATATAAAAGGCTGCAACCAAGCGAGGAAGACCAGGAGGCCTTTTTGGGATGTGGGGTCGTGAAGGGTGCTTGTGAACGGTTCCTCGTCCTCTTGGAGAGGAGTGACAAGTGGAGTGCCTCAAGGATCTGTCCTGGGACCTGTTTTGTTCAATGTCTTTATCAATTATTTGGTTGACGAAATAGAGGGAATGCTTATTAAATTTGCAGATGATACTAAATTGGGAGGGGTAGCAAATACAGTCGAAAGAGTCAGGATACAGGATGATCTCGACAGGCTGGAAAACTGGGCTAAAGCCAATAAAATGAATTTCAGTGGGGATAAACGTGAAGTTCTGCATTTAGGCAGGAAAAATCAAATGCATAACTATAGGATCGGGGAGACTTGTCTTGGCAGTAGTGTGTGCGAAAAGGATCTAGGGGTCTTAGTAGACCATACACTGAACATGAGTCAGCCGTGTGATGCGGTAGCTAAAAAGGCAAATGCGATTTTGGGCTGTATCAACAGAAGAATAGTGTCCAGATCACGCAAAGTGATGGCAGTGCTTTACAGTGCTCTGGTTAGACCTCACCTAGAGTACTGTGTTCAGTTTTCAGCACCACAATTCAAGAAGGATATAGACAAGCTGGAAAATGTCCAGAGGAGGGCAACAAAGATGGTGAGGGGTCTGGAGACCAAGTCCTATGAGGAAAGGTTGAAGGAGCTGGGTTTGATTAGCCTGGAGAGGAGACGACTGAGAGGTGATACGAGAACCATCTTCAAGTATGTGAAGGGCTGTCATATAGAGGCTGGTATGGAGTTGTTTTCTGTTGCCCCGGAAGGTCGGACCAGAACCAGTGAGTTGAAAATATATCAGAAGAGTTTTCAGCTAAACATTAGGAAGAACTTCCTGACAGAGCGGAAAAAAAGCCGATCGCCAGTTTGGGGTCAGGACTCAGGAAGCCATTTTTCTCCAGGCCACTTTGGCCAGAGATCCTGGAGGGTTTTTTCGTCACCTTCTGGGCGTGGAACAGCGGTCACTGGGGTGGGGGGTGGGGAAAATCTCTGCGAGGCACACCCGGAGAGGCTCCTGTTTTCATACAAGCTTTGCAACATTCAAAGATAATCTTGCCTGTGAAGAGTACATAGTGTGATTTTTGCATAGAGGCCACTAACTGTAACATTTTCTCACTGTGCCTTGTGTGAGCTGCTTGATTCTAATAAAACGCTGCGCAGCCTGTCAGCTCGGAAGAGTTTGGTACAGAGAGAGAGAGACAGAGCTGTTCTGCAGCTTCAAGAAATCTTTGTGCTGTGTCGTTCTTGAACCCTACGAAAAGTCAACATTTGTGAATTGTCTGGATTGTGCAGGGGGTTGGACTAGAAGACCCCGGAGGTCCCTTCCAACTCTGTGACTCTACGATTACCTTTAAAGAGGTATTGGTGGTGAGACACCATTAAGCCAGGAGGGGATGAAGATGTATCTTTATGGCAGCCAGTTATCTACCGCACTGCCGCTGTTCCAATGCACTTGGGACAGGTGGAGGGCCTCTGTCATCTGCAGAAGACGAAGGCAGGCCAACTTCCACGGGCGCCAAAGTGGTTAAGAGACCGAGCTATGAACCACAGGGTTGCAGGTTTGGATCTTGCCTCTCCTACAAACCCAGTAGGGTGGCCTTAGGACAGGCTATCCTCTCGCAGTGCCTCTCCCTGCAATGCAGGGACACTACTATTAACCTACCTCGCAGGGCCGTTGTAGGGAATAAAACGAGACAATCTACGCCAAGCCCTCTGAAGCACAAGACAAATGCGGAACTGTTATTATTACTGCAAAGATTACTTGTTCGACGTGAACACCCATGAAGCTGCCTTATACGGAATCAGACCTTCGGCCCATCAAAGTCAGCAATGTCGACTTAAGACTCGCAGCCGCTCTCCAGGGTCTCAGGC
>NW_015165577.1:0-2360 GCF_001447785.1 Gekko japonicus
AATACAAACACAAGCTCATATCGTTACATTCTTCAGTATACAACTAAGAAGAGCATATTTAGCATTTATCTATTTAGAATGTATAGAAAAACAATATTTGTCTCCTCTCTTTCAGCACATTGTCAGGGCAGGGCTATTGTCCAAACAGGAGAGATGCCTGAGCTAGTAATTGTCCAGCTGGAGTTTCACCTTGTCCTAGGTAGGGTTTTGTGTGTGTGTGTGTTTGTAGATTTCCCCAGTCCTGCAGATAACGGTGTTCAAATATTAGCAACATTTTTCATTTATTCATGCCATGCTTAGTTTTATTGCAGGCATCACCAGAGCTGGTCTACAGCTCAAGTTCTATATCCAGCTCCATTAGTATAGGTGCTTACAGATTTCTGAAATTTCATAAAGAAAATCGAGCACCACACAGCTGCTAGCCGAGATCAGATTGCAGACTCGGAGCTTGTATTTGAAGCAGATCAGCAATTTGGCTGAGCATCTTGCGATGACAGCACTCTATTTCTCATCACCTGTAACACAGTTAACATCTTGATAGATGCACAATTGTTGAGTGGGGTTTTTTTTCCTGGTTGTTGTTGTAATATTAACAAAGAGCAGTCTTGGTGTCTCTGAGATGTATTTTTTCTTTATTCCATTTCTTCAGGTTTGGGCTCGCCTGGCCTACCCCAGGCAGATGTAACACAGTCATAATTTAGCCTCCTGACTTTGATCACCTAGAAATGCTTAAGTTCCATGCTGAGTTCATGTAATCATCTTAGAACTTCTCATGAGTCTTTACTTTTCGGTTTTGATGTGGGCAGCGTACAGCTCTTTTCAAAATGTAAATTAATATTTAAATGTGATTGACTCAGTCCCCCCCCACACACACACACACTAGCAGTTCCTTGAATTTATATCATAAGCCTGAAGGAGAACTTTCATTAAAGGTTTTAAGCATTCTTTAGAGAAATAAAGTACAGTTCATTATTGCTGACTATCCATGTCTACATGAAGCCTATTAATTTTTGATAATAATTACATTCCTGGACAGGGCAAAAGCCAGCGTGGCAGCCTCTAATGGACAGACAGCTAGATGGACAGGATGGAATTTCTGCTTCTTAATGAGAAATGACCTAAAGAGTAATGATGCAACTTTGCATTCTTTGCATTTCCAATAGGTGGACTTAAAAGCTGACCTTGTACTACTTAGGGGTCTCCAATGAAATCTCTTTTTCTGCTGATTACGGTTTGACCTGGTGGCCTTGGGTACCTTGTGTAAGAACTGCATTGCTGAATCAGGCAAAGGCCCATCTAGCTAAGCATTTCCAATAGTGGATGTCCCAGGAAGTGTTACACAAGCAGGCTATGAGAGCAGTGGTCATAGTACATGGACTCCAGTCTCAGGGATTTTATCGAGAAATTGTACCTCACAGCCAGTTATCCAGACCTTCATGAGATTGTCTACACCCTTGTAAAATTAATAAGGTAAAGGCTATCACCACACCTTGTCCAGGGTTAACTCTATAACGAGGGCAACTGAAGCAAGTTTGCCTCAGGTGGTGGATTTTGGGAGGTGGTAACCTCCCATGCCACCTGCCCACCTGTCACCAGCCACAAGGGTTTCCAACCCTTGTTTGGGAAACTCCTGGAGATTTGGGGGTGGGGCCTGGGGAAGGTAGGGTTTGGGCAGGGGAGAGACCTCAGTAGGATAAAGTACCATAAAGTACATCCTCCAAAGCAAATATTTTCTCCAGGGGAGTCTGGATAGCATTGCAATTCCAGGACATCTCTAGGCTCCACCTGGAAGTTGACAAACCTACCAGCCACCCATTGCCAGCCTTCTATTGCCCACCAGCCTCCCAGTCCCCTACCCCTGCCTCAGTCCTTTCACATCTTCCTAGCCACTGGAGCAGCTAATATGGAGGAGCCAGTAATATTCTGGGGAATGTTTGTGGGGGGGTTTTAATTAAAAAAGACCTTTCCCTCAGGAATCGGAATCTTCTTATTGTCAAGCCTTCAAGTGCTCTGTCTGTGTGTGTGTGTGTGTGTGTGTCAAAATCGCCAACAATGTTTGTTTAGTAAAACAGCTATAGATGGATTATGAATTGTAATACAGCAACAATTTACAGCTTAAATTAAAGGTAGTTATATGTTCTTCAATGGCCCCGGCCCGGCCACACGGGGGGGGGGAGCACGGCCAAAGCGTGGCTTTTCTGAGCCGCAGCAAAATAGATGTGTGGCGGGATCAGACAGATCCCCCGAGCCGTCGCGCAGTTGCTCCCCAGCATCATCAGATGCTGGGGGAGAAGCCCCGGGACGCAGAGCGAGGCAGCCGGCTGCGCATGTGTGCACATGCGCAGTTTGGCCGGGAGCCT
>NW_015165577.1:2411-3187 GCF_001447785.1 Gekko japonicus
GGTTCAGGTAGGTACTGCTCTTTTGTAGGTTCTTTTTTGCTGCGCGTTATCGGCCTGAAGGGACGGATTGGGGATGGGTGCGCGCCGCTTCCCAGATGTTGCGGTGTGATCGCACTTGTTTGATGTGCCCCTGATCTGTCCCTCTTGCAGGGCAAAACCTCCCGTGTGACCGGGGCCAATGTTTATATAATGTGTGAATTGATTAAAATCAGTCAAGGTGGGCTTTTGTTTACATTCTAGTGTTGTTTGGGTCTCACCAAAGCCTTGTAAGGTAGTGATTAGATAAGACAAAATAAAATATCCATCTTATTACTCCCACTAGAAGTTAAATTAGAATGCTCCATTTAATATAGTATGTCTGCTTCAGTGCAGAGTTGTGGTCTGTTGAACTGGTATCAAATATAATTCAATGTGTTGAAATATTAACAAATCACTATTAAATATACATATTCTTACAGAGCAATTGGTTGGAGACCTTCAATCATTTCCAATAAATATTTTTGTTTGGCTCCAAAATACCATCAGTGGAAGTCTTCATTCATTCCCAGTAAAGCTTTTGGATTAGATCCCAAATACTATCAGTGGAGTTCCACCAAGCAATCCCCACTCTGCTTCGCAGCCTATCAAGCTCCCAAAAATTATGCTCTTGAGGGATAGGAGAACTTTGGAAAAACCATGGGTGGCAAAATGTGGGTCTACAGTGGGAGAGGAGAATCAGTGAGAATCCCATCCTCTTTTCCTAGTGAAAGTACTGTAACGATATGAGCTTATGTTTG
>NW_015165578.1:0-3163 GCF_001447785.1 Gekko japonicus
TCCATTTGGCTCAGTATAAAAAGCTCGCCTATCTGCCTCAGGACAGAGGGAAAGCACGAGAGAGAGGGGGGAGGTGCAGCCTCCCAGGGGCACTGGCAAGGCGGTGCACTGTACTGCACTGTGAGGAGGCACCTGTGACCCCTCCAGAAGGTAAAGGGGGGAGCTGGTGGAGGATGAGGTGGGACGCAGGAAAGGTGGAATGAACTGGGTAAAAAACACAAAACACCCAGCGGTTGCCAGGCAGGGCGTTCTGGGGACTGCCCCAAGAAATAACAAATGGTTCAGGGGTGGGTGTGCTTCCAAACCCCCCCCCCCAAAAAAATATGATTGCAGGGGAAAATGTTCCCTGGCTACTTTTAAACTCAGATGACTGGATTTTCAGCTATCCAGTTCCCTTTGTGACAATTTGTGTATCTCCTTAGAAAAGATGGGGTGGGGGGATTTGACTCCAGTTCTCTGCTTATCGCTCACAGCGGCTTGAGGGAGGGAAGGAGCAATTAAGCCACCTTAAAACTAAATCCAAATAACACAATGGGACACTGTAGTGAACTCAGAGTCACCCCTAAATGGCCATAAAATGATGCAGACAGCGGATGCTGAGATGAAACAGTAGGAGAGCAGATGCAGCATGAAATGCAGACAGGAATTTGTGAGATGATGTGAGATCATTGGCACAGTGGTGGGAAAGACCAATGCAGATTGGACCTGAGTTTTGGGCTGCCTGTTCTCTCCTTGCCACTGGCAGGGTATGGGGGGTAGGGTTGCCAGATCCAGGCTGGGGAACTCCTGGAGACTGACAGAGCCCATGGAGGACAGGGACCTCAGTGGAATACAATACTATGATGACCTACCCCCTTTCCCTCCCTCAGAGGCAAAATTTCCCCTCAGTTTTTCTTTCCCTTTCTGACTGAGCAGCCCCATTTTATCTATTGACATTTTGCTGCTAGCTCAGCCCAGGAACTTGAGGGAAGGGACAAGGTCTCCCTCTTTAAACTACTGAAATGGCACTCGAGAGGCTTTTTAAAGTTCAAAAATAACAAAACATTTTATTCAGCATAGAGGGGGAAAGGTCAGATGAAATTAGGGGGGAAAGGTCTGTGGTAACTCAATAATGAACTCTGAGGCAAACCAGTACAGGCACAGACTACAGGCCATATGTTTCAAGCAACTGAGAGTTTCTTAAGCTTTTCACAGTGACTTAGAATCTTTAAGATGAGTGAGAGTATACACCAGTATACTTTCTTGAATGTATTTGGCTCTTTTGGTTTCCAGAAGGTAGGGACGCTCTGTCCAGTACCCAAACTCCTTCACTAACACCCCACTTCTCTTCTTGAATTTTAATTGACTCCTCTAAGGATTTAAAAGGCAGTTTCTAAACCAGTGATGGCGAACCTTTTAGAGACCGAGCGGCCAAAGTGCAACCCAAAACCCAATTATTTATCGCAAAGTGCCAACATGGCAATTTAACCTGAATACTGAGGTTTTACTTTAGAAAAAAACCTCATACATTAATTTAAGATGATCCAAACAAAGTAAGGAAAGCAATCCCAAATGCTTTCATTTACTTAAAATTATTTGGCAGAGAATTCGACACTTTAATGATGGTCTGGGCCTGGCTGGGGTGATGGCAGGCGTGCCCACAGAGAGGGCTCTGAGTGCCACCTCTGGCACCCGTGCCATAGGTTCGCCACCACTGCCCTACACCAGACCAGAGATCTGCAGCATTTAGCTCTCAAGTCTTTCTCTGTTCAACTCACCTTAACCAATCAAATTCCATTGAGCAGCCTGTCACTCAAGGCTCTCTTGCTCCATGAGGCATTAACCCTTCACAGTCCATCACCTGTTTATGCAGCATTTATGATATTTAAAGTGCAGACCATCACAAAGGCCATAGAGTCAACCCTCCAAAGCATCCGTTTTCTCCAGGAGAACTGATCTTTGTAGTCTGGAGATGAGCTGGAGATGCAGGGGATGTCCAGGTCCCACCTGGAGGCTGGCATCCCTAATTATACATAATGAGTGCCGGTAACTGGGTGAGTGATCCAGTGCTGGATCCCTGCCTTTATGTTTGCCACATGCAGGGGTCATTTCCTGCAGGAGCGCACAGGAGCGGAGCTCCGGCAGTAAAGAGCCCAGGGGGCGGGCACATGCAACAAGCCCCACCCCCTGCTCCCAGCAACCCTCAGTCAGAGCAAGAAGCAGCCAGGTAAGTTGCAGAGCCCCCCCCCCAGTCCAAAACAGTCCAGTGGACCCTTTAAGACCATGTTTTATTCAGGTACAAGCTCTCCCTCCTCTGCGAGGAGAGATCTGCAAATCCTCCCCCCAGTAGCTAGCAATCCAAAACAGTCCAGTGGAGCCTGAGCGGTGGGTGTTGCCTTCTGACACACTTCCGGTGATGTCAGGGGGTGTGGCATATGCAAATAAGTTATGCTAATGAGTTATTCTAATGAGCTCCTCCACCTCTTTTTCTACGAAATGACCCCTGGCCACATGTGATTGTTGGCCTATTTTGCTGAGGTTGCTCTGCTACAGATAGAAGAAGAGTTGTTTTTATACCCCACTTCCCTCTACGTTAAGGAGTCTCAAAGCAGCTTACAATGGCCTTGCCTTTCCTCTCACCACAACAGGCACCTTTCACAAATTCTGAGGGCTGAGAGAGCTCTGAGAGAACTGTGACAGGTCCAAGATCACCCAGCAGGCTTCATGTGGAGGAGTGAGGAATCAAACTCAGTAATCTAGGTTAGAGTCCACCACTCTTAACCACTGCTTTAGTGGGGCATCTTGGGGCCCAGACCCCCGACTTCCTGCCAAGGCCTCCCAACGTCCCATCCAGCCCAGGCTTCCAATTTTTTATTTTATTTGTGACTAGGGAGAAGGCCCGTTGTGGTAAGGAAGACAATGGCATGGCTCTCCCTGCCCCCATCGGCATCGGCTGCGTGAGGCTCATCGGCCTTGTCATCCCCCCCCCATTCGAAACCCCGGTGGGCCAGGGCGCCTGGCCTCGCCCTTCCCATTGGCATGCCTCTCTGCAGCCTCAGCAGCCTTAGCAGCGCCAGAGTCACCGGGCTCGTCACCCCCCCCACCGCTGGAGGCTCCGCCGGGCGAGGTCGCCCTGCTCCGTCCCTTCCCTCGGTGTGGCTGTCCCGACCCCCAGCAACAGTGG
>NW_015165579.1:0-2516 GCF_001447785.1 Gekko japonicus
TTTTTTACTGAATATGTTTTAATGTTACTTTGCTATATAGTTTTGATGGCTCGTTTTAAGGTTAAAAGTTCAGCTGCAGGATTTTTGGAGCTTCCACACCAGCCTTAATTCCCCATCAGTATGAAGTACCAAATTGGCACTTGTTCTATAGATACAGGAAGAGTATGATATAGCCTCTTGAGTTACAGGGCCATGGCTTAGTGGTCAGCAATGTTTTGGCCCCAGAAGGTCCCAACAATCCCTGGCATCTCCAGTTAAAGGATCATGGAGAGCGGGTACTAGGAGAGATTTTTCTTTGAGATCCTAGCAAACACCTACTGGTTAGAGTGGACAATACTGGATGAGTGGTCTGATTTAGTCTAAAGCAGCTTCAGATACATGAGAAATGTGAGCAGTGCCCTGTTGCTGGGATTTATATGCATACAATCTAGGGCTGCGTTTAGCTTCTTGATCGGTCAGAGTCCTGTCTTCTGAGGTGAAAAAGCTAGCGGGGGCTCCCCATTGACTCCACTCAGTGCATTTTTAAAAAATAAAATTGTGGCATTTATTTTATGTGTGTAACTGGCAGAGGAGGTAATTGGAGTCCTGAGGAGGCTTAGGACACTGACCCACCCAGTCCTTCTACCCATTCAGCTGAGGTGCTACTGGACTTGCATGTTCACCTCAGCTCTATCTACCTGAGAATTGCCAACTCTAGGTTGGGAAATTCCTGGAGAGCTGGGGGTGAAACCTGGGAAGGGCAGTGGTTGGGGAGGGGTAGCACATCAGTGGGGTCTAATATAAGAACATAAGAAGAGCCCTGCTGGATCAGACCAGTGGTCCATCTAGTCCAGCATCCTATCTCACACAGTGGCAAACCAGTTCCTCTGGATGGCCAACAATAGGACATAGATGCCTCCTGGCTCTGGGATTCAGAGGTTTAGTGCCTCTGAATGTGGAGGCTCCCCTCAGTCACCATGGCTAGTAGCCATTGATAGATTTATCCTCCATGAATCTATCTAATCCCCATTTAAAGCTGTTTATTCCTGTGGCTATCACTACATCCTCTGGCAGTGCAATTGACCCCGAGATCTTTGGCCCTCTCAGTCTCAGCAAGTTCTGACCCCATTAGCCTATGCTTGAAATTGGAATTTTTTGTCCCAGTGTGCATCAACCTACACTTACTGTGTCATCCTCTTATTTGGGGAGGGCTGGTTTTCACTTTAAATTTTCTCTTTGTGTTTTATACGAGGTATTTTCTGCTGCCACCAGGAATTTAAGGAATTCCAAACCTTCTCTCCTTCACTCTGGTAATGTTACCCAGAGTCTGGGCTTTTCAGTGGTCTATGTGGTCCTGAGGAAAGATAGAACTGAATTCTGAGATAAACTTGAACAAAAGATGATTTATTGAAATAAGAACAAAATATGAGGTTGGTTATTCTGTAACTGTTTGGGAATAAGTGACTTGTAAATATGTCTGTCAAATGTATCACACACAGGTCCCGGTCACACGAGCGGGATTCTGCGCTGCTGAAGGGAGGCAAATTAGAGCTGGATCAAAAAGAACCGCAGTAGCACGATCCGACGTGCCCCCGTGGCTCCGTGCTCCAGACTTTGGCAGGTGATCAGACGTAATGCGGCAAAATGAACGTTGCACATTTGTGTGCATGCGTGGGACAGGGAACGGCGCTGGCTGCAACGGGCTACCAGTGCTTCCCCGATCAGATGCCTGGAGTTGCTGCGCGTCATCCGGAAGATAGTGCTCTGTTGATGGTACCTTTTAAATGCGTGTTTTCGGGCCGAAGGGACAGATCGGGGACGGGTGCCTGACACTTCCCAGATGTTGCAGTATGTTTGCGCCTGTTTGATGCATCCTCAACCCGTCCATTTTGTGGGGCAAATCCTCCCATGTGACCGGGGCTACACTGTCCTTTTGACATTAAGATCCCAGTCTGACAGGAATCTCTCCCATAGACAGCCACACAGGCTAAGCTCTTGGTAATTTTAACTTCCTTCCGAATCTTTAGAGTCTCACTTTTGAAGACATATATACTGCATTCTTTAAGATCCCACACAGAACGATTAGAACACTCACTGACTGAACTCACTAATTGAACAATTCCAACTGATTTATCTGACTTTTCTATATCTCACTAACTGACACTCACACAGATTCACTTCAAAAACTCCTCCCACACTCTCATCCTCCAATCACACCACACGTCTCCCTCAATCACTCTACTCTGCATTCACTACAGTGCAACCAAACATTTAAAGAGACACACACACTCTAAAACAAGGAATCATTACACTTACCAACATTGAACTTCATTTGCCATATTGTCGCCTAGTCACCGAGTTTGTGGAGCTCCTCTTAGAGGTCATCACAGTCAGCCTTGGTTTTCACCATCCTGAGTAATTTTGTGTCATCTGCAAACTTGGCCACTACACTACTCACCCCCAGTTCCAGATAATTTATGAATAAATTAAATAGTACTGGCCCCAATACCGATCCTTGTGGGACCCCACTGCTTATT
>NW_015165579.1:2591-2874 GCF_001447785.1 Gekko japonicus
GGAAATTCAAAGCCACTCTGAGACTCCTTCAGGTAGTGAAGAGCAGGGTATAAAACTTCCTCCTCCTCCTCCTGTCACTTAACCAGTTTTAATCCATAAGAGAACCCGTTCTTTTATCCCAAGACTGCTAAATTTGCTCAGGAGACTTTGATGAGGTACCTTGCCAAAAGCCTTTTGAAAGTCCAAGTATAAATGTCTACTAGGTCACCATTATCTACGTGCTTATTCACTTTCTCCACCTTCCAAAGCAGTCATTTCTCCAGGGGAACAGATCTCTGTTGTC
>NW_015165580.1:0-936 GCF_001447785.1 Gekko japonicus
TAAGTCCCCCCACCAGCCAGCTGATTGACAGTGGGAGGCAGGAGCCAGGCATGGGGTTTGGCTGTTCTACCATCTAGGGAGTTCTGGGTGGGATTTATTTAGACTCTGCTTTTCTCCCAGCTGGGACCCTCTTTCATCACAACCCTGTGAGGTACACCAGGCTGAGAGTGAGTGGCCCAAGGTCCCCTTCCGACCTTCCATGATACAGCGGGGATTTGAATCCAGCTCTCCCAAATCCTAGTTTGACAGTAAAAGGTTTCCCTTGCTTGAAGGCCAGTCGAATCCGAATCTAGGGGGCGGTGCTCATCTCCATTTCCAAGCCCAAGAGCCAGCGCTGTCTGGAGACTTCTCCGAGGTCACGCGGCTGGCATGACTAAATGCCAAGGCGCATGGAATGCTGTTCCCTTCCTACTGAAGCGGTACCTATTTATCCACTTGCAATTTCTTGCTTTCAAACTGCTAGGTTGGCAGGAGCTGGGGCCAGAAACGGGAGCTCACTCCGTCAGGCGGTACTCGGGTCTCGAACTGCTGAGCTACCGGCCTTCCAGTCTGCAGTTCAGCGTCTTAACCTTTGAGCCACCACAGTAAAGTTTGACAGTATGACAGTCTAATTCAGTATACCACACTGGCTCAGAAAAGGCATGCTGGTAAGGTTTTGCCTGCTTAAAGCCAGCCCGGTTCTTGTGAGCATACCTTTTGGGGGCGAGTCTTGGCCTCCTCCTGGGTTTCTCTGGGTACAGATTATAGGGCTTCCAGGTCCCCCATGGCCACCGGCGAGGGATGAGGGTGAGGGTTGCCAGTTCCAGGCTGGGAAACTCCCAGAGATTTGGGGATGGAGCTGGGGAGGACACGGACCTCAGTGGGGTACATTGCAATAGAGTGGACCCTCCAAAGCATCCATTTTCTCGAGGGGAACTGATCTCTGCTGTCTGGAGA
>NW_015165580.1:1026-2175 GCF_001447785.1 Gekko japonicus
CCCTTTCCCCGCCCCCAACAGACACCCTGTGAGGTGGGTGGGGCTGAGAGAGCTCTGACAGAAACTGCTGTTTTTCAAGGATAGCTCTTGTCAGAACTACGGCTTGCCCAAAGTCATCCAGCCAGGTGCAAGTGGAGGAGCGGGGAATCAAACCCGGTTCTCCCAGATTAGAGTCCACGCACTTAACCACTACACCAAACTGGCTCTGACGAAGCTGACGAAGATGCCCGTGGGTCGAGTGATTTTGAGAACACGAGAGAAGCGGCGTCTGGGAGATCTCACAACCAGATCCAGAAATGTTATCTGGAAACAACCGGGAAGGCGCGTTTGGGAGATAGCTGCAGTCAGGAGCCGGGGGTAATTAGATCAGGGCTGTCAAAGGCGAGCAGCGTTCTTTCTGGCTCATCCCGCCCCTCCTCGCCTCATCGAGATTCTGTTCTCGGAGTCACATTTCCTATGCCCTTTGTGAGTCAAGACAGAGCTCAGCAGAGTTTCCCAGAACGGTATCTGGTACCGATGCAATATAAACAGGATTCGGTAGGCATGCGTGCACGTACGAAGGGCGAGATGGTGTTATGGATTACAAAGCGATCTGTTGAGCGAGTCATTTTTGCAAGGCCTGAGAAGAATGTGGCGGATTAAACGGGAGGTGAAGGGATGTGGTAGGATTCTCTAGGCTTTATACTGCTGCGAGACCTGACCTGGACGGCCCAGGCTAGCCTGATCTTGTCAGATCTCAAAAGCTAAGCAGGGTCGGCCCTGGTAAGTGTTTGGATGGGAGACCACCAATGCTCCCTCTAAGCTGTGGAGTCTGGTGAGCAAAAATTCTACTTTGTGAGCTCCTGGCACTAAAGTTGTGAGCGAGCGATTTGGCTACTGCATAAAATTAGTTTGCTCTGGAGCCGTCCTTCCTGAGCGAAGACAAGAATGTGTGAGCCGGAGGCTAAAAAACTGTGAGCTCGCTCACACTAACTCAGCTTACAGGGAACACTGGAGACCACCAAGGAAGTCTGGGGCTTCTATACAGAGGCAGGCAATGGCAAACCACCTGTGAGAGCCAGTTTGGTGTAGTGGTTAAGTGTGCGGACTCTAATCTGGGAAAACCGGATTTGATTCCCCACTCCTCCACTCACACCTGCTGGATGACCT
>NW_015165580.1:2310-3119 GCF_001447785.1 Gekko japonicus
CCTTTGGGTAGTGAAGGGCGGGGTATAAATCCAATCTCTTCTTCTTCTTCTGAACATCTCTTGCCTTGAAAACCCTACGGAGTCGCCGTAACTCAGCGATGACTTGACGGCACTCCCCGTCACCAATGATTGACTATCCTCTCTTGGTATCCCAGAATGAAGTCTCCAGAAATAGACAGATTCTTTTTTGTTAAAAATAAGCTTAGCTTCAGCCCTGACCTGGATAGCCCAGGCAAGCCCAATCTTGGAAGCTAAGCAAGGCCAACCCTGGCGAGTAATTGGAAGGGAGACCTCCAAGGAATACCAGGGCTGGGGTGCAGAGGCAGGCAATAGTAAGCCACCTCTCTGAAATGTCCATGCCCCACTAGGGTGGCACAGGGGGATTTACTCTGGTTAAACATCTGAGCTGAACAGGACTGCTGTCAGTTCTAGCCCCGCGCTGGTGTGAGCAACCAGCCTTGTCCCCAACTCGCCGTCCACCCAGTGGTTCGAAAGCTTCGGTGAGTAGATAAAATGGGTACCACTCCTTAGAGAGGGTGGGCACACTAAACCCCTGGTGGGGGTGGTGTTAGCCGACAAACGGAAGGTCCGCGCGTAAGATCAAAAGCAGAGAGAGATCTACGCAGCATCAAAGTAGCCTGCAATGGGCCATTCCAGCCAGATGGTGGCAGTGCTGCGCTGCGACTGAGAATAATGCTGACGACATCAAGCGACGCTGAGTAAGAATGCTGCTGGAACACGTCTGAAGCTTACAGCTGACCAAACTCCTTGTTGACTGCAAAAATGTGTGTGATTTAAAAAGATATATG
>NW_015165581.1:0-3109 GCF_001447785.1 Gekko japonicus
AATATTTTGACTGGTTGAGGAGTAGCCACGTGGTCTAAGTAATTTTTTTGAAGATTCCAAGCCGTGGAAGGTTGCATGTTGTCTTCACAGCTGGGGTGGGAGCGCAAAAACAGCCCTGTGTGCTGCATTCACAACAAAAGCCTGCTAAGCACAGCTTCATTCCCAGAGCTCTTTTCCAATCGCTTCCAACTGCTCAGCCTTAGACTGCAGTGATGTCGATTTATCCTTATTTTTTTCAACAAATCCCTGGCAGGATACTCTGAAGTACAAATACACGTCTAGAACAAAATTCCAGTCCGTATAGAAAATGTGGCATGTCAGGAAGAAGTTTGAGCTTGGGAAGGACCCTGAATATACCAGTCATGTGTGTGGAGGGATTTTTATCCCCTTATGGAGTTCTGTTATATAATTTGCACCAGTATTCCCTCTAAGCTGAATTAGTGTGAGTTAGCTCACAGTTTTTTAGCCTCCAGCTCACATTTTCGTCTTAGCTCAGGAAGGAGGGCTCCAGAGCAGACTAATTTATGCAGTAGCCAGATCGCTAACTCACAGCTTTAATGCCGTTAGCTCACAAAGTAGAATTTTTGTTCACAAGACTCCACAGCTTAGAGGAAGCATTGACGTCTGCCCTTTCTGTTAGTTAAACTCCTTCTCATCCAGTTGGCTGAACGGACCTCCTTGCAAAATTAGTCATGTGGATAGAGGACACTGTCATAACGTTGGTCCCTCTAACTCAGTATTATCAACTGATTGGAAACAGCTCTCCAGGAGCCAACGTCTTTAGAGCATGGAGCTGCTGTTTGCAGCTCAAACAAACAACCAAAAAAGGCTGTGGGAGATGTTTTCACGGATCTCTTGTTATGATATGTCGTCCCAGAGTTTAAGTTGCCTGTTGCCTTGTTAATTAGGGAGCTTTTTAAAGGCAGCCTGGTACAATACTAAGGGAGCCTTCCATACGCTTTCTATAATTCAAGGTTTGATATCCCATAAAACTTAGTAATCAAAACTGAGTTTATAAGGTTTCAGGTGTGGCGGTTTTGTAATAGGATTTCTCCTACTTTAAAGTTGCATGCCTCCCAACTTTAATTAAAGCACAACAGCAGCAGAAGTGTTTGGAATGATAACTGTGTAATTGAATGTATGGTCCTAACTTTTGGAAAATACTTAACGCCTTCAGTAAGAACGTCCCTTTTAAAATCGTCCGCGCTTCAAACGGTGATGCCTGGGTGGAAGCTCACGGAAAGCTGTACTCCCCAAGCCAGATCGGTGCCTTCGTATTGATGAAGATGAAGGAGACAGCAGGTTTGTACAGGAGGGGGTTTGAACTGGACTTATAAGAAGGGGTGAAGGTGACAGGTGTGTTGGTTTTGAGATGCACCTTGGTTTTTGAATAGCTTGCTCGGCAGTCTTTACTGTTAGCTGTGCGAGAAAGTTTTAGTGGCTTTAATAATGGGGGCAGGTTTAATTGTGCAGTGTGGCCGTAACCACTGGCCTGCGCACACATAATGCGGTGAAGTAAGGCCTGCTCGCTCGCTCGCTCTCTCGGCTTGTGAGATTTGTAGTTCCTAAATGCTGCTTTAAATGTCAGGTTGGTGTTCAGGGTATTGAACCCTGTGAAATCTACACAGCACAGCAGTAGCAGCTGAATACTACATTTCTGTGAAGCTTTCAGGCTGCTTAATTTATTTAACGTTGCCAATTCTTTTCTGTCCTCCCCGCATTATGCTCATATTATCCACTGATTATGTGGAATAGCTGTCGCTTGGAAGTGCTTCTGAATTGAATGATGCATCAAGGGTTTCCAGTTTGCGGCTTTTAGTACGCTTTTGGGGAAACTTTTGTCATGAGCTTCAAGTTTTAAAATTATATCATTGCATTTACTGGCATGGTTAATAAAATGACATAGAAGTGTGAAGAACACAAATGGGAAAGCGGATGTAAAAAACCTAAACAGGATGTGGGCTTACCTTGAGCACTAGGCAAACCGGAAGGGTGCACTAGCCAGTGTTGCTGCTTTGGGATGAAGCTCTTTGGTGATCTTGGGTCAGTGAGAATCTCTCAGCCAAGGTTGTTTTGAGGTAACCAGCAGTAGATCCTCCTGTTTGCCAGCTTGAATTCCTAAAAGAAATGGTAACAATTAAATGGCAAGACCCCGTCCAAATTATAATCTCTGCCTTGTAGATGACTTGACTTTAGTCCTTTGGTTAAAATAAGATGTGTTCTGCTTTTTGTTTCCTCTAGAAAACTACCTGGGGCGTCCAGCAAAAAATGCTGTCATCACAGTCCCTGCGTATTTCAATGATTCTCAGAGGCAGGTAGGGTTGAGGAATCCTGGGTTCCCCGTGGCTTTTGGCTTTTCCAGTGTGACATATTCTTTAGCAGAAATGCATTTGGAATAATTTTCCACTCCTGACCAGTTTGGTGTGGTGGTTAAGTGCGCCTGAGAGCCAGTTTGGTGTGGTGGTTAAGTGCGCGGACTCTAATCTGGGAGAACTGGGTTTGATTCCCCACTCCTCCACTTGCAGCTGCTGGATGACCTTGGGCAAGCCATAGTTCTGTCAGAACTGTCCTTGAAAGAGCAGCTCTCTCAGCCCCGCCTACCTCATCAATGTTCTCTCTAAGCTGTGGAGCCCTGTGAGCAAAAATTCTGCTTTGTGAGCTACTGGCATTAAAGTTGTGAGTGAGCAATTAGGCTACTGCAGAAATTAGTTTGCTTGGGATTCATCCTTCCTGAGCTAAGACAGAAATGTGTGAGCCAGAGGCTAAAAAACTGTGAGCTAGCTCACACTAACTCAGCTTAGAGGGAACACTGCTCACAGGGTGTCTGTTGTAGGGAGGGGAAGGGTAAAGGAGTTTGTAAGCCGCTCTGAGACTCCGAGTGAAGGGTGGGGTATAAATCCAATCTCCTATTCTTCTTCCTCCTTCTCTTCTTCTCAGAAATGTTACGCTACAGTGGGGGTCCCCACCCTTTTTGAGCCTGTGGGCAGCTTTGGAATTCAATGGTGGGTGCAGCCAAAAAAAAACGGCTGCCGCAGGAGGCAGAGCCAGCCACAGAATGGTGGTTGTAGCTTACCTCCCTGCAGTCACGCAGTGACCATCCTTGTGCTGT
>NW_015165582.1:0-2976 GCF_001447785.1 Gekko japonicus
AGTAAATTGAAAGTGGCTGTACTTTCAGGGCATTATTTACTAACGCGCAAGTGACGTTGTAAAGGGGAGCAAAGATGTTCAGCGACTTCAGTCATTCTGCCAAAAAAAAAGAGAAAGTCTACTTGAAGTGGAATTTTTCGCTGGATGATTGACAAAAGGGGTTTAACACGGTGAAGGTTGGACAAATAGATAGATTAAAGTAAAAGTGAGGGGAGCATGCCTGTATAATGGGGGAAGGAGTGCAGTTAAAAATTGAACACATAAAGATAGAAATACAGAGATAGATGCACACACACACAGTTCCTGCTTCTGGTTCTCATTTGAGGACAGGGTGGGAGCGTTATGAAGGAACTGGGTCCCCTGCTCATGGCCAGAGGGGAACTAGATGTGGCAGTGTAACATCCCGGGAATGGAACAGTGTTTGATCTGTGGGCTTCTGCTCCTGTTATGTAAGGCAGTAGGGCTCTTACAGGGGTGTGGGGGTGGGTAAAAAACATGCTGTGCAGAATTGCTTTATCTCACCCTTTGATATGCTAACCAGTTTCGGCATAACTTCTTGCAGATGAGATGCAACGACCAATACTCATTAGCCAGTAAATGACACTGAAATTTGTACATCGAAACGATCAAAGATATATGTCAGATCCCCGCAGCAATCAGTTCCCAACAAATTTCATTCAAAAGAGTAAAGTTTATTGAGTACAGTAAAGGCAGGTCCTCTGTGCATACATTCTGTGTTAGAACTATTGGAAAGCACGCCAGTGGGGAGTTATACGTAATTCAAAGGGGTCCCTTGATGGCCTGGGTCCAATCAGGGAACAAGCAAATCCCTGCCTAACCTAACAGGTCTACGTTCTCAGGGGAAACCTTTACCAAGATCACCAGCTGAGGCTACATAGATAAGAAGAGTATAGAAGAAACGGAACTTAAGAGTCCAGTACAGAGGCAGACCAACATCTCCCTCCCACACACACCAGTCATGGCAGCAATGCCGGAGGCTCAGCTGACAATATAGCGGGTCATGATTTTCCTCTAAGCCAGAGGTGTCAAACTCATTTGTTATGAAGACCAGATCTGACATAAATGGCGCTTTGTTGGGCAGGCCATGTGTGCCATAAAACATAATGCCGGGTACGGGAGATATAAACTTTATAAAGGACACAGGCAAACCAAATTAATGATATCATTTTTTTTAACTCAAAATACAAGCATGCTTAAAACATTAACACTCTTGCAGTATTTCCTTAAAGTATCTACTTGATGCCCACCCTACCACTTCCACTGTCGGTTACTCATTAGCACTGGGATAGTATATACTAGGGACATAATGATCAGCTTCTGCCATCTGACAATAAAGGTAATGACCACTCTGGACTGATCGGTTTCGGCCCACAGGCTGTATGTTTGACACCCCTGCTCCAAACCCTTTAAACATCATTTAGAGGTCTTTATTAAAAAAAACCACCTTAGGGCTTCTCTCCAAAGAAGCTGCTCAAGGTAGTCTCAAAGTGAAAACATAATAGAAATCATAAATCATATAAGCCATTATCAATTAATAAATGATTAAAAATCCAGCTTTCAAAACAGCTTGAGACATCAAGCAGCTTAAGACAAGTCTCATAAGAAAGTCCTTGGCCTAGGAGAAGACTGTGAAAAGGATTTTAAAAGACTGACCTTGTCATTCTGTGCAGGCAATAAACTTGCATTGTACTAAATAATTCACAAAGTTACTTAGAAAAATGCAGGTGAGTAGCCATGTTGGTCTGAAGCCATAGAACCAAGGTTGAGTCTAGTGGCACCTTTAAGACCAACAAAGTTTAATTCTGGGTATACATTGATCTAGTTGTCCTCAAGCCTTACGTATAGTTAGAGGGTAGGGGATGATGGTCTATACTACTGTGTATAGCTTGTTGAGGGGCTGCGGTGGCTCAAGTGGTTAAGACTCTGAGCTGCAGGCTGTGGAAGGTCGGTAGTTCAGCAGTTCAAGACCCGAGTGTGCCGCATGACTGAGTGAGCTCCCGTCTCTGGTCCCAGCTCCTGCTAACCTAGCAGTTCAAAAGCAAGAAATTGCAAGTAGATAAATAGGTACCGCTTCGGTGGGAAGGTAACAGCGTTCCGTGCACCTCAGTGTCTAGTCATGCTGGCCACATGACCACGGAAACGTCTTCGGACAGCGCTGGCTCTTTGGCTTGGAAACAGAGATGAGCACTGCATCCCTAGAGTCAGATTCGACTGGCTTTCGAGCAAGGGAAACCTTTACCTTTACCTATAGCTTCCTATTGTGTTGTTCATTAACTGTCTCATCCGTCAATTGTATTGACTCTGTGTGATCCACCTTGAATCCAAGTGAAAAAGTTGGTCTATAAATAATGTAAATAAAATTACAAATTCTGGGTTAAAAAGAAACCTTTTGGCTTGGCACCAACAAGAGTAGGGTATAGAGTAGGGTAGGCGTCAGGCGAGTCTCAAGGGGAAGAACTTCCCAGGGGTGAGGTGCCACCACTAAAAATGCCCTTCCTCTGGTTACTGCCCACCTCACCTTTTCAGGCAGAGCCTCACAGAGCAGAGCTTGTAAAGAACTGACAGGCAGTACAGGAGGAGAGAGTTAAGTTAGAGGTGTGTGGGTGGTAAGAATAGAGGCAGTGTGTGTTAATGATTGACACGTTGGTTAGGAGCCAGAATGAAGACAGTAAATTAATGCAACACTGAGGAGATCTGTGGCTGGTCTACCAAACGCTTATGTCTCATATGCTCAGACTTACCAGACCATGAGGTAGCTTGCAGTATGACTGAAGCAACAAGCTAAAGATCAGCAATAATACACAACGCCACGGCATTAAAATACTTTATCAAGCCTGAACTCTCCCTGGGAGCTAAAATGACTAAACTGAGGCCATCGTACTTTGGTCACATTATGAGAAGGCAAGAGCCACTGGAAAAGACAGTCATGCTAGGACGAGGTGAAGGCAGCAGGAA
>NW_015165583.1:0-1525 GCF_001447785.1 Gekko japonicus
GCTTTTGTGTGCATGCACGCTTCTTCAGAGACCTGGTATGTAGCTGAACTTCTGGGGCAGTAATGCCGCCTAGTGGGCAAAAGACACCAAATGGCCCCTCTACTTGAATCACAGGAGAAGCCCAGGATATATTTTTTAAAGTTTGCATTAATTAAGTGCAGAAACTATTACAATGCTTTATAATGTATAGTAAGTCTAATCTTTAGTATTTTGTTCCATATAGCCACCATATAAGTGTGCTATTGAGTAAGATGTTGCTGAATCTACTAGCAAAACCCCCTCAGATTAGAGCTACCTGGCTGCCCATCTTGAATGCAGGTTGCAAAGGAACAAAAATCCTGAGAGCCGCTGCTCTGGACTTTCGTAGCCCAGGTTTTGCGAGTCTTCGTTTGATTAGCTCAGGATTGAAAGAGTTTAGTTTAATTTGCCGAACTGATTGCATAGGACTGGAGTCCCCAGCTTGGTACCTGTGGGTGCCTGCTGACAACTTTTCTGGCCCCTGCCAAGTGTTTTTAAGAAGGGAGTGGGGCCAGTTAGGGCTTTTGCCCAACAAGGCTTCTGATTGGCTATTGGAGACTTGCTTGGCTGTGCAAGTTTTATTATTTTTTAATGTTGCTTTGGCAGCAGCTGCCACCACAGCACAAGGATATTACACTGCGCGACTGAAGTTAAGCTGTGGCTATCGTTTTGTGGCTGGCTCCGCCTCCTGGGGCAGCCATTTTGTTGCTGCACCCACCATGCCATGTTAGAATTACCAAATAGGCCCACAGGCTAAAAAAAACTGGGAACCCCTGGCATAGGAAATGTCAACCAGAGGTGGAAGGGTTTTGGTTTTAAAGATGCTGGACGCTTTGGAGGGGGCGGTGAGCAAGCTGAAGGGTCTGGGGCTGAGCTGCCATAAAAGCTGGCAGTTCAGGATGGAACCAGGGTAAGAATCTAGCAATATGAAGACCAAAACAGGTGGTGTTGCCAACCGGCCTGGGGGAAAAATGTCATGTTGTAGAAATGGGCAGCTGGAGCTTTTCATGGCTGGGGCTGCCAGCTTTGGGTTGGGAAATACCTGGTGATTTTGGGGGTGGAGCCTGGGGAGGGCGGGGTTTGGGGAGGGGACGGACATCAATGGGGTGTAATGCCATAGAGTCTACCTTCCAGATTGGCCACTTTCTCCAGGTGGACTGCTCTCTGTTGCCTGGAGATCAGTTGTAATCCCAGGTGATCGCCAGCCACCACCTGGACATGGGCAGCCCTATTCATGGCAGGGAAGCAAATAACCTCCCAATAAGCCTCTGTTAAACGGACTAGCTTTCCCCCCCTCCAGGCAGTAGGCAGCAGTGATCCTGGAAGGTCTCTCCCACTCCCGATTAGCATTCCCTGTGCAATCAGCTTTGCAAATTAAACTATACGCCCCAAATCCTGAGCTAATCAAAATATGCTTTGCAAAACCTAGGCTGCTAGATCAGAGGTTACTTGTGCCTTCAGTCTCCCTTTTGGAAAACTGGCAAAAGGGGGGGGGGAGAGACTTTCA
>NW_015165583.1:2208-2873 GCF_001447785.1 Gekko japonicus
CCTAATATGCTAATGAGTTTCTGCTGTTGGGTGTGGCCTGTTATGCTAATGAGTCCCTGCTGGGCTTTTTCTACAAAAAAAGCCCTGGTCATATCTGAAAAAGTGAGCGGTGACTCATGAAAGCTCATGTCCTGCCACAGATTTTGTTAGCCTTTAAGTTGTTACTGGACTCTTGCTCTTTTCTACTGCCACAGACAGACTAACACGGTACCCATCTTGATGCTTACATCTGTCTGGGGGATACATCCGGGGTGGATGGAGAGGGGAGGGGCCACTGCTCCGTGGAAGAGCCTCTGCTTTGCATACTGAAGGTCTCTAGTTCCACATTCCGGGCACCTCCACCTAAAAGGATCCGGTTGTAGGCGATGGGAAAGACCTTTCTCTGCCTGAGACTCTGGAGAGCTGCGGGCAGTCTGAGTAGACAATACCGACCTTGATGGACTGATGGGCTGACTCAGTATAAGGCAGCTTCATATGGGTTCACGTGTGAGTGGCAGCATGTTCACAGCTCATGGAAGCGGCTATAAAAAGAGAAAAGGAACCGGATCGGGGTCCCCTCTTTGTTAAGCATCTTCCGAGCCATTGGGCGGCAGCTCAGTGACAGAACACCTGCTTCGCATGCATAAGGTCCCCGGTCCCAGGGGTCATTTCGTAAAAAAAGAGGC
>NW_015165584.1:0-570 GCF_001447785.1 Gekko japonicus
TCCCGAGCCAGAGTTTGGCCACCCCTGGCCTAGACAATGCCATCCCGAATGGGTGAAAACCAGCATATGGTGAAATGCATTTTCCTATCAAAATTAAAGCCAAACAGGTACAATAACCCATAATAAAGGGGGGGAAATAAACTATAAAAGGGGTGCCAACTCTGGGTTTGGGAATAACTGGAGATTTGAGTGTGGCGCCGGGGAGGGTGGACTTTAGTGAAGGGAGGGACCTCAGTTGGACATAGTGCCAGGCGGTCTATCTTACAAAACAGCCATTTACTCCAGGAGGAGTGCTTCAGATAAGTAAGCAAGCTACCTACGTAGAAGCATAGAATCACAGAAGCATAGAGTTGGAAGGGGCCTCCAGGGTCGTCTAGTCCAACCCCCTGCACGATGTAAGAAATTCACAAATACCTCCCACACACACACATCCCCCAGTGACCCCCCTGGTTCCATGCCCTGACTTAGATGACAAAAAACCTCCAAGATCTCCAGCCTAAACTGGCCTGACGGAAAATTGCTTCTGGACACCAACACACTACAAGAACTTGTGGGCACTCAATGAAGTTG
>NW_015165584.1:1573-2910 GCF_001447785.1 Gekko japonicus
GCCGCGTATAAACCCAATCTCTTCTCCTCCTCCTCCTCCTCCTCCTCCTCCTCCTCCTTCTTCCCAGAATTAAACTGTCTTGGTCTTAAAGGTGCCATGGGACTCAAACGTTGTCTGACTGCTTCTCTGTTTCTGAAAAGCACCCACGGCTCGGGCCTATTTCAGTATTCTTCCCTTCATCAACAGGGGAATTTTGCAACCTTTTGCAAAGGTGGGGCTGAGAGAGGTCTTTACAGAACTGTCCTTGACAGAACAGCACAGACAGAACTATGGCTTGCCCAAGGTCATCCAGCAGGTGCAAGTGGAGGAGTGGGGAATCAAACCCGGTTCTCCCAGATTAGAGTCCGCGCACTTAACCACGACACCAAACTGGAACCCTCAGGCTGGGGCAAGTGATGCTCTGTCTTCTTGGTGCTTGGGGGAGGCAACAGTGGGAGGGCTTCTGGAGTTCTGGCCCCGCTGGTGGACCTCCATTTTTGGCCACTGTGTGACAGAGTGTTGGACTGGATGGGCCACTGACCTGATCCAACATTGGCTTCTCTTATGTTCTTAAAGTGGCAACCGGCATTTCCCTGGGCGTGTAAGAAAGGGCCAAGAGAACTAAGCGCTGGTGCAAACCCTTCCTGCCCTCCCTTCTCAGGATCTGCCTAATTTCACAGAATCCACATTGATGTCAGGTGGCCACCGAGCCTCTGTTTGAAAACCTCAAACTTCAGAAGATGGCGGAAGACAGGAGGGCCTGGCGGGAGCTGGTCCATGGGGTCGCGAAGAGTCGGACTCAACTGTGCGTCTGAACAAAAAAACCAAGAAGGACTGGATATCACTTGTAATTATAAGAGATCTTCAGCCCCCGCCTGGAAGTTGGAAACCCCACGATCATCGAAAAGACTGAAGAACAACCCGAACGAAAAATGATCCGCGTAAAAGTTTTGTGCTGTTCGTGTGCTCCCCAGCCTTTGCCTTCAACGCACAGAGGAGCTCTGAGGCAGCTCATGCGTTCAGAATCCTCACAGCAAGAAGTCCATATTTTATATTCCGCTCACACGTCCTCAACAGCTGGAAGCCTGCACTGGCCGCAGCCGCGTAATCCCATTCGCAGCATTAAGACAAACCACGTTCTTTCACAATCCTTTTAAAGATGGAAACTGCTCCGCTGAAGTAATATGCTGCCCGTTTGACTTCAGCTGCACCTCAGCATATGGAGCTCAGGCCATTTCAGACAGGAGGGGAGGCGAAACGGAGGCAAGAGACGCCAACAGCTGGGTGGAGAGGAAACGACCAAGAGGTCCATTCTTGCATTTCAAGGTTAAAATGTGAGTGAGTTACAGGGGTCATTT
>NW_015165585.1:0-1185 GCF_001447785.1 Gekko japonicus
CCCCCCCTCCAGCCAGAGGTGTTTCTGAAGGTGAATGATGAATCAGGGTACATAAAAATCCCAACAAGAAGGAAGTGCTGGTCAGTGTGCATATGTCTGGAAACTGTATATAAGGCTGCGGTGGATAGGATTGTGTGTACGGTGTACAGTTTATTTCTGTTTCTAAACTCAGCATTTCTCCTTGAGGTCCAGGTAGCCTATGAGTTCTACCAGCACAGGCTGACATACCAGCTGTAGTTGTTCCTGGAGAAGTCGGACATGGCCAGAATTAACACTCTTTTGGGCAGTGTCCAGATTTGTTTTCACTACAAGGGAAACACAGACCCTTGCCTAATCCAGCTAGATTTGAGTCCAATAGCACCTATCTCTTCTACTGCAGACCAACTTGGCTGCCCTCTGAAATTCACCTAATCCAGTGAATCAGCAAATCCTGCAAATGAATAAGTTTGGGCAATTTTTATTTCCTCATATCACCCCCCCCTTTATTAAATTTAGGCATATGAAATGGCATCAGAATGCTGTAGAATGCTGTAGAAAGGGGAAATGATCCGGATGCTGAAGAAAGGGGAAATGATCAGGAACGCTAGCCACAAAAATTGGCAAAATCACAAGGGGTCCACAGTAACACAAAGAAAAAGAAAGGGTGGGGGCACGTATTCATACATCCCTGATCCCGTTCTGGGTCCTGGGCTCTATATGGACCTTTAATCAGGGGTTGTTTCATAGAAAAAGAGCTAGGGGAACTCATTAGCATAACTCATTAGCATATGCCACACCCCCTGACATCACTGGAAGTGTGTCATAAGGCCACACAACCTGACATCACTGGAAGTGTGTCATAAGGCCACACACCCCGCCCCCAATGGTACCGGCCGCCACCGCCGGCCTTGCAGCTCCACTACCGAGCCCCATGAGGGGCCTGGCGGTGGACCTGCAAGGCTGACGGGAGTGCAAGGAAGCCCCGCGAAGGCCCTCCCTGGCCCCAGGCAGGCAGGGGTGGGGAGAGGCAGGGAGGAAGCAACTTACCCTCCCTCTTCTCCTGCCTCCTCCTGGCTGAATGAGGGTCGGAAGCGGGGCGGCCGGAAGCAGAGGGCGGGGCTTCGTGATGTGCCCCGCCCCCGTACCTCACCTGGGGGAACTGCGATCTTCCGCGATCCCCCCCCAAAATGACCTCTGCCTTTAATT
>NW_015165585.1:2157-2870 GCF_001447785.1 Gekko japonicus
GTTCCAACCGGTGTACTTACCGGCGTTCACACGGCGAACATCTGCCTCCCGTCCCTAACCGTTGTAAAGCCCTTTAAACCATTGCACTCTGCCACTAGGTCCCCAAGTGGTGGTATACTGAGTACAATGGTTGTAATCGCTGTACCCCTCTGTCTGAACACTCTCTAACATTGTACAGCCACTTCCGTTCAGAAGCCTGAGGCGTCCGATTCCCCCTCGCCATTTTTTAAAAAGTATACGCTGTGTGTGTGTGTGTGTGTGTGTGTGTGTGTGTGTGTGAAACTTCCAAAGATATCATAGCCCAGAGTCCAAGTATGGGTGGGAGGAGAGGACACTCAGAGTCAGACACTCTATCAGGTTCAGGAAGCTTTGGGTGGCAGGGCAAACTGGCCCCGCCATATGAGAAATAGATTTTTATTCTTTCATAAATTATTATTGAGTGTGCACATATGAGACAGATCAGATGGATGGGGGGGACAACAGAAGTAGGGACATTTTACAGATGTGTATTAGGCCCAGAGATAAGGTTAGTAGCCAGAGCTGTGTAGTGGTTGGAGTGCTAGACCAGAACTGGGGAGATCCAGGTTCAAATCCGCACTTATCCATGAAGCTCAGTGGGTGACCTTGGGCTAGGCACTTTTCCTCAGGCAGACTAGTGAGGCTCAGATTCCCCTTCTTGCTAGCTTGTCTCTTGAGCCAGTTTGTTGTAGTGG
>NW_015165586.1:0-2862 GCF_001447785.1 Gekko japonicus
GTGACATGTAAAAAGTCAGAATGGGAGGGTGGGTGGCCACTGGCTCTCTTAGGATGCCTCCACACACACACATCCGCCCCCGACAAATGAAAAGAACTTATGCCATCTGGTTTCCCCCGAGCGGCAGTCTCTGGGGGAAGGCAGGAAGAGGCAGGGCTTCTGGGTGGCAGCCACTAGCTCTCTTAGGATGCCTCCACACACACACATCCGCCCCCGACAAATGAAAAGAACTTATGCCATCTGGTTTCCCCCGAGCGGCAGTCTCTGGGGGAAGACAGGAAGAGGCAGTGGGCACTGGGTGGTGTGGGCACACAGCGCTTGCTGGTAAGTTAACGCCGTGCATAAATCACAAGCCTACACCTGAGGGGGAAGGGAAGGTGGGAAGAGGCAGGGCTTCTGGGTGGTGTGTGGGCTTCTGGCGGGGGCAGGGCTGCCATGTGCAGACTGGCATGGCACCCAGCCCTAGTGTCAGCCAGGTGGTGACAGTGGCAGTCACCCCGAGTCAGGGAACCAGGCCGGGAGATCATCATGGGTTTTTGGCAGGGGCTGGAGGGCTTTGGCGGGGGGCGGGTCCTGTTTGGCACACCCAGGGCCGGCCCGCGCTCTAGGCGAATGCCTAGTTAGCCTAGCGGGTGAGCCGGCCCTGAGTCCACCCCTGGCCGTGCATGACAGCTTTGTATAATTGTGTACAGGCAGACACATAATGGCTGCCTCACCAGAAAAAAATATGCCCCACAAGCCAAAGATCATGAGCCTGCTTGTTCCCCAAAATGGGCCTGGCTATTCTTTTTGTGTGTTTCCATACCAGGTTTTTGCTCAAGCTTAGCTTCTTTACTGCACACCCCCCCCCCCCCCCTTTTTATACATATAGTATAATTGCACTTCCATTTTTGCTTTGGTTCTTCCCTGTGTCTTTTCAGACTACTTGGTCTCAAAAAACAAATAAACAAATCCCCCTGAAAAACAACAGACAGACAGACAGCACTGACTGGCAAATGATAATGTGTGTAAGAGAGGAGAAAAACAATACAGTTAGGAAGCCAAGCTGGAACAAAAATCTGGTACAGAGAAGTCCTTTTTCTCTAACTTGACTGCAGTCTAATACCACTTCCAGCCAGTGTCCTTCCACCATTCTGGAATTTCATACTAATTAGTTAGTATTCCAGTGATTTCTAGATAGCTACTTGGTAAAAATATGCAGTCTTATTACTTCATTATGGACTATGAAATCCTTGTGACTTAATAAAATATATATAGCTGGCGAAAGTAGGCTCAAATTTATCATTCTAGGAGAAATAAATTAATCAGATCCCATAGTCAGAAGTATTCTGGAAATCCTTCATAACAAAGGTGTGTAGGTGTTGATTTATCTGCTGGCATTGTGGATGCAAATGACAGGAGTGGTTTCATACACTGGGTAAGATAAAACCTCATTTACTGCCTTATAAGAGGTCCCCAAGAACATTAAGGACAGGAAATGTTAAAGTAACAGAATCTCAAGAACTGTGCATTACTGTCCAATCTTTTTGCAGCTTTCCAGACATCAAAGAGCTTGTCCTTCACTGAGACATAATTTTAGAATTGCTAATAGGTGCATTGACAGTGCTAATCTAAGCAGAGTTACATCCTTCTTCCATTGAAAATAGTGAACTAGAAAGGTGTAACTCTGCTTAGGATGTCACTATTAAATAATGTCTTATTGCATTTGTAAGACATTGCTTGTATCATTATAATCCATGGTAAGTATGGGCTAAATTCCAAGCTCTGTGGTCATATCTGGCAGTGTTCTGTGCATCTTCCTTTGCATGTCATCTGATCTCTTGCTAGTAGTTATTTGACCTCAGTAAATCCTGTATTGAGATCAGAACTAACTGGATAGTATTTGAAATATTAGTCTGCATCCCTTTCCTTATCCAAGACAATAGGTTGCCTTATCCAAGGCAATAGGTTAACTCCACTTCTGGTCTTTTGATGATCTCCATGAATATTTCCAACTTGCAAAACCAAGAATCTATTCTCTACATAATATCCAATCATGTGTGATCACTCTTGTGCTTGAATAGCAAACATTGTAAACATCACCTTTGAACAATACTAAACTCAGGATTATTTTTCTCTAGCACTCAAAATGGTTCTAAATTATTGGGTTTTTTTGTTGTTGTTTTTGCATTCCATCACTGTGCATGTCCTTGTCCCCTTCCTACCCAATAGGGAAAAGATAGCCCACTGGAAGTGGCTAGAAGTGGTATTAGACTGCAGTCAAGTTAGAAACAGAGGACTTCTCTGTACCAGGTTTTTGTTCCAGATGGGCTTCCTAACTGTACTGGTTTTCTCCTCCCTTACACACATTATTAGTTGTTTTGCTCTTGTTGGGATGAGGGTATGAGAAATCTGCCCATCAAATGTATCCATTTTGCTCATGTTTCTTGCTTGATTATATGTTGACTGTGCTCATTCATTGTATGAAAATTTCAGACAAAGTATAAATATAATGAACGTCACCAACAGATTAGTGCAAATGTTCAAATGTATTTGATGTTAACTGATGCATGAATTGTCTATGATAACTCTGGAAAATACGCAATCTAACAAATCAATTTGTTCAGAACATTTATCTGCTGCCTTTCCAGAGACCTCACAGTGGCTCACAAAATAAAATAAGATGACATCTTTAAAAACAGCAATAAAGCATTAAAATCAACAATTAATAACTAAGACATAAAAACAAGCAGAACATCAAAATAGCACAAAACATTTAGCAGTTTGCACTTATTATTAGAGTTATATGAAGATATCCATTTGTGATGCAGGATAATGTGTGGATACTTTTTTGAAAAATCTGTGGTAGATATGTCATCCACA
>NW_015165587.1:0-1495 GCF_001447785.1 Gekko japonicus
TAAATAAACAGGATTTGAAAAGCAGTTCTAAGGAGAATCCCCCATTGCATTCCCCCCCCTTGTGTTCAGATTACCCAGTCAAAACTGCCCTTAGCCCCAGGAGGTTAAAGTCAGATGCAGCATCTGTAATCAAATTAGCAATTGCTTTAGTATAGATAAAAAGTGTACATCATATGTAGTTTGGTCCATTTTGGTAATCTTTGCTGGAATTTTTTAGCATCTGTCATTTTACAATGGAGATTTAATTAGAACAAGGGACTTGCTTTCTCCTTATGTTTCGAGAGAAAACCTTGCTATCAGATTGAGGGAACTGCATAGCATTTTCACTCACTTTTAAACTGTATCTCTAAAATATATAGACACAGACACAGAGGGACACATTTCTCTTTTCTCTGTCAAACGTGTCACCAAATAACTCTGCTTTGCAAAGAGAAATGTGCTTCATATGCCTGATTCAAACATATTTTATCCCTCTGGGATATCAAGGTCAAAGAAATGGTGAAAAATGACAAAATTCTTCAGCGCCAAGTTCTTCCTCCTCAATGAGCGAAGGATTCCTTCTGTCTGAAAAGGTACCAGAATATCCTCCTCAGCAGCCTTTACCAAAGCAGTGCTTATTAATGTGTGCCAGGTTGTACTTCCAAATGAACTCCTATAGATAAAAACTGGAGACCAAAACTGAGTTAAAAGGTACTATAAAATGGCAGGGATGAGTAGATTCCTCTGGCTGTAAGTTTCTGTGTATCCATGTGCAGCCATTTCATTCTTCTGGCCTTTTGCTCCTCTCTTAATTTTTTTAATTGGGTAATTTGCAGAAAAATAGCTATTTTTGTGTGACTCTCTCTGCACTATTTGGTAGAACATTTGATATATATTTCACTGAAATGAGTTTTACAGTCCTGTACTGTCTCGTCATCCCCTTCCCACCCCCAACCCAACAAATGAATATTTTACTTCATAGTTTTGGTGAAGTGAAGGGAGGGGGGAAAGCACAGTAGGGTTTGATTTGACAAGGTGTGCAGGTGAACGAACAGATCAAATTCAGCAATAGAGGAAGAAAACGTTGTGAGTCTTTTTACAAAGTGAGGCGTCAATGTAACAAACAGAGCTAAGAAAAAAGTTTAGAAGACAAAGTTCTTCTTCGAGTTTCAGCTCTATATTTAGTTAAAGAAAATCGCAGCAAATTTATCTCTTCCCCAGTCAGTTAATAACCAATGCAAAGCAGTCCCTACCAACATGTATTCAAAAAGTGGCAATCTTACCCTTAATATTCCTCAGGGTCCCTGACATGGTACCTGTGGATACCATGGTGGCCTCCAATAACTTACCTGGCATCCAGCAAGTGTTTTTAGAAAGTGGATAGGTCCAGCTGGGCCTTGTGCCTAACAGCAGGGCTATTTTTGGGCAGGATCGCACAGGAACGGAGTTCTGTCTGGCTCCTGATTTGGCCACACCCAGCAGGAACTCATTAGCATAATAGGCCACACCTAACAGC
>NW_015165587.1:1505-2830 GCF_001447785.1 Gekko japonicus
CATTTTGTGGTTGGCTCCACCTCCTATGGCAGCCATTTTGTGGTTGGCTCCACCTCCTATAGCAACCATTTTGTGGTTGGCTCCCCCCTCTACAGCAGCCATTTTGTTATTGTACTAGGGTTGCCAAATGAATTTTGGCCGGGAGCGGGGGGCTCCCGGCCGGTGTTAACTCGTGCGCGCGCGCTATAGGATTTGGGAACCCTATATTGTACCCACCACCCTGTGTCAGAATTCCAAAGATGCCTGCAGGCTCAAAAGGCTTGGGGACCCCTGAAATAACTTGTGTTAAGGAAGCTGTTTCTACAGTGAGTAAAATAATACTATGACATATTACTCTATACATGTGTTAGCTATGCCTAGGCTTGCCAGTCCCCAAGTCGGGGCGGGGGACTCAGTGTTCCCTCTAAGCTGAGTTAGTGTGAGTTAGCTCACAGTTTTCTAGTCCCCAGCTCATACCTTTTTGTCTTCGCTCAGGAAGGATGGCTCCAGAGCAAACTAATTTATGCAGTAGCCAAGTCACTCGCTCACAACTTTAATGCCAGTAGTTCACAAAGTAGAATTTTTGCTCACAAGACTCCACAGCATTGAGGGAGCTTTGGGGGTTCCTCCAGTTTTCAGGGTTTCTTCTCACTCCACCCCCAAACAGCCATGTCTCCATGTGACTTCCCTGATGTGATGATGTCACCCTGAAGTGACATAATCATGATGGGGATGTCACATGGAGGTGCTCTGGTTTATGGGCAAAACTGTGGTTTTAAGCCAGTTTTACCATAGAGTTTTTCCCTTAAACCAGAGCCTACCCGTGCAATGTCCCTGGCATGATAATGTCACTGCCGGGTGACTTCATCACATTGGGGACGTCCCAGAACACCCCCCAGATCCCCCCACCGGAGCGACAAGAGGACCTGGCAACCCTAGCTACACCTCACTGATATATGAATAAGACATTCCCAGTAAGCATGTATATAATGGCAGCTTTAGAGGAGACAAATACATGGATGTCCCAAATTAAGGTGACAAGTCTTTTGTAAAGCTTTTGGTTTTGATAATAACAGTCAGGAAATGTCTCTATTATAGTTAGTGATTTAACTCATTACACAGGAACAAACCTGGACTTGCCAATGAGAGTTACGGTGAAAGCCAGCGTGGTGTAGTAGTTAGAGCACTGGACTAGGATCTAGGAGATACTGCCATGGAAGTTTGCTGGGTGACCTTAGCTGAGTCACTCTCTCTCAGCCTAACCTACCTCACAAGGTGTCTGTTGTAAATCAGTGTCCTGTACAACTCATAGATTAGGCATGGACAGGGGTCGTTTCGTAGAAAAA
>NW_015165588.1:0-199 GCF_001447785.1 Gekko japonicus
ATCGTCATAATTGGGTGTAGCAAGGAGGCTAAAAGTTTGCCCCCCCCAAAGACCTCCGTATATAGGGAGAGAGGGGGATTCCCCTCTCGCTGTAGAGTGCTTCTCTATAGCTCCCATAATCAGAGGCAACCCTTTCAACTTTTCATTTTAGGTATAGAAGCAGGGTAATAGTACTATGTGAGTTAGAATGAACTGTAGT
>NW_015165588.1:255-1013 GCF_001447785.1 Gekko japonicus
GTCCCAGGAGTGTTCAGGAACTGGAATGACAGGGCCAACAGTGGAATGACAGCCCCAGGGTGTCCCAGGAGTGTTCAGAAACTGGAATGACAGGGCCACGGAGTGGAATGACAAGGCCATGGGGACTGGAATGACAGGGCCACGGAGTGGAATGACAGCCCCAGGGTGTACCAGGAGTGTTCTGGAACTGGAATGACAGGCCCAGGGTGCAGCAGGAGTATTCTGGAACTGGGATGACAGGGCCACAGTGTGGAATGACAGCCCCAGGGTGTAGCGGGAGTATCCTGGGACTGGGATGAGAGGCCCCAGAGTGGGATGATAGGACCCAGAGTGGAATGAAAGCCTCAAGGTGGAGCAGCAGTGTTCTGGGACTGAAATGAGAGGCCCAAGAGTGGGATGACAGGCCCTTGGTGTAGCAGATGTGTTAGCCCAAACACTTTATATTGGGCTATTTCAGACTGTGTTATATGAATAAAACTCGATGCAACGGACTAATACAAGGAGACTGTGTAATGGTTTACATTGAGGGCATCCAGAGAAAGAAGATGCTAGCTGGGGTTTATAATCTGCTGAACATGTGTGAGCAAACACAAGTTTACAGCAAGTACAGAAAACTCATTAGTTAGCCCAGACGCTCAGTCTCCAGATGAGAGGCTTATTTCAGAATCCCCCCTCTGCCAGACTACAATGGACTTCAATTCCACATGGAGAATCCACATGGGTAGTGATGAGTCAGCGCTATTGTTGCCTCCGCACGT
>NW_015165588.1:2730-2833 GCF_001447785.1 Gekko japonicus
CCTGGGACACCCTGGGGCTGTCATTCCACTCCGTGGCCCTGTCATTCCTGTTCCACGACACTCCTGGGACACCTTGGGGCGGTCATTCCACTGTTGGCCCTGT
>NW_015165589.1:0-2877 GCF_001447785.1 Gekko japonicus
CTTGGTCACCAGTGACACATCCTTAAACTAAAGCAGGGCTGTCGAACTCATTTGTTGTGAGGGCCAGATCTGACGTAAATGAGACCTTGTTGGGCCGGGCCATGTGTGTCATAAAATGTAATGCCAGGGAGCGGAGATATAAACTTTATAAAGGACACAAAGGTTTTTTTAAAAAAAATACTTAAAATAAAAACATGCTTAAAACATTAGCACTCTTGCAACATTTTGTTTATTTAACAGTGTCTGATCACTGACACCTCTTGCTCTGAATTATTGCATCAGAATGTCTGTGCTGTTGCGATCTTGAGTATGCTGTTCAGGTGTGTATCTGTAAGCTGCAAACCTATGATGACATAGTAGCACCAGAACTGGAAGAAGCAGCAGAAGACTGTCCACTGCGGGCCTGATAGAAGCCCTGCGGGGGGCCTGATCCGACCCCCGGGTCACATGTTTGACACCCCTGCTCTAAATGATCTTTTCTACCTCCTTCATGGCCACCCTTTCCAGTGTCAGTCCCCTTCTGATTTCTTGGTTGCAGACTCCAGTTTGGTTGATGATGGAGCCAAGCAATAGAAAATCTTGAAACAGTTTCACTTTCTTCACTGCCAACCTTAAAGTTGTATAATTCCTCAGTAGTCATTACTTTTGTCTCCTTGATGTTCAGCTGTAATCTTGCTTTGGCACTTTCTGCTCTAACCTTCATCCGTAGTCATTCCAAGTCTTTGCAATTTTCAGCCAGCGATTGGTGTTATCTGCATATCTCTCATTGTTAATGTCCCACCAGATTTCTCTCCACCTTCCTCGAAATCTAATCCAGCTTTCCTTATGATATGTTCTGCATATAGAGTGAACAGATAGGACAATTAGGATTGTAGAACAGAGTAGGACTGTACACATCTGGAAGCAACTGGAAATTGAAAAAAAAAACAGAATTGGAGCTCTGGGTCAGGAAAACAAGAGAATAAAACTTGAACACACATCAACTCCTCCGAAAAACTCAAGATACAGAGAGATGGAAATCAGGACATCCTGCATGCAAAGTCAATGCTCCACCTCTGGAGTAATTAGATTTACTGGCAAAAGAAAGAAGAGGTCCTTTTGGCCACTAGATCCTGCTAGGGAACACAGGACCTGTGCTGGCAAAAGCCACAGGGGGCCGTGGCTGCGGCCAGGTGGGAAACAGCTGATAGGATCCAATCCAATCTTCCAAATTCAGTATCTTTCACCCACATGATTCCTCATTCTGTGCAATTTATGTAATTATGTGACCAGTTGTGGGCTCCGCGGTCTGAAAATTCTTGCTGCATTGAAGGCATCTATCCGCAGCTGTGACTATCGCTGGTCTCTGTCGCTTCCCGGTTACTCTGGACCCTGCAAAGTCCCCCCTCAGTCTTAACTGAGGCACCCTGGAGTTGTTACGAGGCTCAGGTTGATGATAAAAGACCAACCTGTCGTGCTGTAATAACAGAAGATGTAGCTGCGAGGTGCAGCTAATTAGCTATGAGCTCATCTTATTCTGCTGAGCCAGGAGCTGCTTTTATTTTTCCATAAAGTGCATTTCAGAGTATTGTTCCCTTGTTTGTTTTGCAAAAAAAGGATTCATAGAGGTACTGTATAAAGAGCGTTTAGAGCTTCAGCTACTGGCTTTTGCATTCTGTCTGCAGGAAAAGATCTACTCTTCAAAGGTGGGTCACAGCACACATTTCATGACATGATAGGCATAAACCTACTGGCATATTTTCATATTCTATCTGCAACAAAATTTTGTTGAATCATGAGAATACTGAGCATCGGGGGAGTGGATTCTGGTAGAAAATTCCAACCATAATGTCTTCAGGTACAATTTCAGGAATAAGTTTAGTAGAAAAGAGTCCAGGGGCACCTTGAAGACTAACAAAATCTGTGGTAGGGTTCCCTTCAGATCAGCTGATGGGGCAGAAAAATCGGATGGCTTCCCTCCAGGTCTGTAGCTAGGATTTTTTAATTTCAGGGGACCTTTAAATAAGTCAGGGGGCACCCCGCACACACCCCTAAGGGAGCTCCACAAATAAAATAAAAAATTGGAAGTTGAGGGGCCTGGGGGCTGGATGGGAAGTCAGGGGGCCTTGGCAGCAAGTCGGGGGGCCGGGCCCCAAGGTGTCCCACTGTAGCTACGGGCCTGCTTCCCCCCTTTTATTTCCCCATGAACCTGAAGAACTGAGCGACAACTCACAAAAGCTCCTCCTCTGCCACAAATTTTGTTAGTCTTTAAGCTGCTCCTGGACTCCTTTCTGCTGCCGCCGACAGACTAACATGGTGACCCACTGTCAGTTATAAATCCAGACATAATTTCTGTTTGAAGGCCGGGTATTACTCGAGATCCAGTTTCAGCACCTGACCTGAAGTTTGTGAACAGTGAATGGTTTACTGACGAGATCGGGCATGTTAGGGGTGGTATGGGGACTGATCTGGACTCTCTGGCTAATTCCAGAGAAAGGGACATTTTGTGGATTGTACAAAGGAGGATTGGGGACATTGAAACCAAGTAATTAATGCAGGCAGCTCTGGAGTGTGCTCCCCTCGTTCCCTTGGCCTCCCCCTTATACAAGATTCAATGGCTCAGTATTTTTCTAATTTGATCATCCCTCTTCGTCGCAAAGCCTTTATGCTGGCTAGGTTCAATTTACTTCCTTTGGCTGTTTTGGCAGGTAGATATAAGGGCACCTCTTATAAGGACAGAGTTTGCACCTGCTTCTCTAATGAACCCGACTCTGTGCAACATATCCTTCTTCGTTGCCCCCAATACTCTTTCTTACGTTATCACTTGATTCAGCCTATTTTGGCTTCTGTAAGGGTGGTTGATAATGAGTTTAACTTCAATAGAAATAAGTGCAAAGT
>NW_015165590.1:0-2548 GCF_001447785.1 Gekko japonicus
AAAAATGTGAATAATAAATAAATAAATAACATTTCAGGGAGCGAGGCTCAGCATGTCTCTCACAGTAGAGCTTCGACATTTAAAGCAGGAATCTGCACAGCCGCTTGGAATCCTTGCAGGGCACCGTCCCTTCCCACTTCCGAAAAATACTTGGTGGGCATCAAGAAAAGTGTTGGTGGGGCCATGGTGCCCGTTTTACCACATTGGGGACCCCTAGTGTGAGAAAAAAGGTTTAAGAATGAAGAGATGTGAAATGCCTGAGCTGGACAAGGTTTGGCTGGTGCCACGTTGAGAGATGGAAGGGACCTTGCAGGCAGTGTTCCCCCTAAGCTGTGGAGTCCTGTGAGCAAAAATTCTACTTTGTGAGCTACTGGCATCAAAGTTGTGAGCAGGTGATTTGGCTACTGCATAAATTAGTTCACTCTGGAGCCATCTTTTGTAAGACAAAAATGTGTGAGCTAGAGGATAAAAAACTATGAGTTAGCTCACACTAACTCAGCTTAGAGGGAACACTGCTTGCAGGTCATCTAGTCCAACTCCCTGCACTCTGCAGGAGCATAGCCGAAAGATAGCCCTACATACCTACGACATACCCGAAAGATGGTCGTCCAGCCTCCGCTTGAAAACATCCAGCGAAGGAGCATCCACAGCCTCCCGAAGCAGACTGTTCCACTGCTCAACCACTCTTACAGTTAGGACGTTTCTCCTGAGATTTAGCCGGTAACAACTCCCTTGTAGTTTCCACCCCTTAGATCTAGTCTTGCCAATCCGGAGCGAGAGAGAATAGATCTGCTCCATCTTCTACATGACAGCCCTTCGGATACTTGAAGACTGCAATCATGTCCCCTCTAAGCCTTCTCTTTCCCAGGCTAAACAGACCCAACTCTTTCAGCCTTTCCTCGTAGGGCTTGGATTCCAACCCTCTCACCCTCCTGGTTGCCCTCTTCTGGACACGCTCGAGCTTGTCAACATCCTTCCTAAAATGTGGTGCCCAAAACTGGACACAGGACTCCAGGTGAGGCCTGACCATAGCAGAATAGAGCGGAACTACCGCCTCCCATGATCTGGACACAATGCTTCTTCTGTTAATGCATCCTAAGATTGCATTAGTGTGGCTGGGTTCGACTGAATTGGCTGAAGGGGAAAGCTTTTTGGAAGGCAGAAAAGGGGGAAGGGGGTATGAGGAAAGGACGGCAGACTTGTTTAGATCATAGTTGAGTTCTGCAAGCATCTGGCACTCCGGTAGACTGGATGGGAGACTGTGAATGTAGCTCACAGGGTAGCCTCTTATTAGGTGCTGCATATGCAGAAGGCTCACGGGGCGTGTGGTGACTGATTGGTTAAGAACATCAGAGGAACCCTGCTGGATCAGACCAGTGGTCCATCTAGCCCAGCCTCCTGTCTCACACAGTGGCCAGCCAGTTCCTCTGGAGGGCCAACAACAGGGCAGAGAGGCCGAGACCTTCATAAGATCATCAGAAGAGCCCTGCTGGACCAGACCAGTGGTCCATCTAGTCCAGCCTCCTGTCTCACACAGTGGCCAGCCAGTTCCCGTGGAGGTCCAACAACAGGGCATGGAGGCTGAGGCCTTCAAAAGAACATCAGAAGAGCTGTACTGGATCAGACCAGTGAGGGTCCATCCAGTCCAGTCTCCTGTCTCACACAGTGACCAAACAGTTGTTCTGGAGGGCCAACAACAGGGCACAGAGGCCTTCATAAGAACATCAGAAGAGCCCTGCTGGATCAGACCAATGGTCCATCTAGTCCAGCATCCTGCCTCACACAGCAGCCAGCCAGTTCCTCTGGAGGGCCAACAACAGGGCAGAGAGGCTGAGGCCTTCATAAGAACAACAGAAGAGCCCTGCTGGATCAGACCAGTGAGGGTCCGTCTAGTTCACCATCCCGTCTCACACTGTGGCCAACCAGTTTCTCTAGAGGTCCAACAACAGGGTACAGAGGCCTTCCCCTGATGTTCCCTCCTGGCTCCTGGATTCAGAGTTTTAGTGCCTCTGAATGTGGAGGTTCCCCTTAGCCACCATGGCTAGTAGCCATCGATAGACTCATCCTCCATGAATCTATCTAACCCCTTTCTAAAGCTGTTGGTTCCTGTGGCCATCACTGCATTCTCCAGCAGCGAATTCCACATTTTAATCAAACCGGTGGTCCATCTCATTGAGTCTCCTGTCTCACACAGTGGCCAACCAGTTCCTCTGGAGGTCCAACAACAGGGCATAGAGGCCAAGGCCTTCCCCTGATGTTGCCTCCTGGAACTGGTAATTAGAGGTATACTGCCTCTGAACATGGAGGTTCCCTTTAGTTACCATGGCTAGTAGCCACTTTGATCTGTAAGGGTTAGAAACTCTCTTCTGCCTTTAACAAATCCCATGGTTCCTACAATCCTGAATTACATGCTGGCGTCGTCCTGTCATCAAATGTCCCCAGCTCTGGCCGCAGGTCTTGGAAATCTCGGTATTGTTTTTTGCGGTTTACGGTGTGGCAATGTATTGACGTTGCCACACTGCGTGCCGCCTTGCTCCCCACATGCAGG
>NW_015165590.1:2560-2731 GCF_001447785.1 Gekko japonicus
AGGAATGCAAAATGGGGAAGTGGTCTTGTTGATCCTAGGCGGGACGATGCCCGAGGTTTCTCCTCCCCCCTCGTTTCTGCCGCTCGGGTCGCGTGAGGCCTGGCCACATTGCGACACAATGCGCGTCTTTTGCCACGTTGAGGTTCCATCATGACTCAGCCATTGCTGGTG
>NW_015165591.1:0-271 GCF_001447785.1 Gekko japonicus
CTACCCTCCTGAAACTAGTTTTCTTAAGATGATAAGAAGACGAGAAGAGATTGAATTTATATGCTGCCCTTCACTGGGAGTCTCAGAGCGGCTTACAAACTCCTTTCCCTTCCCCTCCCCACAACAGACACCCTCTGAGGTAGGTGGGGCTGAGAGAACAAACTGCTCCTTCAGGAACAGCTGTGCCAGAGCTTGTGACTGACCCAAGGTCACATCAGCAGGTGCAAGTGGAGGAGTGGGGAATCAAACCTGGTTCTCCCAGATTAGAGTC
>NW_015165591.1:1274-2817 GCF_001447785.1 Gekko japonicus
CCGAGTCAGCCTGCAGGGCTAGAAACCGAAGGCAGCAATCACTCTCCTTTTTTTGACCTGGCAAAGTCAGCACTGAGTGGAGTCGCCAGCCTCCAGGTGGGGCCTGGAGAGCTCCCGCTTTCACCACTGACCTCCAGCTGACAGAGATCAGCTCCCCTGGAGAAAATGGCTGCTCTGAAGGGTGGACTCTATGGCACTGGACCATGCTGAGGCCCCTCCCCTCCCTAAACCCCGCCCTCTCCTGGCTCCACCCCCAAAGTCTCCAGGTATTTTCCAACCTAGACCTGGCAACCCTAGCACTGAGTGTCTTGACCGTCTTGTGTGATGAGCCATTTTTGTGTCCCCAGACGCAAACCCGAAAAGTCACAACAGAAGAAATGTGTTGAAAACATGTAAAGATGAGCCAGTTTGGTGTAGTGGTTAGGAGTACGGACTCTAATCTGGGAGAACTGGGTTTGATTCCCCACTCCTCCACTTGCACCTGCTGGATGACCTTGGGCAAGCCATAGCTCTGACAAGAGCTGTCCTTGAAAGAACAGTTTCTGTCAGGAGCTCTCTCAGCCCCACCTACCTCACAGGGTGTCTGTTGTGGGGAGGGGAAGGGAAAGGAGTTTGTAAGCCTCTCTGAGACTCCGAGTGAAGGGTGGGGTATAAATCCAATCTCCTCCTCCTCCTCCTCCTCCTCCTCTTCTTCTAAAAAAGTCAAACATAGCACATGCTGGGTAAGAAAGGAAGGTCTAACAGTGCCCCCAAAGTCCCAGCAATTCGCCGCTATACCCAGAACTGGGTACATCCATGTATTTCTATTATTGTTATATTCTTTTCTAAAAGCCTGTGTGCTAGGCAGACTTCCTTGAATACATGAAGGTGTATACCAGCAACCTGCAGACATAACGAGCAATTGGGAATTGTACCCAGGGCTGGTTGTGGGTCCTGTAATTCCGGACACGCAAGCTCCATTCAGCGACTGACACTGGGCATGCAATTTAGCATCCTGAACAAACTCTGCTCTCGTATTTAAGGGTGCATGCTTCTAGACCATAGGGCTGCAGAGATAAATTTGACTGAGTTGGGGCAATTCTTTGTGAAGTTTTGGAACCCAGGGGTAGGGTTGCCAACCTCCAGGTGGGGCCTGGGGATCTCCTGATTTTATAACTGAGCTCCAGCTGACAGAGATCAGCTCCCCTGGTGAAAATGGCTGCTTTGGAGGGGGGACTGTATGGCATTGGACCCTGCTGAGGCCCCTCCCTTCCCCAAACCCCGCCCTCTCCCAGATCCACCCCCAAAGACTGCAGGTATTTTCCAACTAGTGTTGCCAGGTCTGTGTTGGAAAATACCTGGAGACTTTGGGGGCAGATCCAGGAGAGGGCATAGAGTCCACCAGGGCTTTTTTTGTAGAAAAAGCCCAGCAGGAACTCATTAGCATAAAAGGCCACACCCAACAGCAGAAATTTGTTTGCTTATTAGGACACACCCCTGACAGCACAGCTCATCAGCATATGAGGCCACATACTCCCATGTTCGCAGAAGTGTCGTCATCCAG
>NW_015165592.1:0-1242 GCF_001447785.1 Gekko japonicus
TTGATCTTAGCCAAAAGGCCGAGAAGCCTGATCTGGATAGTCCAGGCTAACCTCTTCCTCTGTTGCTGCAGTGGGGGAAAAAAGAGTTGATTTCACCTAATTACAGTTATTGCGGCAGCAATCTAAATTTGCTTACAGCCCGCCGGGAAAAGACTCTTGCTTTTGCTTCACCCGGTATCTCTGCAGCCTTCTGATAGGAGGCTCGACTGCTTCTTTAGTATCTGAAGTACCTTCGCAGGGAGCAGTGGGAATGGTGAGTGGAGCAAGCAGGGGTGAAGCCCCTAGTAGAAAAATAAAATTAATATTGGGGGGGGGAAATCAAATATCCAATTAAACCACTGGAAATTAGGTAAGTGCAGATTACTCAAAAGGAACATGGATAAATTTTATACATGCCAGAGAAGGAAAATAAAAAGGACAATCTGTTTTTAAGGCAGATTCAGGTAGGTAGCCGTGTTGGTCTGAAGCAGAGAACAGTTTGAGTCCAGTGGCACCTTTAAGACGAACAAAGTTTTAGTCAGGAGCATCAGCTTGAAAGCTTATACCTTGAATAGAACTTTGTGGGTCTTAAAGGTGCCCCTGGACTCAAACAGGTTGTTTTTAAGGCAATCTGTCACATTTGTGCCATTTTAGAGAAGCAAAATACAAGACAACCAGGTGATTGATGTCCAGTGCCAACCAATGCTCCCTCTAAGCTGTGGAGTCCTGTGAGCAAAAATTCTACTTTGTGAGCTACTGGCATTAAAGTTGTCAGTGAGCGATTTGGCTGCTGCATACATTAGTTTGCTCTGGAGCCCATCCTTCCTGAGCTAAGAAAAAAAGGTGTGAGCCAGAGGCTAAAAAACTGTGAGCTAGCTCACACTAATTCAGCTTAGAGGCAGGGGTCATTTCCTGCAGGGAGCGCACAGGAGCAGAGCTCCGGCAGTAAAGAGCCCAGGGGGCGGGCACATGCAGCAAGCCCCACCCCCTGCTCCCAGCAGCCCTCAGTCAGAGCAAGAAGCAGCCAGGTAAGCTGCAGAGCCCCCTCCCCTGGCCCCCCGGTCCACAACAGTCCAGTGGCACCTTTAAGACAAAGTTTTATTCAGGTATAAGCTCTCCTTCCTCTGCCAGGACAGATCTGCACGTTCCCCCCCGCCCAATAGCTAGCCCTCCAAAACAGTCCAGTGGCACCTTTAAGACCAAGTTTTATTCAGGTACAAACTCTCCCTCCTCTGCGAGGACAGATCTGCATGTCCCCCCCCC
>NW_015165592.1:1534-2660 GCF_001447785.1 Gekko japonicus
AGGGAAAACCATAGAGTTTTCCCTCGGATGGTCCTGGCCCCGCCCCCAGCGTGCCCGGCGTACCCGCGTCACTTCCGGGTGACGTGCACGTGGGGGTGGAGTTCCCCCCGGTGCCCGATCCGCCGGCGGTGGGGAACGGGCCTCTGGGGCGGGGGTTTCTCTGCCTCCCGGGGGGACTTGGCAAGCCTAAGCCCTCCAAGAGAAAAAACCTGGTAACTGGAGTCAGGGGAGAGCTGTGATTTCCCGCAGTGAGATATTGGCTGGTTTGTTGTTGTTGTTTTTAAAACTAATCGGGATTCTTCATTGGCTATGCTGGTCCCATGAAGGGACAAAAAAAACCCTGCAAGTTTCGACCTGGCAGAGGAACCTTGAGGAAGGAACACTGTCTGACGAGAAACCGCTTCCCTGACATGTCTGCCTAGCGCCGCACATAAGGAAACAAGAGTCCTTGAGGGAAATTTCCTTCCCCGCAGGCCGGGAGCCAGAGCTGAAGTAACTGGGCAGCCCTGTTTCACAAATAAATCGGGACTGGCTCCAAATCAACCGGGCCCGTGAGTCATTTTCAGGGAGCCCGGCGGCAACAGGCCCCATTTCTATCCGAAGTGAAATCCAGAGAGTGCCCCTCTCGTGTGTGCATGCGCGCGCATACATAAACACTCACTCACTCACATATACACACTGCTGGACAGGGAAAATTTCAGTGTCTGAAGAAGAAGAAAAAAAAAACCCAAGCAAAACGATGAGCCAAGTGCGGGAATGGAACAAGGCAGTTTCTGAGCGAAATGGGAGCAGAGGTACTTGCCAGAGGTCACGCTGGGTTGCTGTGTTCTTGGAAGTGGCCTCAGGTATTTTGCCTAGAAAGTTTCAGAGAAAGAGAGGAGCCAAAAGCAGCCAAGTTAAGGTGGACTGTCCTGTCGGGTGCGCTTCGTTTTTGCTTGGCCTTGCAAATAAAACCCCTTAAAGTTTCTAGACTGCATTTTTTGAACTAGTGCGCTTCTAGGGTTGACAGGACGGTTGCCAGGTCAACTTACCTGACCAGCAGGGATCTCCCGACATCCTTCCGAGAGACTGGAAGTGATGTTGGGGATTTTCGGACATACTTCTGGTTTCAGGCCTGCTTCTGGTT
>NW_015165593.1:0-1101 GCF_001447785.1 Gekko japonicus
ATCCAATCTCCTCCTCCTCCTTCTCTTTATAGTTGTATAGGAATACTGCTTCTATATTCACATGCCTTCTCCTGTGATGTCTTTTGATAACATGCTGTGTCTTGTTTCCTGTTGCAAGCCAAATGGTGAGGCCACATGGCCTCAATAGCCATGCCATAAACCCACATTCTTTCACACTTTCATGCCAAACGCCAGACCTCATGGCTACACTTTCTGGCCCACTTGTGACCAGTCATGTACACAATGAAGTAGCTGGAGTTTGGGTCAGATGACTGCAGACGGGGGTCCCAAACATATAGTCTATCCCCACACGCAGCTATGAAAACCAACAATTGGGCACACCCATGCCCACTCGCAATTGGCTGATGGCCACATCTAATTTGTGACAGGGATTGGGGTATAATTGTTTGATCCTTATGGGAGTGAGTTCTTCTTCTTGTTCTCGAGTCCCTTGCCCTCTCCTCTGTAATTATCTGTTTTATTGCACCTGAAATGCTGCCTCTGGAGAGACAAAGAGTTGCTTTGTGACTTTGAGAAAGGTGGACTATAAAAGAATAAATGTTGGGGTTTTTTGGCTGGTCTATTCTTGCATGCCCGTATCCAGGATTCAGGCTTGTGGGGGGGGGGAATGTCTGGTGGGGCCAGTGGCAGATTAACCATGAAGCAGGGTAAGCACGTGCTTCAGGCACCAGGGCCAAAGGGAGCGCCACAAAGTTGGGGAAAGGGTGAAAAGCTTCATTTGTACAGAATATTAGGAGGCTGAAGTTGGTTCCTTATTCGCACTTCCTTATTCATTCCTTATTCGTTACTTATTCAAGTAGTCATTCAGAAACGCTAAGGAGAGAGTTGGAAAGTTCCGAACCCCAAAATAAGAACTGGACCACCACATATCATATACCCCCACATTCACAGGACTCTCCCCTTTGAGGGGACATACGCTGTGGTCCAGTTCTTATTTTGGGGTTTGGAGCTTTCCAACTCTCTCCTTAGTGTTTCTGAATGACTACTTGAAAAAGTAACAAATAAGGAATGAATAAGGAAGTGCGAATAAGGAACCAACTTCAGCCTCCTCAGAATATTGTGTTATCATAGGAATGAATG
>NW_015165593.1:1765-2233 GCF_001447785.1 Gekko japonicus
TTCACTGCCACAGGAAGTGGTGGCGGCTACAAGCATGGACGGCTTCAAAAGGGAATTAGATAAGGATATGGAGCAGAGGTCCATCAGTGGCTATTAGCCACAGGGTATAGATAGGGGCTCTGGGGCAAGTGATGCTCTGTCATCTTGGTGCTTGGGGGGGGTCAACAGTGGGAGGGCTTCTGGTGTCCTGGCCCCACTGGTGGACCTCCTGATGGCACCTGGTATTTCTGGCCACTGTGGGATACAGAGTGTTGGACTGGATGGGCCTTTGGCCTGATCCAACATTGGCATCTCTTATGTTCTTATGTTCTTATGATATCCCAGGTGCACCTAACCTGACCCCCTGCCTGTCTGAGGTTTCCTTTTTGCCTCCTTTCTTCTTGTCTCACCCCTCCCCGGGACCCTTCCCCCTGAAGGTGAGCCTGGTGAGCCACAACGGCCACCGGAGGAGGTTTGCCGCCCGAGGCG
>NW_015165593.1:2430-2752 GCF_001447785.1 Gekko japonicus
CTCTACAGAGCCCTTTAGCTGATCGGCGAGCACGTGGCCTGCTGATCAGCTGGAGAGCCCTGTATGTCTTGCAGGAGGGGATGGAGAAGAGCACTGCCGCCCCCCGCTTCTTCTCCAAAAATCTTCCGGGGCTGGCCCTTTAAAGAAGGGGGCACAGCCCCCAGGAGCCCCACTGTAGCTACAGGGCCAGCTCTTCTGTGAATGGGGGAGGGGAGGAGAAACCAAGTTTACAGAAGCAGAATATCATGCGGCAACACTATTCTTGAACGGTACTAATTCAGGCGGAAGGCTGAAGATTGTATGATTACTACTTGGGTTTTTT
>NW_015165594.1:0-2737 GCF_001447785.1 Gekko japonicus
TTGAGCTATACATGCATAGAACGTAACATGTGACTTAGTGCATATCATGAAAAACGATCTGTCTACTGTACACATGTTGTTTGTGAATTCACTTAACTTTTGAACGGGGGTGTACAGTACGCGTTTGGTTTTCCTTTATATGTGAGTTGAGTAATTCGCACGTTTCATTTGACCCTTGTTCTGACGAACATGTCATTTAAACCCCATAGTTAGATTCGAGTTCAGTAGCACTTCAGAGACCAACGAGATTTAGTGGGGATAAACTTTTGAGAGGCAAAGCTGGAATCTACCAGCATGGCTACCCCTAAATTTGCAGACCCCACCGTGATTTTATTTATTCGTTTATTCACTCCATTTATAGCCCACCTTTCTCCCCAATGGGGATCCAGAGCAACTTACATCGCTCTCCTCTCCTCCTCCATTTATCCTCACAACAACCCTGTGAGGTAGGTTAGGCTGAGCACACGTGGCTGGCCCAAGTCGCCCAGTGAGCTTCTGTGGCAGAGTCAGGATTCGAACCTGTGTCTCCCAGATCCAACACCCCAACCACTGCACCACGTTGGCTGTCAGGTGCTGGTTCCTGGTTCCATTTGTCAAGGCAACACGGGTTGGCACTTTCTGACAAACGGCTGGCGCTTTCTTACAAACTGATGTAGATGCAGGATGTGTGTGTGTTCGCTGTCATGTGTGAAGAGGGCCACCGTTGTTAGTGGTGTTCTGCTGGGATTTGGGGGCTGGTGGCTACCCAGAAGTTCCAGAACAGCAGGTGGGGCGTCCAGAAAGAGTGGGTGGCCCTGGGGTAGCAGGACTCGGGTGAGATTAGCTGTACAGACAGTTTCGTCTCTCTCTCTCTCTCGCTCGCTGTCAAGTCACTGCTGACTTACAGCGACAAGGTGAGAGACACCCAGCAGCAATTTGCCATTCCCTGCCTCCGTGTCATGACCCCGGTATTCCTTGGTGGTCTCCCCTCGAAATACGAGCCAGGCCCAACCCCGCTTAAGAAGAGAGAAGAGATTGGATTTATACCCTGCCCTTCACTTGGAGTCTCAGAGCGGCTTACAAAGTCCTTTCCCTTCCCCTCCCCACAACAGACACCCTGTGAGGTGGGTGGGGCTGAGAGAGCTCTGACACAAACTGCTCTTTTCCAAGGACAGCTGTGCCAGAACTTGTGACTGACCCAAGGTCACACCAGCAGGTGCAAGTGGAGGAGTGGGGGATCAAACCCAGTTCTCCCAGATTAGAGTCCGCGCACTTAGAGATTTGATGAGGTCAGTCAAGCCTGGGCCATACTCTTTTTCAAGGACAGCTGTGCCAGAGCTTGTGACTGACCCAAGGTCACATCGGCAGGTGCAAGTGGAGGTGTGGGGACTCAAACCCGGTTCTCCCAGATTAGAGTCCGTGCACTTAACCACTACACCAAACTGGTGTAGCTTCTGAGATTTGATGAGGTCAGTCAAGCCTGGGCCATCATGCACGTAAATGTCTGCATGACGCATTCCCTCATCATGGCAGCCCGACCCGAAAATGCAAAGGCCAAAAGGGGGGGGGGGCTGTGCATTCAGGAGCACGCTCGGTTCTTTAATGGCCGGGGGCTGCAAAAGGCAGGGCATGGGTGTCACTCCCCCCTGCAGTGCTCTCCTTGGGTGCCCCGCCTGTCTGCTTTATGGATGCGAATGGCTGCCATTCTTTCCTGTGGGGGAAAGGCAGACTTGCACCGCGGGGCCCTGTTGCCCGAAAGCGGAACCCACAACCACCCCAGTGCCTGCTGCCAACCTCCGGGGAGGGGTGTGTGTGTGCCTGGAGACCTCCCAGAACTGATCTCCAGACGACAGACTGGTCCCCCTGGAGAAAAGGGCTCCTGTGGAGGATGGACTCCAATGGCATTCTACCCAGTTGAGGTCCCTGCCATCCCAAAACCCTGCTCTTCCCAGGCTCTACCCCCAAATCTCTGGAAATTTGGCAACCCCAATATTCTTATCACATCCTTCCTCCCAAGGAGCTCATACTGGCAAGTTTGGTTTTGCCTTCCGTGGATTGTCCTCCCCAGCCCCACGCAGCAGGTAAGGCTGGGAGAGCATGACGGGCCTGTGGTTATCCAGCCAGCCTTGTGGCAGAGTGGAGATCTGAACTCGAATCTCCAGTGTTAGTTTGGTTCTCTAACCCCTGCACCGCACTGCCCCTCCCGGAGGAGGCAGTGCAAACTCTGCCACCTCTCTGGTTGCACCATGAATGAACCGGATTCAGATGGGTCACCGTGTTGGTCTGAAGCAATAGGACAAAGTTTGAGTCCAGGGGCACCTTTAAGACCAACAAAATTTGATTCTGGGTCTAAGCTGTCGTCGTGGGCATCAATGTTCCCTCTAAGCTGTGGAGTCTCGTGAGCAATTATTCTGCTTTGTGAGCTACTGGCATTAAATGTGTGAGCGAACAATTTGGCTACTGCATAAATTAGTTGGCTCTGGAGCCCTCCTCCCTGAGCTAAGACAAAAATGTGTGAGCCAGAGGCTAAAAAACTGTAAGCTAGCTCACATTAACTCAGCTTAGAGGGAACACTGGTGTGCACACACCCTTCTTCAGATGAATGAACCAGAGTCTGATCTTTTCCCCTGCCCTGGGTTATTCCAGGTATTTCTCCTGATTCTTGGGGTCTGTTCTGTGTCTTTGTGTCCTGCTGTCATTTCCGCAGGACAAAACGGGCAGGCGGTGTTCTACTCATGCTCGTACTTTAAGATAATTT
>NW_015165595.1:0-2734 GCF_001447785.1 Gekko japonicus
TCTCTCTTTCATTCCTTCCTTTCCTTCTCCTTTCCTTTCATTTTCTTTCCCTCCTTCTTCCCTTCTCTCTTTTTTTCCCCTCCTTCTTCTCTTCTCCCTTTCCCTCCTTTCCCTCTTTTCCTCCTTCTTTCCTTCTCTTTCTTTCCCTCTCTCTTTTTATCCCTCTTTCCTTCCTTCTTTCCTTCTCTCTACTCTCTCTCTTTCCTTCCCTCTTTCCTCCTTCTGTGGCCCAACTATAGTGAGAGGGGGTTTAAAGTTTAAACCCCTTCTCTCTTCAATACCCCCCCTTGCAGGCCAGCTGGGGAAAGGAAGGGGAGGCTTTTGAAGACGCCTCCGACCCCCCATTTTTGCTTCCCCTTCTGACATCACTTCCAGTGATGTCAGGGGCGTGGCATATGCTAATAGCCTAGTAGTTCATTAACATACCATATGCTAATGAGCTCCTGCAGCTCTTTTTCTACGATATATATATCTGTGTGTGTGTGTGTATGATCTTGGAAGCTAAGCAGGGCCGACCCTGACAAGTACTTGGATGCGAGACCTCTAAGGAATATCAGGGCTGGGATGCAGAGGCAGGCAATAGCAAGCCACCTCTCTGAAATGTCCAAATCCCATTAGGGGTCACCAGAAGTCAACCATGACTTCCAGGCACATGGACACAAACACACACACACACACAGTACACAAGAAAAGGAAATATCTGGAGGTCTGAGGGTGGAGCTTTGGAAGGTGGGCTTCAGGGAGGGGAGGGACCTTCCAACCTTCCAAAGCAGCCATTTGTTCCGGGAGAAGTGGAATAGAGGTTTTAAATAGATAAATAAATAATAAATGAGCTATCCATGTAGCGTGGAGATCACTTGTAATTTTGGGGGGATCTCCAGCCCTCTCCTGGAGGAATGACAAGTGAGAGAATTGCGGAAAGGGAAATCAAACAAGAATATATACCGTGAAGCAATTACTATGCAACTTGGCTGTTCTACTTTTGATCTTTGGACTTGCAAGAATCTTGAATGGATGCATGGAAGATATGTAGAAGAGCGGACACGTAGGACAACATTCTGTTCCGACTTTGAAAAAGCTTGTGAAGGAAATGGAATCAGAGGCCGGCAAGCTCCGTAAGACAGAATGGTGGCATCCTTTCATCTGTCCACCATCCACGTTATGAGAAAATATACAGTCAAGTCTAATTGAACCTAGACGTCTGTGAAGGAGATGCTATAAGGATAAGCTTCTAACGGCACAAAGCAGTTTGATTCTATTGGGGAATTCAACGTATCGATTAGCTTACTGAAGACTGAATTACTCGCTATGGACAAGTGTTATGAGATATGAATTTGATGTGATATGACATATAATGGATTTATAATGATATGATAATATAGCCACAAAAGTGTCGCAAGTAATTTCTTCATGGTATATACTCTTGTTTGACCCTCCTGGAGGCAGGCAAGCCAACTGGAGTTGTCCCACAGAAGTGAAGCAAAAGCAAAATGCGACAAGTGAACTCCACCAGCAAGCTTGCAGAATTGGGTCTCATAGGGCTGCTAACCTCCAGGTAAGGCCTGAAAATCTGGATGACAGAGACTAGTTCCCCCGGAGAAAATGGCTGCTTTGGAGTGTGGACATGAGTTCCCTGCTGGATCAGATGAGTGGTCCATCTAGTCCGGCATTCTATCTCACACAGTGGCCACTCAGTTCCTCTGGAGGGCCAACAACAGGGCAGAGAGGCTGAGTCCTTCCCCTGATAAGAACATCAGATGAGCCCTGATGGATCAGACCAATGGTCCATCTAGTCCAGCATCCTGTCTCACACAGTGGCCAACCAGTTCCTCTGGAGAGCCAACAACAGGGCATACAGGCCGAGGCCTTCATAAGAACATAAGAAGAGCCCTGCTGGACCAGACCGGTGGTCCATCTAGTCCAGCATCCTGTCTCACACAGTGACTAACTAGTTCCTCTGGAGAGCCAACAACAGGGCATAGAGGCCAAGGCCTTCATAAGAATGTAAGAGCCCTGCTGGATTAGATGAGAGGTCCATCTAGCCCAGCATCTTGTCTCACACAGTGGCCACTCAGTTCCTCTGGAGGGCCAACAACAGGGCAGAGAGGCCGAGGCCTTCCCCTGATAAGAACATCAGAAGAGCCCTGATGGATCAGACCAATGGTCCATCTAGTCCAGCATCCTGTCTCACACAGTAGCCAACCAGTTCCTCTGGAGGGCCAACAACAGGGCATAGAGGCCGAGGCCTTCCCCTGATAAGAACATAAGAAGAGCCCTGCTGGATCAGGCCAGTGGTCCATCTAGTCCAGCATCCTGTCTCACATAGTGGCCAACCAGTTCCTCTAGAAGGCCAACAACAGGGCAGAGAGGCCGAGGCCTTCCCCTGATAAGAACATCAGACGAGCCCTGATGGATCAGACCAATGGTCCATCTAGTCCAGCATCCTGTCTCACACAGTAGCCAACCAGTTCCTCTGGAGGGCCAACAACTGGGCAGAGAGGCCAAGGCCTTCTCCTGATAAGAACATAAGAAGAGCCCTGCTGGATCAGGCCAGTGGCCCATCTAGTCCAGCATCCTGTCTCACACAGTAGCCAACCAGTTCCTCTGGAGGGCCAACACCAGGGCATAACCCCCTGATGTTGCCTCCTGGCACTGGGATTCAGAGGATTAGTGCCTCTGAATGTGGTGGTTCCCCCCAGCCACCTGGGCTAGTAGCCATTGATAGACTTGTCCT
>NW_015165596.1:0-2703 GCF_001447785.1 Gekko japonicus
GGAGTAAGCCCCGGGCCAAGGATGACTCCCTCCCCACCTCTGACTCCTCAGAGCTCCCCTTGAATTCCTCCTGGGAGATTGTGTCTTTATGCAGCAGCCTGAGAAATTTCCTCTCACTACGTTAATTCGGAAAGGTATCTGCATTAGGGTGGCTAATAGGCCTGAAGGGGGGGGGGGAACCCGTGCCTCTTTCCCAGAGGCTTAGTGTGGAGAGATGGGCATCTGAAGAGATAAATAACGTCCCATAATGCCTCTGTTAAAGGGAGAGGACACTTTTTCCCTCCAGGTAGTTGGGAACCCTAGATTAAGTGTTTCTTTATGAATCAGAGAAAATGAAACTCAGCTAAGGAAGGGTCATAGCTCATTAAAGAGATTATTATTTGTCTCAGGTAAACCAGACTTTGTGTTTTCTTTTCTGTGCTTTGTGAGGTTTTTTTCATAAGTTGGTCTTAATTAAATGTGTCAAAGGTTAGCGTGATATGTCTTTTTTCAATTGTGTATAAAGTTCTAAATAAAAAATCCTTTTGCAGGTGCTTGGAGACTCGCACCCGGGGCCATGACTGATCCCCGTGGCTGAATCTGACCCAGTGTGCCCCATTCATGATGTGGGCCAGTTAAGTTCAAGTGCTGGGTTATGACTTGGTGGATCTGGGTTCAAACCCACAGTGGGTTTGGATAGTCTTTGGATGCCCTTTAGCCTGTCACACTTTCAAGCTAACAGACCTTGCAAGATAGTTGTAAGGATTAAATATTTTTGTGTGGGGGAGTCTTCTTTGAATAGAAGAAGAAGACGAAGACGAGATTGGGTTTATACCCCGCATTTCACTACCCAAAGGAGTCTCAGAGCGGCTTACAAATTCCTTTCCCTTCCCCTCCCCACAACAGAAACCCTGTGAGGTAGGTGGGGCTGAGAGAGCTCTGACAGAAACTGCTCTTCTTCAAGAACAGCTGTGACAGAACTATGGCTTGCCCAAGGCCATCCAGCCAGGTGCAAGTGGAGGAGTGGGGAATCAAACCCGGCTCTCCCAGATTAGAGTCCACGCACCTAACCACTACACCAAACTGGCTCTCAGTTTGATAGGTGCAGAAATCTCAGGAGTTCCTCATTTATTTATTTCCAAGTGTGAACCGACAAGGACTTGTGGGATGCATCATATTTCTCCCTCCACCGCTATTTCATATTTCCCTTTCCTGAAAGACCTCCTAGCGCCTCCTCTTTTCACGCTTCCTTCTCTCCTTCCCACCCCACAGCCAACCTATATTTTTCTGCCCCTCTGTCTTCGGCTTTCCTTGTCTCTCCGCCCCCCCAGCATCCTCTGCCTAGGAAAACTATGGCCCAGTTCTGTGATGCCAGCCGCTGGGCCATGACGACCCGCATTGTGGGGAGCCCTCAGGGAGTGGACGGAGGCACCTCACCGTTCCCTCTGACCCCCCCCCCCAGTATTTCCCCTTTCCTTCCTTTTGCCACCCCCCAATCCCTGCCTCCTCCTCTCCTTCTCAGCCATTCACTAACCTACCTTTTACCTACTCTCATCTTCAGCAATATTTGTTATTTATTTACTTTATTTATACCCTGGCTTTCTTCACAGTGGGGGGACCAAAGGAACTTACATCGTTCTCTTCTGCTCCTTTTTATCCTCGCAACAACCCTGTGAAGTGGGTTATGCTGAAAGTATGTGACTGGTCCAGAATCACCCAGTGAGCTTCCACAGTGAGATGAGGATTCAAACCTGAGTCTCGTCTTGAGGCCGTACTCTGAAGCTCTTAACCAGTACACCGTACTGATTTTCATAGAGTGGCTGCTGCTGTTAAACAGAGTCCAGCAGCCAGTCCTAGGGGAGTCATGCAGGTCAAGCGGTATGAAGTCACCCAGTGGTTGCTGCCAGGCCTAGGGTTGCCAACTTCCAGGTGCGACCTGGAGATCTCCCAGAATTACAACTAAGATCAGTTCCCCTGGAGACAAGGGCTGCTTTGAAGAGTGGATTAGATAGCATTATAAATCCTAAATCGCTGTTGGGCTAGGCTGTGGGAGATTAGCTAAGAGCGAAACTGCAACTAATCCCTGAAAAGACTGGTAATGTTGGTTGGAAGGTGGAGAGCTTAAATTACATTATGCTCCCCACTTTTATTGGAGTTTGGCTGACCTTTGGTGACTTAGTTAAGAGACCTGGGGTTATACCACACCCAACAGGAGTGCTTTAGACGCAAGTTAAATAAAGGTTTCCCGTGCTTGAAAGCTGGTCGGATCCAACTCTAGGGGGCGGTGCTCATCTCCGTTTCCAAGCCAAAGAGCCAGCACTGTCCGAAGACGTTTCCATGGTCATTTGGCCAGCACGGCTAAATGCCGAGGTGCACGGAATGCTGTTACCTTCCCACCAAAGCGTTACCTATTTATCTACTTGCAATTTCTTGCTTTCGAACCAGGGCCAGAAACGGGAGCTCACTCCATCATACAGCGCTGGGGTCTCGAACTGCCAAACTAACCTTCTGGTTTACAGCTCAGCATCTTAACCTCTGAGCCACTGCGGCCCCTATCATGTCACCATGGGGTGGATCCAGGCAGGGGATCTCTTGTTACACCACGTGATAGCCACGTGTGTTTGCTGTCCCCCAACACACACCCCATGCTAGCATCGGACCTCCCTCCCTCCAGAGCTTTGATCTTGTGTTTCTAACAGGTGGAAGATTTTAAAAAGATCTTTG
>NW_015165597.1:0-440 GCF_001447785.1 Gekko japonicus
AGCTTGCTTTGCCAGACTCTCTCAATTGCCCAGCCATTTCATAGAATCACAGAATGTTAGAGTTGGAAGGGACCTTGCAGGTCATCTAGTCCAACCCCCTGCACTCTGCAGGAGCGTAGCCGAAAGATAGCCCTACAACATACACAAAAGATGGTCGTTCAGCCTCCACTTGAAAACATCCAGCGAATGTTTTAACCTGGGTCCTAGACACAGAACTCTGAGCATGAGATTTCTGTGGTGAATGTCAATAAATCAAAAGTAGGTTTGCAGCTTACAGAGCTGTTTTAAGCATGTTTTTATTTTAAGTAAAAAAACAAAACCTTTGTGTTTGTGTCCTTTATAAAGTTTATAACTTCGCATTACATTTTATGACACACATGGCCCGGCATTACCTTTTATGACACACATGGCCCGGCATTACCTTTTATGACACACATGGC
>NW_015165597.1:615-2650 GCF_001447785.1 Gekko japonicus
CGAATGTATGTGAAACATCTCATTCAAAAGCAATGTTAAGCTTCATCCTGGGCTAGGATCCAAATACATCCAATCGTATCGCTAGCCCAGGAAGTAACAAGCCAATCACTTCACAGCAAGCTCCCTGAGCGGGAACGTCCATGATTGGTACTTATACAAACAACCTTATTGGTTGGTAACTGTACAGTGGGTGTGGCTATATTAACCGGGAATGTTTAAAAGCAGGACAGCTGCAATGTAAAGGCTGTTCTGGCTATCAGATGTTGATCCGTGTTGGAGTTGTGTTCGAGTTAATAAAGCTGTGTTATTGCTGAATCACTCTCCGACGTCTTTGTTAAGCGAGTGACCTAACACTTTTAAATAAACCAAGCCAACAATAAAAAACAAAGACCCACTGATTTCAGCAGCAGCATCTTTGATATGATTGAAATGGCCAAGTTGATCACACGTATGCCCTTCCCTGGAAGTGAGAATGCCGACAGTCACCAAGAGTTGCTGTCCTTCATAGTCAAATGGTGTTTTCCTAGGACAAGAAGAGGTCCAAGAGCTCTGAAGAGATACCCATTGTGGACATTTCACTTCTGGCCATCCACAAGGGGACAGACGGCCGTCAGCTCCTTTGGTCTTAGAATCATTCCCTTTGGAAAACGAATCAGCCAGCTTGTGGCAATGTCATAACAGAAGTTACTGTGCAATGCATGGCCCAAGCCACCGTTATGCACAGTCTGGGACAACGTCCTTGTCTTTCTTTCTTCAGCAGATTTATTCCGGACACTGCATAAAGATGGCAGTCTGATTTTATCCATATTCTTGCTGTGCACATTGAGAAATAAACCCAGGACAACTAATAAGCCCGACCACACTCACTGGAATGTGAATGGCTTTGTAAAAAAACAAAAAGGAAAGTACAATTGTCATTGCTTTTCTTCCTGTTGTTACTGTTACAGCCAAAGGAGCCACTTATTCTTTGCATCCTCCTGGACTGAATTCTCCTGGACCGAATCGAGACCTAGGTTTTCTGTCTCATTGCCAATGCTGGTATCTCCATGACTACTACCCCTCTGCATATCACACCTAATCCAATCAAGCCTGCTGTTGTCATTCACCTGCTATCTTAAATCACCTTTATAAAGTTTATATCTCCAGTACCTCGTGTTATGATTTATGGTATGCATGGCCCGGCTGACAAAATGGCATTTATGTTAGATCCGGCCCTCATAAGAAATGAGTTCAACACCTCGATTCTAGGGCATTCAGTGGGAGACCTCAAAGTAGCTATTTTATTGCAAAGGAATTTCAGAAACAGACTAGAACAGGAGATTGCTGAATTACTCACAGTTTTTTAGCCTCTGGCTCACACATTTTTGTTTTAGCTCAGGAAGGGATAGCTCCAGAGCAAACTGATTTATGCAGTAGCCAAATCGCTTGCTCACAACTTTAATGCCAGTAGCTCACAAAGTAGAATTTCTGCTCACAAGACTCCACAGCTTAGAGGGAACATTGGAGGCCACCTGTTTGTACAGTTTGCAACATTGCGAGCATGTGTTCCGATCCTCCCACATGGGTGTCCTCTTGTAATGACAGAACTACCATTTGCTGCTGAAGCTTTTCCCACACCATTTGCTTACCTTCTCTGCCAGACGGGCTCCTTGGTGCGGGGGCAGGGGGGCATCCTGACTGGAGCATTTCCCAGAATCCGAAGCACATCGATGGGGCTTCTCTCCTGCGTGGCTCTTCTGGTGTACGAGGAGGTCAGAATGACAAGGATACGTTCTCCCACACGGCGAGCACTTATACATTCGCTCTGCTACATGAGTCCTCTCGTGCACCATCAAGGCCGAATTCCCTCGAAATATTTGCCCACAATGAGAACAGATGTATGTTTCTTCTGCCATTTCTTTGCAGGTTCTTGACTTAATTCAGTGCTCTGACAGAAGCTGTTTCCGCAGCTGTCTTGCTCCCTCCGTGTTCTTTTACGCCTCAAGAATCTCTCACCCAACTCTAAACTTCCAGTGTTTGCCTCCCAAACCAAGCC
>NW_015165598.1:0-268 GCF_001447785.1 Gekko japonicus
TGTTTGCTAGCTTGAGCATCGATTTCTGTATGGGTCGTCCCCCCGGAGTTCGGTGTTTTTGAGAAGCGCTTTTTTTCTTGCTTTCCCTCAGCATCGTGGTACTTTTGCAAACCACATTCATTTCTCCAGTCTTTCTAAAACCTACTTTGCTCTGAAGGTTTGGGAAAGAAGATCAAAGCGAAGCCTGGATGGCTGCTGCGTGGACGAGGAAATTAGGCAGCCATTTTCTTTGACCCTGTCCCTACGGCAGCCATTTCCTCCCTGCCAC
>NW_015165598.1:767-2616 GCF_001447785.1 Gekko japonicus
AAGCTGTGGGTGGCCATTACGACATCCTCTCACCGCGAATTCCACAGTTTAATCACTCTCTGTGTAAAGAACTTTTTCCTTTTGTTTTTTTTCCTGAGTCTACTGCGTATAAGTTCCATTGGATACCCTTGAGTTCTAGAGCCAGTTTGGTGTAGTGGTTAAGTGCGTGGACTCTAATCTGGGAGAACCGGGTTTGATTCCCCACTCCTCCACTTGCACCTGCTGATGTGACCTTGGGTCAGTCACAAGCTCTGGCACAGCTGTCCTTGAAAAAGAGCAGTTTGTGTCAGAGTTCTCTCAGCCCCGCCCACCTCACAGGGTGTCTGTTGTGGGGAGGGGAAGGGAAAGGAGTTTGTAAGCCGCTCTGAGACACCTTTGGGTAGTGAAGGGTGGGGTATAAATCCAATCTCTTCTCTCTTCTTCTTCTCTCTTCTGAGTTCTCAGCTTTCATTTTTTTGTAAGTAAGTCTTTATGCCCTCCCCTCGCAGCGGTGTGAGTAGCAGGACATATCTTCACAAGAGAAGGGGCTAGAAACTTTTTAAAAGTGAAAGCTCAGAATTTAGAGGATCTGCTACACCTGCAGTTACAATGGCATATGAAAAGAATTACATTGCAGTGCTGATTTTTTAAAAATGGCAAAAGCCCTGGTGAGCCAGGGATTGGGGGTGGGGGTGGCCACTACTGAGGGACCGGGGCAGGGAAACTGTGGGGAGACCTGCCATGCGGAAATGACACTGCTGCTGTGCTTTATCCATCCTTGCGTGGAACCCACCAACATTTCACAGAATAGAGATGGAATAGAAATATTTGAACTAAACACATGATAATAGATAATGCTGGACCATCGGAAAGGTAAATAGGACTGGGAGTCTGAGGAGTTTGTTTCAGGAGCAAGTATACTAGCCGAATGAAAAGGATAGTCTCAGTTTCAGGTAAATAGGATTCTCGGACTCCTCCATTGCTCCCTCTAAGCTGTGGAGTCTTGTGAGCAAACATTCTACTTTGTGTGAGCTACTGGCATTCAAGTTGTGAGTGATTTGGATGTAATGCATAAATTAGTTTGCTCTGGAGCCACGTCCTTCCTGAGCGAAGGAAAAATCTGTGAGCCAGAGGCTAAAAAACTGTGAGCTAGCTCACAGTAACTCAGCTTAGAGGGAACACTGGACTATTGAACTATTTATTTCCAAGGGAGAGGAGCGAGAAAGATAAGGAATGGTGGGAACATGTACTCTTCCAATCTCATTTTAGGGGAAATTATGGGGCCTGGTATTATAAATGGAATGAGGATGGGGGAGGAGGAGGAGGAAGCTAGAAATAGCTAACAGAGGTCTTCAGCCTGTAAGTCTCCATGCTTCCTAAAACACCCATGAATCGCAGACTCTGTACCATGTATCCAGTTTGGTGTAGTGGCTAAGTGCACGGATTCTAATCTGGGTGAACCGGGTTTGATTCCCCACTCCTCCACTTGCACCTGCTGGATGACCTTGGGCAAGCCATAGTTCTGATAAGAGCTGTTCTTGAAAAAGAGCAATTTCTGTCAAAAGCTCTCTCAGCCCCACCTACCTCACAGGGTGTCTGTTGTGGGGAGGGGAAGGGAAAGGAGTTTGTAAGCCGCTCTGAGACTCCCTTGGGTAGAGAAGAGCGGGGTATAAATCCAATCTCTTCTTCTCTTCTTCTTTCTTGCACGTGCCCCGAGTAATGGCCTCTTCTTTGTGTGCGATCCTCCAGATCCGCCTCCTCACCCAGTACTGAAACTGGATCCTCCCACCAGAGAGGTGAATGAAGGGAATAAATTCCTCATCACTTGCTCCACCAACAGGAACACGGAGAAAAGGTTCCACTTCTACAG
>NW_015165599.1:0-2794 GCF_001447785.1 Gekko japonicus
AGGGGGCCTAGCCCCGGGATGCCCCACTGCAGCTACGGGCCTTTGTGTGACCACACCCCAACACACTGGGTTGACACTTTCATTCAGCTCTCCACTACGACCTTAAGGTCTTTCCAACTCTCAGTCTCAGCAAGTTTAGATGCCATGAGCCCATACTTGAAGCAGCCAGCTCAACCACAGGAAAGGGAAAGGGAACAGAGCAGGTGGTGGAAGCTCAGGCCCTTCTGTCCACAGCCTCTCTCCAGGCACTCCAGCTGTGCTCTGTATCTACAAAACACTGGCTTTTAAGTCAGTCTTGGCGTTTCAAATTACCAGCTCATGTTTCGAAAGTGGAAAAGATCCCCTAGGAAGTTCTGTATTCCTCCATTTTTTTTAATGGCGCTCTGTGCATGCGTGGCTTGCGACTGCTTTCTGTGACTTCACTTCCTTTGCATTTTCGCCACCTCCCATGTCACTGATGCACACATTAAAACTGATAAAACACTTCCAAAGAGCAGTTTTAATGCACATTGAAGAAAAGGAGGAGAAGGAGGAGGAGGAGGAAGTGGAGGAGGAAGAGGAGGAGGAGGAGGAAAAGACAAAAAAAAAGGAGATTGGATTTATACCCCGCCCTTCACTCGGAGTCTCAGGGTGGCTTACAAACTCCTGTCCCTTCCCCTCCCCACAACAGACACCCTGTGAGGTCGGTGGGGCTGAGAGAGCTCTTTCGAGAACTGCCCTTGAGAGAACAGCTCTGACAGAACTATGGCTTGCCCAAGGTCATCCAGTAGGTGCAAGTGGAGGAGTGGGGAATCAAACCCGGTTCTCCCAGATTAGAGTCCGTGCACTCAACCACGACACCAAACTGGTTCTCAAGTTTCTTTCTGTCAGGCGTTTTACCACTGGCAAAGGCTAGGGTTGGCAACCTCCAGGTAGCACCTGGAGATTTCCTGCTATTACCATTATTACCCAGACAACCAAGGTCACTTCCTTTGGGGGGAAAAACACCTTCTTTTGAGAGTGGACTCTTTGGCATTATACCCTGCTGAGGTCCCTCCACCCCAGACTCCACCTCCAAATTTCCAGCTATTTCCCAACCCAGAGCTGGGAAACCTATGTGTCCACCAGGGAAATCATAGAATCATAGAGTTGGAAGGGACCTCCACAGTCATCTAGTCTAATCCCCTGCACAATGCAGGGAATTCACAAATACCTCCCCCCATAGCCCCCAATGACCCCTGTTCCATGCCCAGAAAATGGCAAAAAATCCTCCAGTATTTCCTGCCAAACTGGCCTGGGGAGAAATGGCTTCCTGATAATTTTCATACGATCATATGACAGTTGCACTAAGACTGCTATAAACATGAGACCATTACTATAATACACATGCTGCAAATGAGATACGTGAACTGTAGCTGTGAGAATCTGTGCATGTGTAGCTAGTAGGGTAGCCAACCTCCAGGTGTGGGGCTGGAGATCTCCAAAAATACAACTGTTCTCCGCACGACAAGATCAGTTCCCCTGGAGCAAATGACAGCTTTGGAGGGTGGATTTTAAAGCATTATACCCTGTTGAGGCCCCCCCTCCCCAACCCCCCCATTCCCCAGGCTCACCTCCAAATCTCCAGCTATTTCTCAAAAGGTAGTTGGCCACTTTGAGGCTGCGGTCACACGCGCCAGTTGGAGCGGAGGTGGAGCGAGGCTATCTCCTCTGGAGGAATTGGACGTGCAGTTGCGAGATCACACACCCCCTTTGTAGCTGCGGGCACAACCCAGCACTGTGTGATCAGACACAACTGCGGGTGCCTCGTTTTCTTGGCCGTTTGTTTCCCATGCACATAAACAAGGCATCGCACCTCCGCACTGAGGCCCCCCAATGGAGTATGCGATGACACACATACTAGGCATACTATGCATAGAGGCTATGCTTGTGTGCGTTGGGGGAGATCGAATCCCAGGAACATGTGTTCCTAAGATGCCCGTTATTTGAAGAGGCTCGTACTAAACTTATTGATCCCCTTTTGGCAGGCACTTCGGATCAGGACAAGATGGAGAACTTGTTTCTTAACCTTGAACATAGAGCGCTCCATCAGATTGCGAAATTTTGTTCCTTGGTGGTAGAAGTGCATCAGCGTGATGGTTGGCACTCGGGTTAGGACTGTTTGATTTAAACTCGCACCGTTCCCTTTGGTAATATATTTTATTCTTTTATACTATACTGTGTTTTATGGCAGCGTACTTCTAGTTTGGTTTTAACGAACGTAACGTTTACAATGTTAGCTCTTTTCACCTTGCTGAATTTTGGAAATTTTACTATTTGGCCATTGTAATTTATTTTTTCTGGTTTTATATTGCTGGCTAATTGCTGTTACAATAAAATTCATTCACTCATTCATACTGCGAAGATGGGGAAAACGGCACTGAGACGGGATGGCCTGATCAGTCCATCCCGATGGCTTGAGAGCGTGCTTGAGCGATCAGACAGGGGAAAGTCCGTTCGTGGCCCCTCGGAACCCGTTTACTACCGGACTTTCCCTGGTGTTTTTTAAACTCCGCTTCTGCGGTGGAGCAGCACGGGTTGATGACGACGGCGGGACGCTTCCCGGTAGCTGCTGTCCGATCGCTCCCTTTAGATCCGTCAGGCATTCGCACCCGTGTCGGATCTAAAGACGCGTGTGATCACAGCCTGAGTACGTTGTTGATGTCCCGCCTCCCACTTTGACGTCCCAGGAAAGCCGCACAAACAGGCTGTTCATGGGGCACCCCTGTAATAAATGCATGAAGTACGATTCAGTTCAGGGAATTTTGGGCTTCCA
>NW_015165600.1:0-1231 GCF_001447785.1 Gekko japonicus
GAGTACTGCTAGAAACTGGTTACTGAAAAAACCTGTTTCAAATCTGTGTGTGCTTCTGCAATATTGCTGCATTTAGAAAAATGTCTGGCTTGTTCAACAATACATAATACAATTACTATTGTTTCTTACAACTGGGCTGCTTCTTGATGTTCAGCGGTAAACTGGCTAAGTTACAGGAAACTTGGTTGCCAGAGCTCTAGAAGATATGAGAACTGAATAGGTTTGTTTCTGGGAAAATGGAATTCCTTTATCAAGGTCTGACTTTGCCATCATGCTTTTTAGTTTCTTCTAAAATTGTTAGCTTGTTGTGAGACTTGGATGTTACAGAATCGGGTTATGAAAGACCTTAATTTTCAACCCCCTGAAAATAATGGGGTTATACAGTGCCTGAATGGAGGTTTTGTTATATTGTTAACAACAAACAAACAAACAAAATCTGGACTTTTGTTCTTCCTGATGCTAGTAGATTTTTAAGCATCACTTAATGACTGATGTCTAGTTACATATTGTGAATATATATTTTGAAAAATTGTTCTGAATCTGCTTTCTGTTCTCTCCAGAAGGAGAGAGTTGGTTTATATAGCCAGAAAAAACTGTTCAGTATGATGTTTCTGAGCCCCTCTTGCTCTCTAGCATTTGTTTAAACTGGCACTTTTATTTGGGAAATGCGCTTTGAAATCTGAAAAAGTTTATTGCAGTTTGTTTTTATATTACCTGTTTTGAAAATATTTTGCATAGGCCTTGAAGACTTTGATTAAGAGTTCAGATATTCCTAAAATGGGTAACTGTACCAGCAGATGTGTTCATGCAACAGATATTATAACTCCGTTGGAATATGTATGATCAGTAACTGGGGACATATTGGGGAACTGGGAAGCTGGGGGAAGGGATTGTTCTGTTGATGGACTTATGACTCTTTGTGCAGACATCTGGCACATGCCCGATGGCCAGCCCAGGGTGCATTTGATTTTGATGTGATTTTGCAGTGCTTTTGCAGTGCTGCTGTTTTCGTTCCAGGCTGGAGGAGACTGAGTGCTTGGAGCTCTGGAACTTTGCTGCAAAACTAGGAAAGCGTGGCATAGAGAAAAGACATTTTGAGTTACCTTTTTGTCTCCAGATGCCACTCAAAGGAATAATGAGTGCTCCATACTTTGATAATGCCTGAGATGGTAGAATAGACTCAGGCTAAATTGTTAATAGAAATAGGGCTCTAGCTGCCACCTGCCTTCCA
>NW_015165600.1:1918-2558 GCF_001447785.1 Gekko japonicus
CCAGTCTAGAGATTATTTCAGTCTCCTTTTCCCTCTAACTCAGCATCAGTTCCCATCCAGGGGTCACCCTCCAGCCAGTCAGGGCCAACATCTGTTACCCACCAGCCTGCCCTTAGCCTGGCATCTACCCTGCACTTTGGAGGACCTTATTGGGAGCCCAGTCATCCGGAGGTTCTTGCAAGAATGTGAGGTTTCAAGTTGATGGCCTGGCTGCCCTGTAGCTATGTTAGCTTAGGGCTACCCTGCACTTTGGAGATAGTGGAGTGACCCTGCCCTAAAAGAAACCAACCATCCTAACCCCCTTCACAGACCACTGGAACACAGCTGGACTCCCTGTCAGGGGCTGACCTTACAGTCTGGGCAGACCCCTGCTCTAGTCATTGGTGCCTGCCGCAGGAAAGTCTTGAAGTTTAGGAATCCAGTTTTTTTAATTTTTCAGTTTGCTAACAGCACCTGTACCTGCATTAGTCTGTATCTGTCTCAGTCTGGTTTGGGAACTATGCCTCCTCATAGTCATCAGTAAACTGGTGCTTCAGTTTGTCAATTTTAGTTTATTCAAGGAACTGTGTGTGAATCAGTTGTTTTGCTGTGTGTGTGTGACTTGAGTCGTGTTTGAGACTGTATTTTTGAATCTGTATTG
>NW_015165601.1:0-1409 GCF_001447785.1 Gekko japonicus
CACCGGGTGGATATGAACCCTCACAGACATCACTATCAACACCCGCGCTGCCGCATCTGTACTAGCTGCAACTTCCAGAGCAGAATCAAGGGCGGACCCACATAGAGAGAGTTACAGTAATCCAGTCTGGAAGTGACCATTGGATGGGTCACTGTAGCTAGGTCTCAGAGAGGAAGACATGGGGCTAACGGCCTGATCTGCCTCAGATAGAAAAAGGCAGACCTGACAGTGGGGATGACCTGGGTCTCCATGTAGAGGGCGGCATCCAGGAACACCCCCAGGCTCTTCACACCCGATGTAGGCACCAATGGAGCCCCATCGAAGGTTGGGAGCCTGATACCCCGACCTAATCCCCCGCAACTCAGGTACAGGACCTCCATCTTAGATGGATTAAACTCTGTCGTAGCCATCCAGCCACAGCCTGTAACGCCTCGTCAAGATTTCCTGGGGCTGTTTCCGGGTGGCTGTCCATCAGTAGATAGAGCTGGGTGTCATCCGCATACTGGTGATAACCCAGCCCATATCTCCGGATAAACTGGGTGAGGGGGTGCATATAGATATTAAACATCATGGAGGAGAGAATCGCTTTCTGCGTAGCACCACATTCTAGTGGATGCCGCTGAGATAACTCCCCCCCAAGTGCCACCCTTGGTCCCTGACCCTGAAGGCTAGATACAGCAGTATTCCAACTATCATTTAATTAGGCACAGCATTTACTCTGCATTTCAGAAAGGTTATGTGTTCAGTTTTGGGTATCACAATTTAAGAAAGATATAGACAAGCTGGAACGTGTCCAGAGGAGGGCAACGAAGATGGTGAGGGGTCTGGAGACCAAGTCCTACGAGGAATGGTTGAAGGAGCTGGGTATGTTTAGTCTGGAGAGGAGATGACTGAGAGGTGATATGATAACCATCTTCAAGTACTTGAAGGACTGTCATATAAACGATGGTACAGATTTGTTTTCTATTGCCCCAGAAAGTCAGACCAGAACCAATGGGTTGAAATTAAATCAGAAGCGCTTTCGGCCAGTGTTCCCGCTAAGCTGAGTTAGTGTGAGCTAGCTCACAGTTTTTTAGCCTCCAGCTCACACATTTTTGTCTTAGCCCATAAAGGAGGGCTCCGGAGCAAACTAATTTATGCAGCAGCCAAATCGCTGGCTCACAACTTTAATGCCAGCAGCTCACAAAGTAGAATTTTTGCTCACAGGACTCCACAGCTTAGAGGGAACATTGCTTTCGGCTAAACATTAGGAAGAACTTCCTGACAGTTAGAGCAGTTCCTCAGTGGAACAGGCTTCCTTAGGAGGTGGTGGGCTCTCCTTCTTTGGAGATTTTCAAATAGAGGCTAGATAGCCATCTTTTACAGCAATGCTGATTGTGTAAACTTAGGCAGATCTTGAGAGGGAGGAC
>NW_015165601.1:1519-2483 GCF_001447785.1 Gekko japonicus
CGTATTTGTGAATTTCCTGCATTGTGCAGGGGGTTGGACTAGATGACCCTGGAGGTCCCTTCCAACTCTATGATTCTATGATACTAAGAATCATCATGAATGGAACAGGAAGGAGTGTATAAGCCAGGGTCATGTAATGGTTGGAATGTGGAAATCTCAGAAACCCAGGTTTGAATCCCCATTGTGCCATGGATACTTGCTGGGGGATCTTGGGCTACTCACATATTGTGAGCCTACCCTACGTCAGATGTTGTTGTGAGGATAAAATGAAGGAGAAGAAATTGATATAAGGGTTCCCATGGGAGAGAAAGGCAGAGTATAAATAAAGTAAATAAATTTTGCCAGGGGTGATTTTGTAGAAAAAGAGGTGCAGGAACTCATTAGCATACCTGCTATTAGCATAATCATTAGCATATGCCACACACCCTGACATCACTGGAAGTGTGTCAGAAGGGGAAGCAAAAAAGGGGGGAGGCATCTTCAAAAGCCTTCCCTTCCCTTCCCCAGCCAGTCTGCCAAAATGGGGAGGGAGGGAAAGCAAAGAATATATATAATACAATGGAAAGACTGTGCCGCCACTACTGTGCGACTCTAGAGAAAAGTGGTTTAAACTTTAAATCCCCTCTCACTTTGCTCCCCCCCCCAGCCCACCTGGCCGGAAGCCAGGCATTTAAATCCCCCCCCGAGTCTCTCCACAAAAGGCTGGGGGACTGCTGTAAGTGAAGAAAGGGAATTGGACAAAATTCAGGGGTCATGTCCTGCAGGAGCGCCCTAGAGCAGTGCTCCGGCAGTAACAAGCCTCCGGAGGCTCAGGGGGAAAGCAGGGCATGTCTGCCTAGCTCCCCTTCCTGTCTCCAGCCTTCTTGTCTCCAGCAGCTGTGGGGCACTCAGAGAAGATCGTGCAGGGAAGCCAGGCATTTAATCCTCCCTCCTCGGGAGGGGGCAGGGCCTGGGCTCGTTACTG
>NW_015165602.1:0-2464 GCF_001447785.1 Gekko japonicus
AGCCAACCATGGACTAATTAGTAACTTACCACAATTTGTCATGTATGTAATGACGTGAGACCCATTATTTATACCATCCTGCTCACGGACATCTCCACACTGCAGAAGGCGGAAACGGGGAAAAGTTCTTCTCACCATCTGGCAGGAAAATACAGGTGACCAGGAATCTGCACGTTCCCCCCCCCAAAAAAAACCCCAATAGCTAGCAATCCAAAAGAGTCCAGTGGAGCCTGAGCGGTGGGCGTTGCCTTCTGACACACTTTTGGTGATGTCAGGGGGTGTGGCGTATGCAAATAAGTTATGCTAATGAGTTATGCTAATGAGCTCCTGCACCACTTTTTCTAAGAAATGACCCCTGCAGGTGACCAACTTAACCAAGTGGACACGTGCATCCCAGGAGGCATGGCCAGCTTTGTAACAATCTAGTGTGATCTCTTCTTGAACATGGTGACTGGTGGCCCAACTTAAGAATCTTGTCAACCTTTAATCAACATCGATTGACTCTTGATGATGTAAAACTGATGTGAAATTGATTTTGGTGGTGTAAATGAGCAAACACAAATTTACAGTATGAATTCCTCTCTGAAAAAGACATCTGAAACGAAGCTTTATATGGAATTTTCGTAAAAGTATCATTTCACATCATATTGTACACTACATATGGTGCACTATTTGGAAACAGTATTTGCATTATATACACTGTATATTATTTGAGACGGGGCTGCAGTGGCTCAGAGGTTAAGACACTGAACTGCAGACCGGAAGGTCAGTAGCTCAGCAGTTAGAGACCTGACTGCCGCATGACGGAGTGAGCTCCCGTCTCTGGCCACAGCTCCTGCCAACCTAGCAGTTGGAAAGCAAGAAATTGCAAGTAGATAAATAGGTACCAGTTCGGTGGAAAGGTGGCCTTAGCTGGCCACATGACCACGGACATGTCTTCGGATAGCACTGGCTCTTCGGCTTGGAAACTGAGATGAGTACTGCCCCCCTAGAGTCGGATTTGACTGGCTTTCAAGCAAGAGAAACCTTTGAGAGCCTTGTTTTGATATTCTGATCTGTAAAAGATTCTTTATTAATAAGCTTGGATATGAATGTATAATGTAATATTTTGAGACGTTCCTAGTGTCTTCTTTCACGGTTCTTTTTGCAGTTTCCCATGGTAGATTGCCATCTAGCACCACTTCATTACCTGGAAAGACATGGATGCCATGGTTTCCATGTCTGCTCCCTAGTCACTGGAACAACACAGAAATCTTCCGTTTGTGGTGGGAAAGCCATGCAGTTTCCAGATCCTAAAACACTCATCTGCATTCATCTCGTTGGGAAGGGCTACCAGGCCTGCCCTCCCACTTTCACTGCCAGCCTTCGGTTTCCCACCACCTCCAAGCGGCAACAGGAATTCAAAACAAAAACAAGTAGCCATGGTGTGTGCCACAGTGATCCTTCTGGGGAAAGTTGGACATGATGTCAGACAGCTCTAGGAATTGCCAGAGACACTTATTGTGTCACAACAGAGTTTCTGGCAACTCCTAGAGCTACTCATATCCAAGTTTTCTCTGGTAGTGATGCAGTGGCACATGACACCATGCCCCTCACGTCCCACCTGCCCCCGGAAACTCCTGCTGGTTGCCAGGCAATGCTACTATTGTCATAGGCACTGAAAGATGTGTATATACCTTGAAACCAATGTTCCCTCTAAGCTGTGGAGTCTTGTGAGCAAAAATTCTACTTTTTGAGCTACTGGTGGCATTCAAGTTGTGAGCGAGCGATTTGGCTACTGCATAAATTAGTTTGCTCTGGAGCCATCCTCCCTGAGCTTAGACAAAAAACGTGTGAGCTGGAGGCTAAAAAACTGTGAGCTGGCTCACACTAACTCAGCTTAGAGGGAACACAGCTTGAAACCCTGATTTGAAACACTACATAAGTTTGCAGACAGTTGATGAAAGGCCTCCCAAGCTGCAGCAACGTTATGAAAATCAATCCTGGTCAAGATGATGGGAAGGACAGCGTAACGAAACACTGGACCTTATCTGAAGGTTCAGCGGGGGCAAAGTCATCCAAGACTGGTTAGGTCACGCCTCTGCTCACTCAAGTAGGGCTATGCAATTTTTTTGTGCAGCTCCTATTGGAGAGACCTAGGCTGACCCTCCAAGCCCTGTTGTCTAACTCATGGTGTTCTCTTTCTCTCGTATATTCTTTCGTGTTTCCTCCTCCAGAAGTCTGGGAGGCGGGAGACTGTTTGGATCCTGGCAGGCTTTTGGAAGCCCCTGGTATCCAATCTTGCTGAAACTGAGGACCTTGGTTTCTCTGACACCTCCATCTGGTAATTTAAGGTAGTAATCACTTTGTTTAATAGGAGTCTGGAGGATGCTGCCTGTATCTCAGCTTTCACTCCCGAACATTCCTTATCCTCCTCCGAATTCTCTTCTATAGACGTTATCATAGATGCTAACTCCCCAAGTTC
>NW_015165603.1:0-2505 GCF_001447785.1 Gekko japonicus
GAGTCTAATTTCTACCTCAGCTGCCCTTACTCCAACACGCAATAATTGTTCCACCTGGGTCTAAAACAACTCCTGGTCAGTCTGAGGAGATCTTTATAAAATCCTTAACGTTTAAACCTTCTACTGACCTTCCCTCTTGTAATGTATCCAGTCCTGACAAGTCCAGACGAGTCCTGACAGAGACAAACAGTCCTGACAAGGCCAGACAAGGCCAGAGACAAACGTCGAGCTTCGCTCCAAGAGACAATGGACTATGCGGATCCTAGCCCACTCCAATCAGGGGGCTGGGTTCCCTGCCGAGAGCCTATGGGACTCTCGGCCACTGTAAATAACCTATAGGGAAGTGGGGTTGCGTGTGTTTTGGGTGGCGATTTCTCGGGGGATATAAGCCGGCCTGCGAGCCGGCCAAAGTCGTCTTGTTCCTGATCGAATAAAGTACACTTTGCTGAAATCACTCTCCGTCTGCATACTCTTCACCTCTCTTCCTCCAAGTCTAATTTTCTAACTGTCCTTTAGGCCCGCCTAGTCCAATATCACCAGAGCTCAGAAGCGAAGCAGGGCTGGGCACGGTCAGTACTTGGACGGGAGAACACCAAGAAGTCCAGAGGAGGGAATGGCAAACCATCTCGGCTCATCTCGTAGCTTTTGACAAGAGATGTAGCAGCTCAGGTCAAAGGGTTTCAGCCCAGTTCTGGAAATGCCCCCGTTTATGACTGCTCACCCTGACAATTCCCCTCAGAGTCCAGGAATCCTCCATCCTGAAACACCTCCTGATCGATCCCACTGGGCCTTGGTGGCAAGCGGCCTTCTTCTGACAAGACTGAGGGAGACGCCACCAGACTCCACAGCCTCCCCCTGGCCTCGCCCAACGGACGCTCTCCAAGGCTGTTCTGTCCCCCTTCTGTTGATGGCCTCACCCTGGCAACGGGACGCCCCCCCTCCGTGTTCCAGAAGCCAGGACGGTCATCATCACAGTGGCCAGTTCAATTCCAACCCCGAGCAGGCTCAAATTATCCACTAGCATCAGAGGCTGCCTTTTGCGCTGGGACAGGGCTATTTTTAAAAAGGAACATTTACAACAATCCAGCAAAGTAGGCCACCATGTGGTTCCCATGCAAGGCAGAAGATTGGAACGAAGAGGGCAGAGGCCGGCCTCTAAAGCCACCTGCTGAGTTCACGGCTGAGGTGGGATCTGAATTCAGGACGGCTGACTCACGCCAACTCTGGGTTGGGGAATTCCTGGGGATTTGGGGACTGGAGGCCGGGGAGGGTGCGGTTCGGAGGGCGGGGTAGGCAGCAGGGCGGCCCTGGTAAGTACTTGGATGGGAGCCAGCAAGGAATGGCAGGGGCGTGTTGGAGAGGAAGGCAGTGGCAAACCACCCCTGCTTATCACTTGCCCGGAAAACCCCATGGCATGCAGTTTTTATATTGTTGTTGTTCAGTCGCACAGTCGAGTCCGACTCTTCGCGACCCCATGGACCAGATCACACCAGGCCTTCCTGTCTTCTGCCGTCCTCTGAAGTTGGCTCACTTTCATGTTCGTTGCATCTATGACACTGTCTAACCATCTCATCCTTTGCCGTCCCCGTCTTCTTTGACCTTCAATCTTTCCCAGCATCAGGGTCTTCTCCTCCAGTGAGTGCTCCCTTCTCATTGGGTGGCCAAAGTATTGGAGCTTCAGTTTCATTATCTGGCCTTCCAGGGAACAGTCAGGGTGGATTTCTTTGAGGATGGACTGATTTGATCTCCTTGCAGTCCAAGGGACTCTCAAGAGTCTTCTCCAGCACCATAGTTCAAAAGAATCTATTCTTCGGCGCTCGGCCTTCCTTATAGTCCAACTCTCGCAGCCATACATGACTACTGGGAATACCATTGCTTTGACCATGCAGACTTTTGTTGGCAGGGTGATGTCTCTACTTTTTATCATGCTGTTTAGGTTCACAATCGCTTTCTATCATGCTGGGGTTTTTTTTTATATTACCTGTCTTTTACAGTCCTCTCATCCCGTTGGCTTGGCTCATGCAACTACGAGTCCATTATGATCATACTTCCGTCCCATGAATTTTCTCTCTTACGCAGGTCTACACGTTCTTCCCGCACAGATATAAACACACCCCAAATGTATCCTAGTAAGCCTCTCCTCCCCTCCTCTTCTGTAATCTTACCAAGCTAGATATTCAAAAGCGGCTGGAATGGGCATGGTGGTCTGCTGGGCATTGCCCCAGTAACAGAGAAAACAGAAGACTTCCATTTGCCTCAGGGCCAGAAGGTGCCCAGATATCTTTTTCAAAGAACATGTTGGCCACAACCCAGTGCAGAGTTCAGCATGCGGAGGTCACTGATTTCAATGGCCTTAAGCCCACCTAACCCTGGTCTGATGTGTCCCACTGTCGCATCTCATTGTTGCTAGGTATGCTCAATTGTTTGGCTGATGATAGGTCTATCGGTGGCTACCAGCCACGGGGACCAAAGGGAGCCTCTGTGTTCAGAGGCAGTCAACCTCTG
>NW_015165604.1:0-1077 GCF_001447785.1 Gekko japonicus
GCATGTATGCCCAGGATGAGACAAAATATCGGGCAAGTAAACATGTTGTTGTTGTTGTTCAGTCGCATTTGATTCCAAAGAAACTGAACAGGTGTGTGCGCAAGTGGGCTCAGAGCAGGTCACAACAGAGTAAAACAATTAAAACATCACAGCATACTTATATTAAAACCAATAACCCCAATAGCACAGTCCACAAGATGGCAATTACAACTCAACAGGAACTCCTTATATGAATCCAGCATGTATGCCCAGGATGAGACAAAGTATCGGGCACGTAAACATAACCACCATCAATAATACTGTTGGATTAGTGGAAGCCCCAGATATTAAGTGGGGCAAGATGGAGGAGGGTGGAGCAGGAGAGGCCAATGTAATTTAGACACCCGCCACATCAACAAAAGGCCTGGTGGAACAGCTCCATTCTATCCAGCCCGGCCTGGCAACTGGTGGGATGGTTTTGGTACTGGCTGTGGTGCTACATCACTTCTGGTAAAAACCTGAAATGACATAGGGTAGCTCTAGCAATTGCCCCATAGAGTTTCTGGCGATTCTTAGAGCTATGCAGTGCAGAAGTGACAGCACTGCACCCAATGCTCCTTGGTTTTCTTCTTAAAGCAGTGGGAGCTGGCAGCCCTAAACCCAGCCAGCAATGTCTTCTCTACAGGCATACTGTGAACTTCAAATACAATAGAGGGCACAGCAAGGTAAGAGTAAGAATAATGAACCAGAAATTGCTGCAAAAAGTTCAAACCATTACAAAACAATGAAAATGATAAATGAACATGTTGCTGATGTGGTAATCTCAAGGTTTCTTCTTTATTTCATAGGTAGAACATAGGTAGAAGACGAACAGCTCGAGTTTTCGAAGTTCGTTTCGGGGTCTTTATCAAAAATACCACTGTGTTGGAGTAATTATTCACATCATCCAATAACAGTGGTATTTTTGATAAAGACCCCGAAACGAACTTCGAAAACTCGAATAACATCAGCAACATGTTCATTTATCATTTTCATTGTTTTGTAATGGTTTGAACTTTTTGCAGCAATTTCTGGTTCATTATTCATACTGTGAACTTC
>NW_015165604.1:1445-2491 GCF_001447785.1 Gekko japonicus
TCAGCTGGAGATCAGCTGTAAAAGCGGGAGATCCCCAGGCCCCACCTGGAGGCTGGCAACTCTACTCCAGGCCTCAGGGGCTGTTGTTGGATGTCAATTGATTTAATCAGTCGGTGTTTTGGAGTTATCCCTGGAGGCGAGGATGAAGAAATTTGGAGAAGAACATATATTTTGCCTTACAGATACTTGTCAGGCAAAACTCACCATTAGTTGATGTCTGCACAGGGTCATTCTGGTGTCATGGGAACTGTAAGAGCTAAAAATGGTGCAGCTGTAACTGTACTGAAAGATCTCTGATGGTTCTTTTTTTCCAGTAATACAGCAAAAGTACTGTTTCACAACATCAGGGATTCCAGCATTGACAAGGGGTGCCAGGTACTCACCACGTGCCAGCGGGGGGGGGGAGCCCTCAGGGAGTGGGGCAGGGCTCTGTCCCCAAAAAACAGTGTCCCCACTGCGAGGACATCATGTAGAAGTGACGTCATCATGTCAGGGATGTCACACAGTGACACCCTGGTTTGAGGGCAAAACTATGGTAAAATTGCCCTCAAACCAGACCAAAGTGTCGCTGCATGATCTCCCCAACACGATGGCATCATTTTGGTTTGTGGGCGGGGTTCCCCCGCTGGCCAGTTGGCTTTCAGTAGGCAGAAGCCCCCAAAACTGGTTGATTCCCTGCCCAGACCTGGGCAATAGCAACCCTAGCATTGATGTCGCTAGTCAGCTACCCAGGACATTGTGCATCCCAGTCTTGCAGTCCTTTTTTGTCCCAGAAAGGATTAGGAGTGTGCAACATTTGCCCGTGTGATTGTTAGGCAGTATGAATCAGTCACTACTGGTATAAAATTAGCCTTTACTTTGGCAACCATGTAATGCTTTCTGCTCACTACACATTCATCTTCAGACATGGAGAACACACCTTCCTGATGTGCATTCAGGTATGGCTGTGCACAGCCCTGGTTTGACCCTGGGAAACTGCACCACCACATCATGTACGTAAACATCAGCACAGCATCACCAAGCAACTATAGTGAGTTGGGGGTTTA
>NW_015165605.1:0-2501 GCF_001447785.1 Gekko japonicus
GCATTCCCTCTATCCCTTCATCCAATTCACTGATAAAGGCTGAACAGAACAGGTCCCAGGCAATGCTCCCTCTAAGCTGTGGAGTCTTGTGAGCAAAAATTCTACTTTGCGAGCTACTGGCATTAAAGTTGTGAGCGAGCCATTTGGCTACTGCATAAATTAGTTTGCTGTGGAGCCATCCTTCCTGAGCTAAGGCAGAAATGTGTGAGCCGGAGGCTAAAAAACTGTGAGCTAGCTCACACTAACTTGGCTTAGAGGGAACACAGGTCCCAGGACAGATCCCTGAGGCACTCCACTTGTCACACCTCTCCAAGATGAGGAACCATTCACAAGCACTCTTTGGGTGCGGTCTGTCAACCAGTTACAGATACGACGATTTCAGGCCCCATGCACATCGAGTTAGTGGTTTTCTCCCCCCCCACCCCCCCCAACAGTCTCTCGGTGGGCTTTACCGTATCCGGGTGAAGAGGTTAAGGACTGATACGGACTCCTAGGATTGGGGGAAAGAGAGAAAAGAAAGCGGTGAGACACACATTTCTCCTGCCGGCATCCACCACAGATGATGCTGCCTTCTACTGAATCAGACCCTCCCGTCCATCGAGGTCAGTCATGTCTCCTCAGAGGACTGTCTGATTATTTGTTCTAAAACTTTCCCAGGTATAGACGTCAAGTTGACAGGTCGGTAGTTACCCGGATCCTCCTTTTCCCCCTTCTTGAAGATGGGGACAACATTTGCCTGTCTCCAATCTTCTGGCACCTCACCTGTTCTCCAAGAATTCTCAAATATAATGGACAGAGGCTCAGAAATTACACCTGCAAATTCTTTTAATACCCTTGGATGCAACTCATCTGGCCCCAAAGAATTAGTGTCATTTAAAGAAACTAGGTGTTTATGTACTACCCCCTATGTCGATCCTAGGCTGCAACTCCATTTCCTCATGGGTTCTGTTTTTGCCATGTTGAGCACCATTTCCCTTGCAAGAGAAGACTGAGGAAAAGTAGGAATTGAGCAGTTCTTCATCACCTGTTACAATTTCACTTTCACAGTATACAAGGGACATGATGCACAGCCTCTGTCATCTGGAAATAATGACCAGTGGCTTGTGGGCCGGATAAGAGCCCTGGATGGGCCAGTTCCAGCCCATGGGCCATATGTTCGACACCCCTGTCTTAGAGGATGGCTCTCCCATCCCATTCCACAGTAAGAGAAGAGGCTTCCTTGAAGGAAAACCCGCTTTGACACAGAGATCTTTTTCCCTTCTGCAGTATCATTTCTTTAACTGGGCAACGGCTCCCTTGGAAGAAGACCAGTCACAGGGTTCACCCTACGGGACAAACACATTAAGGGGTTCCGTGCCAGCAAACCGGCCTTTTGTGGATGGGGCGCCAAGCAGAGTCTGGAAAGGCCAACGCCTTTCGTCCCCTGCCAAGTAACCCACTGAGGGGCACCCTCCACGCCCCCCTCTCTCAGCTTCCAGGCCTTCTGAATTCAAAGTAGAGGCATCTTTGTTCTAACTCCAAGTAGGGAGGCCGTCGGGTAGGGCTCTCATGGAAGGCTGCGCCATATGCTAGGCTCGGTTCCAAGCAGATGTGTTCGTTTAGCTTTACACTCTGGAAGGATTATTCATTCTACAACGTCACTCCCTTGCAACATCCAAGGCTGATTAAAAAAAAATAATCCGTGCATATGTGTATTTGTTTTCATATGTCCATGTGTGAGTGTACGTGCACCTGGAAATCACGGCGACCTCTGGTGACTGACCCCTACTGGGGGCCTGGAGGATATTCAGAGAGGCGGCTGAATGAAGCCTGCCCCCGCCTCCCGACTGCTGGCATTCCTTGGAGGTCTCCCATCCGAGTACTTGCCAGAGTCAGCCCTGCTTAGCTTCCGAGATCTGATGAGATCGGGCTGACCTGGGCTATCCAGGGCCAGGGCCCCACTCTGAGAGTCTTGATGGCCGTGGTCAGAAGCAGTTATTGAATCTGCATTCCCTGGATGTGTGCGCTTAAAAGCTTAAGACAACTTTCCGCACAACCTAATTCTTCAGCCACATGGAATATTTGGAATCCGCCAGGTAGAGGACAGTGACGGCGTCCATCTGACTGGCACTCCCCCCTCCGCAAGGCGGTACCACAACTGGGAATTCGATCGCCATCTGCTTAACATCTCTGAACTGAATAGGGATTTTATTGTAACTTTTAATGTTTTAAATTATGACATTTGTTTTATTGAAGTCGTCGTATACCGCCCTGAGCCCTGACTCAGGGAATGGGCCGTATAAAAGTTGAATTTAATAAATAAACCTGCCTTGGCACGAACGCATATTTATATGTCATAGTGTGAGGTAAAGGTAAAGGCTTCCCTGGCTCGAAAGCCAGTCGAAACTGACTCTAGGGGGCGGTGCTCGTCTCCATTTCCAAGCCGAAGAACGAGCACTGTCTGAAGACTTCTCCGTGGTTCTGGGGTCGGCGTGACTAGACGCCGAGGAGCACAGAACGCT
>NW_015165606.1:0-2456 GCF_001447785.1 Gekko japonicus
GATGAGAAGTGCAAAAACTATTTGTTTTTGGTTTTTTTAATTATGACATTGTTTTAATTGTAAGCTACCTTGAACATAACTCTAAACAAACAAACAAATAAGAAACAAAGGATTGCCAAGCACCTGAAAGGCCCAAAAGCTGTCTGGTAAGCTGAACCTGTGTGGAAGTTGGTGAGGGTCAAGTAGGCAGTCTAAATCATAGCTTTGTTTCCATTGTCTTGATGACCTCAGACATAAGAACTGCCATGAAAGGTCAAAATGGAATTCCACTCTAAAGTTCGACTTGCAGATAAGTGTCCTAAACCAGCAAAGGGATTGAAATCTGTTTTTGTAGCCCCCCCCCCATAGAAGTGGAGGCTCAGTGTGCACAATCATGCCAAGTCTAAAGACACATTTTATAGTGCACATAATATCAGTGCAAATCACTTTTTCTCCAAACCCAGAAATGTGAGTGTCAGGGGCAGACTGGCCCTTTAACTTGCCAGGAAAGTTTCTGGAGGGCCACTGCCCTGGAGCGTTACAGGAAGCCAAGAGCACTCTGAACCAAGCGGTCTCTGCAGAGCTGCCAGCCCTATAGGCGCCCGAGCAGCAGCAACAATGACGATAGGTGCAGGTTCACCCATCAGTTGTGTTCCCTGTTCTTTTCTCTGGTGTTCCATGTTTGGCAGGGCAGCTCAGGGTAAATCATGAGCTGTGGACTGGATCTAGGGAAGAAGGCCTCAAAGTGGAGAGAGAGACCCTGGTGACGCAGGTATTTAGATCAGCTCAGGAAGGTAAAAGCTAGACCTGCTTCCCACGTTGTTTTGTCAATTTTCCTTGAGCAGAGTATGCATCATATTTCCCTTTTTCTTCTAGCACACTGTTCCCAGTGTAGAAATCCCATTTCCCATATCCCATACCTTAATAAACACTTTCCTTTTTAATTATAATTTATTATTATTTACTTTATTTATACCCTACCTTTCTCCCCAATGGGGTGCCAACAGCTCTCTTCTCCTCCATTTTAACGTCACAAGAACCCTGCAAGGTAGGTTAGGTTGAGATTGTGAGACTGGCCAATCAAGCTCCCATGGCAGAGTGGGAATTTGAACCTGAATCACCTAGATCCTAGTCTGACACTCTAAGAAGAAGAAGAGATTGGATTTATACCCCACCCTTCACTACCCAAAGGAGTCTCAGAGCAGTTTACAGTCCCCTTTCCCTTCCCCTCCCCACAACAGACACCCTGTGAGGTAGGCAGGGCTGAGATAGCTCTCTCAAGAACTGCCCTTGAGAGAACAGCTCTGAAAGAACTCATGACTGATGCCAAGGTCACGCCAGCAGCTGCATGTGGACGAGTGGGGAATCAAACGCAGTTGTCCTAGATTATTTTTTTATTTATTTTTGGATTTATAACCCACCCTCCCCAGATTAGAGTCTGCGCTCCTAACCACTACACGAAACTGGCTCTAACCACTACATCACACTGACTCTCAATGAACTAAGTGACAGCAATTTTTGTTATTGAACTCTGCACACCTCAAGCAAAGCAAGGGTTAATTGTTGCCTCCTCCTCCCCCCCCCCTTTGTTGGTTTACCCAGTGCTAGCTTAGGACACTGAAGCTTGGGTGAAATTCAGAGTCAAGTTATTCCCATGTTCAGCCTATGCGCTAAAAGGGGGGGAAGACATGGGTGGTGGTGGTGACAGCAATTCTTCTTCTTTATCCACTTTCTCTCCCTGCCCCATGATCTGTGGTTTCCAAGTCCATCACATGACTTGGCCAGACCTGCAGGAGCCACATGGCTCAGTTTGCTCCAGGGTGGTTTTAATGCTCCATTGTGCTCTAGGGCTTTCTCTTGACCATTAAGTAGCCTAATGGCTCAACAAAAGGATAGAATAGGTCTCCAGATACTAAAGGGCTGATTCATTCATGCATGTTCATCATTAAAAACTGGAAAATTCTGAGAATAGAACAACCATAACCAACATAAGAATTACGTTTACCTGTGATTCAGAGAGAGAGATCATTAAGTGCATTTGTATATATTGTGACAAAAATGCAGAATACTTGTGGTACTGAAGTGGAGCCAAAAGGCACCCAGTTTCTTAGATGTATACTGTATCTCATAGCAGACCTAGATCTCACAGCAGACATTTCTGGTATCTCATAGCAGACGTTTTCTAGATCTCACCTAGATCTCATAGCAGACGTTTAACGTGTACTTGGGAGAATTATAGAGAAGTAGGAGATCTTTGCATAGCCTCACTGCAACAAAAAAAGAGTCCAGTTTAGGAGATGGGGCAAGCATATGACTTTCCCTCTCACTCACTTGGTCTTGTCCTCTGAACATAAGGAGACCTGTGCTGCTGATCTTATTTTGCTATTTTTACCATTGTCTTGTTATTTATACTTATCCATTTAGCAAGTCACCTTGCAGATATTTTTATGGAAAGAATGTGTGGGGAAGAGGGTCCT
>NW_015165607.1:0-200 GCF_001447785.1 Gekko japonicus
ACGGACGGACGGACAGACGGACAGACGGAGAGACGGAGAGACGGAGAGATGGACGGAGAGATGGACGGAGAGATAGACGGACAGACGGATGGACAGATGGATGGACAGATGGAAAGACTGATAGATGGACAGACTGATAGAAGATAGATAGATAGATAGATAGATAGATAGATAGATAGATAGATAGATAGATAGATAGA
>NW_015165607.1:305-1237 GCF_001447785.1 Gekko japonicus
GAGCCATCCTTCCCGAGCTAAGACCAAAAAAAGTGTGAGCTGGAGGCTAAAAAATGGTGAGCTAGCTCACACTAACTCAGCTTAGAGGGAACACTGTTTGTAAGAGTTGTGTGTCATTTTCTTCTAATGTAACCACATGATAAGACCAAGGACCAGTTTATATAATCAGCAGAAGCTTTTTCTGGATTCCACCATCGTAGCAAGGCTGACATGAGGTCAGTTTCATTTTGCAGTTCTGCCCCCTCCCCCAAGAAAAAACAACAACTGCTTTACAAGGAAAATCACCATCAGTTGGAGAAACACTCCCAAATCTCCATGAATTTCCTAATCCACATTTGGCAATTCTGGGTTGCTCCTGGACTAAATTTTCAAGTGGCAGAATGGACATTTCCTGCCTCCCCCCTCCCACTGCAACCCACTTGGTGCTTGGGGGGGCAACAGGGGGAGGGCTTCTGGAGTTCTGGCTCCACTGGTGGACCTCCTGATGGCACCTGGGTTTTGGCCACTGTGTGACACAGTGTTGGACTGGATGGGCCATTGGCCTGATCCAACAGAGCTTCTCTTATGTTCTTATTTCTGGGCAGTGATGCTCTGTATTCTTGGTGCTTGGGGGGCAAGGCTGACAACATCAAATTAAATGCGTCCCCCCTTCTCTGAAACGTGAAGAGCAGAAAAAAGTACAAAAGGCAGCCCAATTATTTGCGCATGAATAGATATGAAAAGTAGAGACATCACCCTGCCAACAAAAGTCCGCATGGTCAAAGCAATGGTATTCCCAGTAGTCATGTATGGCTGCGAGAGTTGGACTATAAGGAAGGCCAAGCGCCGAAGAATAGATTATTTTGAACTATGGAGCTGGAGAAGACTCTTGAGAGTCCCTTCGACTGCAAGAAGATCAAATCAGTCAATCCTAAAAGAAAGCAACCCTGACT
>NW_015165607.1:1629-1904 GCF_001447785.1 Gekko japonicus
AATTATCACGTGGCCAACCTTTAATGAAATTCTTTGGAAAAGCCTTGTTGCACAGGCAAAATTCGCTCGATGGAAGAAAATATTAGGATCGATTCAAGAAAAGACAACCTGGCTGCAGATTCAGAATGGTGAGAACTGTAGGCCTAATTCACAAGGCCTTATAGGTGCGAGGATATCCAGTTTAATGAAAGGGAGCAGCCACTTTACTGAAATGAATGAAGACCCCTTGCTTGCGCAAGTGTTGTATGCATATGCAAGAGCAGGGCTCTTTTTGG
>NW_015165607.1:1969-2458 GCF_001447785.1 Gekko japonicus
ATTAGCATAATAGGCCATGCCCAACAGCAGAAACTCATTAGGATTGGCTACATTAAGGGTGTGTGGCCTAACATACAAAGGTGTTCCTGCTACAAAAAAAGCCCTGGGTTTTGACAACAAACAAGGTAAAGAGAATAAGAAGCAAAAGGTGGGTGTGGCTGGATGACCACACTTCTGGTAACATGGGGTGTGTGGCCTAATATGCTAACGAGCTGCATTGTCATGGGTGTGGCCTAATATGCTAATGAGTTTCTGCTGTTGGGTGTGGTCTATTATGCTAATGAGTTCCTGCTGGGCTTTTTCTACCAAAAAAGCCCTGTGCCAGAGAATGTACAAACGTCCTGGATGGAATCAAGCCAGATGGCTGAAATACGAAGAGAAGAGACGCTGGGTTGCATTAGGCTTGCCAGCCTCTCAATTGGTTGATCAGTCTCCTGGTGGCACCCGGAGATCCCCCGGCATTGCAACTGATCTCCAGACTACAGAGGT
>NW_015165608.1:0-233 GCF_001447785.1 Gekko japonicus
TGGGAAGGGATGACAGCTCGGCAAGAATGGGATGCCGTGAAGTCCATTCTCCAAAGCTGCCGTTTCCGCCAGGAGATCAGATCTCTGAAGTCTGGAGGTCCAGGAGAACCCCAGGCCCCACCTGCAGACTGGCCAGCCTAGTCCTGGCTATAAGGAGAAAGGAGGAGTATATAGAGCCCCTAAATAAATATTTCTTACCTGTGATTCTGGTTGGTTTAGCTCCATTTTCTTAT
>NW_015165608.1:713-2432 GCF_001447785.1 Gekko japonicus
TTCCGAACGGCTGCTTGTCGACGAGGCTTCAGGACCCGTATGTCAAATCACAAATTCCGCCTGGCCGGAAACATCCACTGCAGGGATTTTTGTAGCCGAGATGTTCTTCCACCTTTTCCGAACCTCAACCAGGACGTCCCAACCGTCAGCTCACACCCTCCCACAAGGGAGATTGGTGTGCCCACCCTCTTTAAGGAGTGGTTCCCATTTTATCTACTCGCCGAAGCTTTCGAATCGCTGGGTGGATGATGAGCTGGGGACAACAGGCTGGCTGCTCACACCAGCGCGGGGCTCGAACTAACACAGTTCGGATGTTAACGACAGTGGGATATACCCACTGTGCCACCGCTTCTCCAGTGACTCACGGCTTCTCATAATGTGACCAAAGTATGATAGCCTCAGTTTAGTCATTTTAGCTTCTAGGGAGAGTTCAGGCTGGATTTGATCTAGAACCCACTTACTTGTGTTTTTGATGGCCCATAGTACCCTTAAAGCTCTCCACCAAGACCACACGTCAAATGAAATTTGTGTAGAGCTGTGCATTAGGACCCCCTTGATATTTGCTGAGAAAACACCTGACATAAATGGTAAGAAATGCTTTGGCCAGGTGAAGTATGTCACAGCCACTGGAATCCAGTTTGGTGGCCCACACTAGTTTGTGGCATTGGTGGCTTTGTGGCCCACAGAGCCGTTGACATTTTCTCTTTGGGATATGTGTGTGTGGGGGGGGAATAGTGGCCACTTCTGCATTGTCATTTTTGCCACTTGTTTGTCCCTATTGCTTTGCCCACCCCCCCTTTTCACATGTGTTTTGCTCCCTCTGGGACTACTAGAGAGAGCAAAACATATTTGGGGGGGAAACCTGAAGAAATAGGGATAAATGAGCAACAAAAATGACAGTGTGGAAGCCTGAAGAAATAGGGATAAATGATGACAATGCGGAAGTGGTGAGCATCTGCTTTTCACCTATCTGCTTTGTTGAATTCCAAGTTTGGATCCAATGCCTTGGAAGAAAGGGGAAGTAAGTAAGGTATTCCCTTGGTATTCCCTTCGCCTGTGCTCACGCTGCTTTCCATAATCACCCCAAGCTCAAGGACTTCTTTGTTCTAAAATGTTCCAGAAGCGAGTTTTCACTCAGAGTAATGTAGCATGACAGTGCCCATAATTTCTCTCCCCCCCCACCTTACCACGTCTTAATTTGCGAAGGAGACACATACATCATGCTTTTATATAGTGCTCGTGGTTCTTCCGTTAACTTTGGTGATTTGGGAAAGTGCCTGGGGTTTTTATCTTTTAATTGGGTAACCGCTGGATATTAAAAGAGGCTTATTATGCAGAGTACTAAATTGGAGAGGCTCTGAACTATAAAGCCGTTAAATGGACACTAGTAAGGGAGGAGACGGAGTTCTGTTCCTTCCTTTCCTCAGATTGGGAAGAAGATTTAAGGGGGCTTTGTTTCTGTGATGATTCTGCTCATAATTTGTTGCTGGTATTTTAATATTTCATTAAGCCAGTATGGCATAGTAGTTAGAGTATTTGATTAGAAGCTGGGTTCAAATCCTCACTCAGCCATGAAACTCAACTTTGGTAGGGTTTCCAGGTACAGGCGGGGGAATTAAAAAAACAAACCCACACAGCCTAGTGTACCTACCAGAAGCTGATACAGGAAGTGACAAGGGCTGCTCTAGGTATCACTGGAAATTCTGTGGTAAAACCATA
>NW_015165609.1:0-2436 GCF_001447785.1 Gekko japonicus
GCGGAGCGCTGCCACGAGCTGGCCCTCAAGCTGCTCCGCCACGACCTGGGTCGTGGCACCCAGCCCGCCCACGCTCTGCCCGTCCTCATGCCAGCCCCCTACAAGGAGGGCCCCGGCTACTCCCATGATGCCTGCAAGGAGCTCTGCTCCAGCCTCCTGCACCTACTCACCCTCCTCCTGCCACCCCCCTGGCCCCCTACCAGTGTTCCCTCTAAGCTGAGTCAGTGTGAGCCAGCTCACAGCTTTTTTAGCCTCCGGCTCACACATTCTTGTCTTCGCTCAGGAAGGACGGCTCCAGGGCAAGCTAATTTCTGCCGTAGCCAAATCACTCGCTCACAACTTGAACGCCAGCAGCTCACAGAGTAGAATTTCTGCTCACAACACCCCACAGCTTAGAGGGAGCACTGCCCCCTACCTGCTTGAGGCCATGCGCATCCTCTGCACCGCCCTCCTTGACCCACAAGCAGCCACCTACTTTCCTGCACTTGCCGGCCATCCAAAAGAGTCCAGTGGCACCTTTAAGACCAAGGTTTATTCAGGTACAAGCTCTCCCTCCTCTGCGAGGACAGATCTGCGTGTCCCCCCCCCCCAATAGCTAGCAATCCAAAACAGTCCAGTGGAGCCTGAGCGGTGGGTGTTGCCTTCTGACACACTTCCGGTGATGTCAGGGGGTGTGGCATATGCAAACAAGTTATGCTAATGAGCTCCTGCACCTCTTTTTCTACAAAGTGACCCCTGGATCTAGGAGAAAGTTTTGCTGAGGGAAGCAGGGGGAGTTTCATTGACTGCAGCCTCCCCTGGCTAACCTCTAACTTCCCAGAGTGTTCTTGGCTGCAGCAGGAGGGGGGATGGGGACAAATCGGAGCTCTGCTAACAGAAACCCCTTGTAGAGGTGCCAGCCACGCTTTGAGAAATTCCTGGAGGGTTGAGGAGGGTGGGGTTGGGGGGGGAAGGGACCTCAGCCGGGTACAATGCCACAGAGTCCACCCTCCAAAGCAGCCATTTTTACCAGGGAACTGAACGCTGTAGTCTAGACATCACTGGTAATTCTGAGAAATATCCAGGCCCTACCTGGAGGGTGGCACCCCTAATCTCTATTGCTTGGTTGGCCACTGTGTGAGTCAGGACCCCTGGTCTGATCCAGCAGGGCTCTTCTTATTTTCTTATCAGGGGAAGGCTTCATCTTTTATGCCCTGTTGTTGGCCATCCAGAGGAACTGGTTGTTTCCTGTGTGAGACAGGATGCTGGACGAGATGGACCACTGGTCTGATCCAGCAGGTCTCTTCTGATGTTCTTATGAAGCTCTTGGCCTCTATGCCTTGTTGTTGGCCCTTCAGGGCATCTGGTTGGCCATTGTGTGAGACAGGATGCTGGACGAGATGGACCACGGGTCTGATCCAGCAGGGCTCTTCTGATGTTCTCATGTGCATCATCCAGCCATATTGTAAGGAGGATTAAGCACTAATGTGTGGTAAAACAGATAGTAGACCAAATGGCAAAACTGTGGCCTCTCTGCTTCCCTTTGTGCCGTCAGCCGTGGGGTGGAAGTCTGCACATAGTAGACTTTGGAGAAATTAGAAGTCTGGATTAAAAGCGACTGATCGTCTCAAAGCAAGGATTCTGCAAGGCCCCCTTCCTCCCTCTTTAGTATGACTCTGTCAAGCCGCGTCTCTCTGAGGAAAAGTCGCTGATCACAGAGACATTTTGCCAAGCCGGAATTATTGACTGCATTTTAATTTGTTGATTGCTACCCGGCGTGAAGACAGTTTCATATCCTGTCAAATCTCTCATTTTGCAAACAGCATTCGTCTCTGGAAGTGCGCTGATGAAAGCACAGTGGTGACCTGACTCCCCCCCCTTCCCCCCTGGAAACTCTAAAGACGACGGGAAGGAAACCCATACATTTTAATCGCCACGGAACTCGGGAAACTGATTGGCAGGTGCCGCCTTCAAGGATGTAATTTCAAAGGAAGTTCAAAGTAGTCTCCGGCTATGAAAGCGCTGCTGAAGTGTACTGCAGTGTGCCAGAATGCTGGGCTGGAAGAATGTGGCTGCAACGTTAGCACTCTTCTACGGCGCAAGCCAGCATCGCGCTCCTGGGCTGCTGGTCTGCAGTACGTGATGAGATGTTTGAGGCAGCGAGGATGCCTTTAGAGGCAATTGGCTGAGCTGCCATGATGTCAGAGAGGAGAGGGACAGGCAGATGGGTCACAGTCTTCCATTGGCCAAGGAGTTCTGTCCTTAAGGGACTCTGTTGGCCACTGGCTGGAATCCTAAACCAAGGAAGGACAGGGAAATGGCATAAGAAGGGGAGGCAAAGGCAGAGGAAGGAAGGACTTAGGAAAGAGTCCCGAGAAGGCAACAGGAAAGAAGACTTGGGAGGGGCCATGGTGGTGGAAATTGCCATCAATGAATATGCATAGACTCTTCTTTAAA
>NW_015165610.1:0-2425 GCF_001447785.1 Gekko japonicus
TCTCCTGTCTTTGGCGCATTATGCAGGCACATCTTAGTGTAGATTTTCAGAGCAGTAAGTTTTTAAGCTTGACTTCAGATTTTTTGCCTGCCTTACATACTATTCCTTTCTCTTTGATGTATTTATTCTGCAGCTATAATAAAACACACCCACATTTTTCTAAATCGGGGTGGAACATCACTTGTGACATGTGGGAGGTGGCGTCCAAAGTTTTTAAAATAATTTATGCAGTTGCTCTATCACAGCTGTGCCGTAGCGTCCAGCAAGCGCCTTCCATTTAAATTCTTGTGGTTTAGGTTCTGCACGTGCATTTTAGCGTTTGTTCGTTGAATGAAGGAGAACAGAAAGGAATGTAGGCAAAGGGGGGAAATGGATGTTGAAGCTGACAAGTCTCTTTTTTGAAACTGACACGTGACAAGCAGCTGCTAAACCCGGTTTTTCATATTGCTGAGCAGTAGGCTAGTGTTCCCTCTAAGCTGAGTTAGTGTGTGCTAGCTCACAGTTTTTTAGTCTCCGGCTCACACATTTTTGTCTTAGCCCAAGAAAGATGGCTCCAGAGCAAACTAATGTATGCAGTAGCCAAATCGCTTGCTCACAACTTTAATACCAGTAGCTCACAAAGTAGAATTTTTGTTCACAAGACTCCACAGCTTAGAGGGCACTTTGCGGTAGGGGATTCTCTGCTGTGTTATCGGCCACTGTGAAAAATGGGAGAGTCACACAATCCCACAATATGGGGCCACACATTGAGTGTACAGTGTACAGAATGAACAGTAGAACCCATGGACAGTGGCATTGCAAGCTGTGATCTTTAGCAACATTGTGTGTGTGTGTATGTGTGTGCACCTGTGCAAAGTCAGCTGCAACTCCACCATGCTTTCACAGGGCTGCAATTTGTATGGGGGGAGGAATCCTCTGACAGAAGCTCTAGAGAGCTTGTGCACAAGACAATTTAGTCTTGTGCCACTATTTTTGTTTATGCCCTAGTGCAGTTGCATAGTAACACTAATTTCCTGCCCTTCCTTGCAAATTTGCGTGGTTTTCTCTTTGTGATTCTCTAATTTGATCCTGCACACTGGTCGTGGTCTTGGCAGTTTTCTAAAGCCTCTCCTGTACCGATTGCATTCTTTCCTCCTAATGGATCGATCCCAAGCATTTAAGTTCAGCACTTTGCTGAAGATCCATGTGGCTCAGCCACTAATTTAATGTTAGGCTTCTGGAGACTACCAAAATGTCCCTCCCTCCTTAAAAAACTTTGTTCACTAAAGCATCAAGGTGAAAATATTTTCAAAGCTGTAGGCTTCCCATCCCAGTCTCTCTCTCTCTTTATATCTCATGTCAATTTCATCCTGCGCTGATGATTCCCCCCCCCCATTTTGTTTGCACTGAGGATGCTGCCATTTGCCTCCTCTCCAATCCCCCTTTCAAGTCAATACGAGCAGGGAACTAAACTTCGTGTTTAAGACCAAAAATGTTTTATCCCAGGTATGAAAGAGAGAGTCTCCTGTGTTTAAGACCAAAAATGTTTTATCCCAGGTAGGAGTCTGGGCTCCAAACTAGATAATATTAACAAGGGTGATAACTCAAATGTAACTACTACAGTCCTTTTTGTGATATGATCCATTGACTGATACAACAAACATGATTGAAAAAGATCTCGAAACAAGGTTACATCTGGAATCCTTGTCTCGTGACAAATGTGTATTATTGCTTCCATGGCTGCATAGAGTCTGGAGCCGCATTATTTACAAAGACGTTCACAATGTCCCCGCAATCGTTTATACATTGATCTGTACTACATGGCTCCTTTTGTGGGTAGCTCAAAGTTATGAGCTGCCGGATTTCATTTATGATTTTTTGCTGTATGTTTATATTGTAACATTGATTGTTAAATTTACTGTCTTCAAGACATTTGATAGTATAGTATTGTTAATAAAGTTTCTAGAGCAACTTAGGGCTACGTAGCGTTTCTACTCCCTTCTACTGATTTGGCTGTAGGCTCAGAAGTACAGACACGCGGGTCCTTTCAGTATTGCCAGTTTATTTTTAAAACACCATACATGTGAATGGCACTACGCAGAGTATAGGAAAATAAGTCCCTGTCCTGAGGAACTTACAATTTACCCTTTGCCATAAAGGAGGGGAGGCAGGTGGCAGGAGGGATAAATGGGAAGAACATAGATTCATTCCAGCTACATCTGAACCCACTAGCACCTTATCGAGTTCAACAAGATTTTCAGGTCTCCACGGTGCTACTGGATTCGAATCTAGTCCTTCTACCGCAGACTAACACGGCGACCCTCTGAAACTGCCTTCACTCCGCTTTCTGTAAGGAAATGGGACCCAGCAGCTGTGCCAAATAAAAGGAGAGTCTTGAAGGAAGGTGGGAGGCAGTTGTTCTTGGGAGGCAGTTCCAGGCCCAAGG
>NW_015165611.1:0-2307 GCF_001447785.1 Gekko japonicus
CTTTTTTCTTCCCGACCATGAAAGCCTTGTTCTCCGGTTGTCCCGTCATAATGTAATCTAAGTACAATGGCCCAAGTTTACTCATTTTTGCTGCTATGGAGAATTCAGACTCGATTTTGTCTAGCACCCCTTTATTTCTCTTTTGACTTGTCATTATGAGAAGACAAGTCACTGAAAAATGACAATACCTGTACAAAACATTGAAAGCAACAAAAAAACAGGAAAATGCAACATTAAGTGGTTTGAGTCAATAAAGAAGCTAGGGATGTCAAGTTTGCAAGGCCTGAACAAGGGTGTTGTAGATTTTCCAGGCTGTATTGCTGTTGAGGCTTCAACAGTACGTGGATAGAGAACTGCCAGAAGTACAAGCTGGGTTTCGAAGAGGTAGAGGAACTAGAGATCAAATTGCCAACATTCGCTGGATTATGGAGAAAGCAAGAGAGTACCAGAAAAACATCTACTTCTGCTTCATTGACTATGCTAAAGCCTTTGACTGTGTGGATCACAACAAACTATGGCAGGTCCTTACAAGAGATTGGAGTACCAGACCACCTCACATGCCTCTTGAGAAACCTGTATAAGGGTCAAGAAGCGACAGTTAGAACCAGATATGGAACAACTGATTGGTTTAGCATAGGAAAAGGAGTACGTACATCATGCGAAATGCTGGCCTGGATGAATCACAAGTGGGAATTAAGATTGCTGGGGAAAAGATCAACAACCTCGGATATGCAGACGATACCACTCTAATGGCAGAAAGTTAAGAGGACCTAAACAGCCTCTTGCTCAGGGTAAAAGAGGAGAGCGCAAAAGTGGGCTTGAAGCTCAACATCAACAAAACTAAGATCATGGCATCCGGCCCCATCACTCCTTGGCAAATACAAGGGGAAGTCGTGGAAGTAGTGACAGACTTCACGTTCCTGGGATCCCAGATCACCGCAGACTGTGACAGCAGCCATGGAATTAAAAGACGCCTGCTCCTTGAGAGGAAAGCGATGGCGAACCTAAACAGCATGATAAAAAGTAGAGAGATCACCCTGCCAACAAAAGTCCGTATGGTCAAAGCAATGGTATTCCCAGTAGTGATGTATGGCTGCAAGAGTTGGACTATAAGGAAGGCTGAGCGCCGAAGAATAGATTCTTTTGAACTATGGTGCTGGAGAAGACTCTTGAGAGTCCCTTGGACTCAGTCAATCCTAAAAGAAATCAACCCTGACTGTTCCCTGGAAGGCCAGATAATGAAACTGAAGCTCAAATACTTTGGCCACCAAATGAGAAGGGAGCACTCACTGGAGAAGACCCTGATGCTGGGAAAGATTGAAGGTCAAAGAAGATGGGGACGAGATGGTTAGACAGTGTCATAGATGCAACGAACATGAAATTGAGCAAACTTCAGAGGACGGCGGAAAACAGGAGGGCCTGGCAAGATCTTGTCCATGGGGTCGCGAAGAGTCGGACACGACTGTGCGACTGAAGAACAACAAATTGCTGTTGAGACAAGGCTAACAATAGGACGTTTTGGAGGATATTCATATGGGATAATATTAATGCATAGGATTGGGGCAACTTAACACAAACACACAGATGTGGCTTTTACCCAGTGGGGAGAGAAATTGTTCAAACAGAACAACTGGTTCTGAACAAGGCTTTTATGGTCTGGAGGAAAAAAGTTGAACATGTGGGAGGGGAAGGGACAGTCAAGCTGGTGCAAGGTTGTGATCCCCGTGTCATCCTAAACAGAGTTACACACTTCATGGTCTTCAGTGGACTTAGAAAGGTTTGGCTCTGCTTAGGATGGTGCTGTGTATTGCACTTGTTGGTTTTTGTATCAAATCGGGAGCTGACAAATCTTTACTAGAGTAACTGTCTACTGCGTTTATTTAATTGGACATTAATTTGTGGGTTGAGGAGCTAATTTTGACTTTTAAAAATGGGTGCGTTACCAAGAATTTTTTTCTTTTTGAACTTAATGCTATCTGTGCATCAGAGGCACTTCAGTTCTTGACAAAAGAGGTTTATCCCCTGTGTTAGAAGGCAAGAAAGTTAACAGTCTGTAAAAAAATTATAATAAAGGGTTGGACTACCAAGTTTAACATGTGCATTACCAGTGGAAACGTTATGGTTCAAGAAAACAGGACGACCCAACATTAGGGTGGTTTGACTCAATAAGAGAAAGCAGGGCCGTCAAGTTAGTAGGACCTGAACAAAGCTGTTAACAACAGAACGTTTTGGAGGATATCACAGGGTGGTGGTCACTTACCACACACAGATATGGGTCTTACTCAAGGGGGAAGAAAATACAAGTCA
>NW_015165612.1:0-1495 GCF_001447785.1 Gekko japonicus
GATCAACCAGAATACCCAGATCCCTTTCAGACGTGCTGCTGTCAAGCCAAGTCCCTCCTGACTCTGTCTTCTTCAGAATTAGCAATCCCACCCAGCTTCATCTCATCTGCAAATGTGATAAGCATCCCCAGTATGTCTTCCTCCAGGTTATTTATAAAAACATTGAACAATACCGGGCCTAGGACCGAGCCAGTGTTTTGATCTGATTTGCAAATGTATTTAGTGAATATGTTGTTCACCACCCTGAGCCCTACCCAAAGGGGAGGGCGGCCTATAAATCAAATGAATGAATGAATGAATAAAATGGTTTTTAAAGGTGGCAGTAGCAATTTATTGGCACACAAAATACATAAGCCACAATAAAGAGTTTTCCCCATCACCAGAGGTGTTAGAATTATTTTCCAACAAGGTTACATTCAATTTGAGTTTTCTCAAGCTGTTGAATGTCACTGGAAAATTTTGAAAATGACATGGTCATAAAAAATAATTCAAAATATTAGCGTGGGGGTTCCCACAAGTCAATTTTACATGGAAAATATTATTCACTAGGTCTGCTTCAAATACTACAGTCGCCCCAAGATCCTGTTTGCTCTTCTTTGCTATGAGGACCACTATTCTTCTTTAGGAGAAAAGGATCTCTCTACAGAAAGCAGGCTTCTGTCATGCTTACTGAAAATAAAATAAAGGAAGATGCCATGATACATGCAAGGGATCAGGGGAAAGAAGACAAGGAGACCTATGTTGTTAGGGTTGGCCATTTTGAGTTGTGAACTTGAATTGTACCTTGAGTCTAAGTGAAAAAGGTGGAATATAAGTGAAGTAAATAAATTTTATCAATACAAAATGGTTTTGTCAGTAGACAATAAAATGGCCCAGTATTTTTTAAAGCATTTGTTAGAGCAACAAAATTATGGTTTAATCAATAGGTTTGATACACTAATTACAAAAAAAATAATTTACTGTGGTGCAATCAAATCAATTTTTTAAAATATAAATAATACTGTAGTTTTTAACCATACTATAAGGTTTCAATGAACATGATCACTAGAAGTTCTTTTCTTTCATTTATATTCTGGCCTACGTGGGGCCAGAATGTTTCATTTTTAAAAAAAATGAAACTATCCAGAAACAAAGAATGGATCCGCCAGCAACTACAGTCAGGTCGGTTTTTAAAGGCAGTTGAAGCAAACCAATTCTTCCTGTCTGGAGATGCTTGCAGTTTCAGCACTATGCCAGAAGGTTTGCATGATTGCTCCGGGGCTGGGCGGTAAACAGCCCTCATTCCTTCCCTTGCTAAGAAATGACATCATAATGAAATAAAAAGCAAGCTGCTAACTATACAGTAGCATTCTTAGTTTTAAGAAACATTTGCCAGTATACTAACAGTTAGCATTTACACAATACGGTACAGTGCTCAAAATGCTCCACATACTTTTTGTAATCGTTATGACAGCCCTACAAGGTAGGCCTAAATCATTATTCCCACACTACAGAG
>NW_015165612.1:1567-2287 GCF_001447785.1 Gekko japonicus
TGGAGGAGAGGAGACTGGAATGCCCACACCTATTGTTGAGGCCTGCAGTTGAGCATCTGCACTGCCTCCTTTACAGTAGGCTTGCCAGGTCTTACCTGGCTACCAGTAGGGGGCTCCAGCCCAGGTTCCTGAATCTTCTGGTGCACGCCCAATGTCATCGTGCCAGGCATGTCGTGCAAGAGATGCTCTAGCATTGGGCCAAAACCTCTATGGTCACCATAGAGTTTCTGGCCAAATGCCAGAGTGTCCCCTGATATGATGATGTCACCTCCGGGTGACATCATCACATCGGGCACATCAGGTACAATGGGGCTTTTCAGGGGCAGGGCTCTCCCCGTCAGCCAGCTGGCCAGTGGTGAATTGGGGCCCCCAAAAGCGGGGGAACCCCCATCCCCATGGGCGGGGTGGAAACTCTACTTTAAAGCTTCATCATATTTAAGGACAGGGCAAGAGACAAAACGCTCTCACCTTTGGCTCACAACCCACTCCCCTGCTTGCCAAGAACAAAGGTTCCTAAGTGATATATGTTCCTCATTACCTTGAACCAGCTTGCCGGGACTTTGCCACCTGAAAAATCAATGAGGGAGGGAGAAACAGATCATCTTATTTCCTCCTCCTTCACTCTTTGCCCATGAAGCCTCATTTTGCATTTTCTGTGCAGCACCTGATTGCTTCGTGCTGCCAAGAGATGTTCTCTGGAGACCCTCAATCTTGACTCAG
>NW_015165613.1:0-2288 GCF_001447785.1 Gekko japonicus
AACTATACAACCTGAGAGCTTTCATGTGGACGCTAGGTCTACCGCCGCCTTTGGTACCTGCACAGCCGGGAGCCCCGGTAGTTCCAGCTCTTCCCTTTCCGGGAGGACCGGGCGCGCCGGGGGCCCCGCAGATGGGTGCCAGAGCAAGACCGAAAGACATGCTGGAGGCAACGTTTGATGGCAACCCGGAGGAACTGGCATTTTTCACGGTAAGAGTGCAGAAGTTTGTGGTACAGCATGGACATTTGTTTAATGATGACAGCGCCCGAATTGATGTGATAGCAGCTAGGCTGAAGGGCGCGGCGGCTACTTGGTACGTGGGACTGCACAACAGCCGTGGCCCTGAACTATACAACCTAAGAGCTTTCATGTGGACGCTGAGAACCCGTTTCGAGGATGTTAATGCAGGTCAGCGTGTGAAAGCTTTTCTGCGAACCTTCAAACAAGGCCGGCGGTCAGTGAGAGACTACACCGCAGAATTTCAAAACCAAGCGGCCAAACTACGAGACTGGCCGGACCACATCCTGGTGGAGATGTATCGTGTGGGTCTAAATCCAGAAATTAGAGAGACTGTGTTGCGCTCAGTGGACCCAGTTTCGCTGATGGCATGGGCTCAAGAGGCCGAGATCGCAGAGAGCCGTCTACATACCATACGTCTTGACATGGCAGCGAGCGGAGGAAGGGTGAGCCAAAACTTAACCCCGAAGCCGAAAGCGGCGCGTCTGTCAGACGCGGCCCGGGAATTGCGAATGAAGATGGGGTTGTGCCTAAAATGCGGAGAGCGAGGCCATTTCGCTGCGGATTGTGGCTCCAGCCAAAAGAAGGACCAGCCGCCAACTCCCAAAGGGAAACCGAACCAACCGTCAAAGAAAGGAGTCGCAAAACCCAAGTTTTCCACTGCTTTGCAAGCAGCCACTAACGACCGGATGGAAGATTCGGCTGAATCAGATCCTGAGCCGTCGGGAAACGAGGATGTCCTGCTGTGAAGGGCGCTCAACAGCAGGGCTGGCCGTCTGAGGCGCCTATAGTGGTGAGAGAACCCCCCTCTTTGTTCTTTGTGACTGTGTCCCTAATAAACCCGATCCTGGGGACCCATGTACGGGTAAAAGCGTTAATTGACTCTGGGTGCGGGAGAGACTTGATCAGCCCCTCTGTGGTGGCCGGGTTGGAAGCAGGCAACAAACGGTTGAAATCTCCAATCATTTTCACTCAAATGGATGGGGCACCCATGGAACCATGTGTTCACGAGACTATGGCACTTAGATTGGGTGCTGGGGATCATTGGGAGCTGAGGACTTTTGTTGTTATGGTGCTTAGATTGGGTGCTGGGGATCATTGGGAGCTGAGGACTTTTGTTGTTATTCCCAAATCACAATTTGCACTGGTGCTGGGAGCTCCCTGGCTGTATTCTCATGACCCATACATACTTTGGGAGGAGGGCAAAAACACGGTTGGGAGGCAGCATGGGGGGCCCCACCTGCTCTCAACTTCCCTTGTGCACTGTTGACTCCGGACGAAATGGCAGCCCTCCCACCAGAGTATCACGACCTGGCACCAGTCTTCAGGGAGGAGGAGGCGGACGAGTTGCCCCCCCACCGTAAAACTGATTGTAGCATTGAACTCTTACCTGGGTGTAAACTGCCAAAAGGGAAAATATATGCAATGGGGCCGGCAGAAAAGGCTGAGCTGCGTAAATTCATTGATAAAAACCTTGCGCGCGGGTTCATACGCCCCACATCCTCCCCCTTTGCCGCGCCGGTCTTGTTTCGGAAAAAGAAGGATGGGGGGCTCCGTTTGTGCATGGATTATCGTGGTTTGAACGCAATTTCTACTTCAAACGCATACCCACTGCCCTTGATAAAAGACTTAGTTGCAGAGGCGACTAAAGGGGAAAAAAATTCTAAACTCGATCTTCGCGATGCCTACTTCAGAGTGAGAATCAAGGAAGGGGATGAAGGGAAGACTGCCTTTAATACACCTTTGGGGCAATTCAAATACCTGGTTATGCCCTTCGGGCTTCAAGGGGCCCCTGGGGTCTTCATGAACCTAATCAATGAAGTCCTCCATGAATTTTTATTTAAAGGTGTTATTATTTACTTGGACGACATTTTACTGAATTCACAGGACCTCCCCTCTCATACCTCCCCTCTCATAGCAAACTGGTCAGAAAAGTATTGCAGACGTTACATAAGCACAAACTCTTTGCCAAGCTTTCAAAATGTGAATTTCACAAACCACACATTGACATTTTGGGCTACCGCGAGTATTAATTGCTAGCAATTAATACT
>NW_015165614.1:0-806 GCF_001447785.1 Gekko japonicus
GCACACAAGACTCCAGGAGCGGCCTGACCCATGCAGTGTACGGCATCTTGTGATCTGGATGTTTTGCCTCTGTTCATACACCCCCAGATCGCATTAGCCTTTTTTTAATCGCTGCGTCACACTGGCTGCTCATATCTAACTTATGGTCCACCCGTGCCCCAAGATCTTGTTCACATGCACCTACCCAGAAGTTGTATCCCCCATCCGGTATGCGTGTTCCTCATTTTTGTTACCTGGATGTAGAACTCGGCATTTATCCTTGTTAAAATTGTGTCTTGTTCACATCCGTGCACTTTTCCAGTGTGTTCAGATCTCGTTGAATTCTGTCTCTATCTTCTGGTGTGTTCACCGCTTCTCCCTATGAGGAGGAGCTTTCCCTATGAGGAAAGGTTAAGGCGCTTGGGGCTCTTTAGCTTGGAGAAACGACGACTGAGGGGTGACATGATTGAGGTTTATAAGATTATGCATGGGAAAGAGCAGGTAGAGAAAGAGGTACTTTTCTCCCTTTCTCACAATACAAGAACCCGTGGGCACTCCATGAAATTGCTGAGCGGTCGGGTTAGAATGGATAAAAGGAAGTACTTCTTCACCCAAAGAGTGATTAACACTTGGAATTCACTGCCACAGGAAGTGGTGGCGGCTACAAGCATGGACGGCTTCAAAAGGGAATTAGATAAGCATATGGAGCAGAGGTCCATCAGTGGCTATTAGCCACAAGGTATAGATAGGGACTCTGGGGCAAGTGATGCTCTGTCATCTTGGTGCTTGGGGGGGTCAACAGTGGGAGGGCTTCTAATGTCCTGGCC
>NW_015165614.1:1037-2268 GCF_001447785.1 Gekko japonicus
CACCTCCCTCCGTGCCACTGACAATTACTCTCTGAGTGTGGTTCTCCAACCAGTTCCCATGCCACCTAACTGTCCCAGAGTCGAGGCCACAGTTCTCTAGTTTACCCATCAGAACATCACGGGGGACCCTGTCAAAAGCTTTACTCAAATCCAGGCAAATGACATCAGCAGCATTCCCTCGATCCAGTAAACTCATCACTCGATCAAAGAAGGAAATGAGGTTGGCCTGGCGGGACCTGTTGGAGGCAAGCCCGTGCTGACTTCCCCGGATCACCAAGTTGCCCTTTAGATGCTCGCAGATCGGTCCCTTTAAAATCTGCTCCGGTATCTTCCCTGGCCAGGCTGTGGAAGGTCAGTAGTTCAGCAGTTCGAGACCCGAGTACGCTGCATGACGGAGTGAGCTCCCATCTCTAGTTCCAGCTCCTGCCAACCTAGCAGTTCGAAAGCAAGAAATTGCAAGTAGATAAATAGGTACCACTTCAGTGGGAAGGTTACAGCGTTCCCTGCTCCTTGGTGTTTAGTCATGCCGGCCATGTGAGGGCAGCGCTGGCTCTTCGGCTTTGAAACGGAGATGAGCACCGCAACCCTAGAGTCGGACTCGACTGGCTTTCGAGCAAGGGAAGCTTTACCTTTACCTATCTTCCCTGGGACAGAGGTCAGACAGACTGGCCTGTAGTTACCTGGGTCATTCCTCCTCCCTTTTTTTGAAAATTGGGATAACATCTGCCTTCCTTCAGCCTCCCGTCCTCCAAGAGGTCTGGAAGATGATGGACAAAGCCTCTGCGAGCTCTCTAGAAAGTTCTTTGAGCACTCTTGGGTGCATACCGCCTGGCCTGGGGGGGATCTGTACTCATTCAGTGCAGCCAGGTGCTTCTCGACTGCCTCTCTGTCCATGTCAACCAGCAGCATCTCTAGATGAGCCTGTTCCCTTCTTCAGGGGGGAAATGGAGGCAAAATAGGCATTGAGCCTTTCTGCTTTCTCCCTGTCCTCTGTCAGAGTTTCTCCATTTTCACCCAGCCGTGGGCCCATCGCCTCATTTATCTTGCGTTTCCTCCTCCTATATCTGAAGAAGATTTCCTTGTTGTACTGAGCTTCCCTGGGCAGCTTCAGCTCCCTGTGAGTTTTGGCCTCTCTGATGGCTGACCGACAGTGCCTGGCAACCCACAGATACCCTTCTTTTGAGGTATGTCCTTGCCTCCACGTCTTGAACATTTCCTTTTTCTCCCTTAG
>NW_015165615.1:0-439 GCF_001447785.1 Gekko japonicus
TCATTCACATAAAAACAGTTTAAAATGCATTAACAATAAAAGTTTTGGACCACATTTGTCTTTGGGCCAACGTAGCTCCCGGCGACCTCTGACACCGGGGCGGGGGGGCTCATTTACAGCCGAGTGTCCTCTACCGAAAGGAAGGCAGGACCCCGAGTAGAGGGTCTGCTGGGGAGAGTCTCCGTCGCATTTACCTGTCGCTTCCCTCCTGGCTCCAGCGACGGCGGCTCGTTTTGCCAACTGCAAAAGGGGGGGAGAGGGTTACAAAGCCATTTTCAGCTTGCCAGGGCACATGAGTCCCAAGCATTCCCTAACCCACTGGAGATTTGATGCTTAAAAAAATAAAACAAAATAAAATAACCCTCCCCCCCCAAAAAAAACATTGCTTGGGCAGTAGCCATCACCACAGCCCAAGGATCTTCACGGTGTGACTGAAGAC
>NW_015165615.1:1369-2278 GCF_001447785.1 Gekko japonicus
AATAGCTAGCAATCCAAAACAATCCAGTGGAGCCTGAGCGGTGGGTGTTGCCTTTTGACACACTTCTGGTGATGTCAGGGGGTGTGGCATATGCAAACAAGTTATGCTAATAAATTATGCTAATGAGCTCCTGCACCTATTTTTCTACTAAATGACCCCTGCTCACAACTCCACAGCTTAGAGGGAGCATTGTCAGGGACCCCTGCCCGAATAACTAGGCAAGACTGAAACATTCCCAGTGGAGCCTTCTTCCCTCCCGTCCCCCAGTGTTGGTCTTCCTTTGCTGGATCACAAGACCGGCAATACTCCAGGAAACACGTCAGGAAATCTCTCTTACGAACCACGGGCTCCTTGAGGGCGGGCGGCTCCCCGTCAAAGACGTACACCGGTTTGATGCCGTTCTCCAGGAGATGCAGCGTCCGGTAAAAGAGCCCCTGCAAGGGACTGGAACAGAAAGAGAGACGGTTAAGCAGGCTGGAGTCTGGGGGGACTCGGGTGGAAGGAACCAGATATTCCGGGGGGGGAGGGGGGTTGTGGTGGAATGGGCCAGCTTGGAATAGCTGGGAGGGGGGCAGCATGCGCAAAGGACTGAAGTACAAGCCCTGTTGATGCCAATGAACCTCATGGTTGTGAATGCAGGACCAAGGGGAGTGCGATGGAACCGTCCTGTCCATCCCAAGGGTGGCTGTCTGCCAGTGCCAAGCCTGATGCCCGCAGTGTCGTCAGCCAGCCCCGGGTGCCCTCGAGGGACAGCAGAACTTTGCAACTATTTGTTTATTTAAAACGTTTACTAGCCGCCCCTCTTTCTGACGGATCTCAAGGTGGCTTACAGTAGAAATAAGTAAAATACATAAAATAGAACACATGGGAACACATTTGAAATCAGCTTAGGACTGCTTTAATCAAATG
>NW_015165616.1:0-264 GCF_001447785.1 Gekko japonicus
CAGTCCAGTGTACTTGGTTCTGCATCCCCTATTTTATGCTCACAACATTCCTGTGCAGTAGGCTAGGCTGAAAGAAAGTAAATGGTCCAAGGCTGAGCACCAATGTGGTGTAGTAGTTAAGAGCTGCAGACTCTAATCTGGAGAGCCAGGTTTGATTCCCCACTCCTCCTCCACATGAAGCCTGCTGGGTGACCTTGGGTCAGTCACCATTCTCTCAGAACTCTCTCAGCCCCACCTACCTCACAAGGTGCCTGTGGTGGGGAG
>NW_015165616.1:426-2255 GCF_001447785.1 Gekko japonicus
GTGATACTATATCATCTCCCGTGTTAGGGGGATAATTCCTGAGAAAAGAACAACAGAAACATTCTGGATGCAGGGGGGAAAACTTCCTAGAGGTGAAACACAGAAACCATAAGTGCAAGTTCTTTGATCAGCAGCACCTTAAAGACTAACAGAATTTGTGGCAGGATGGGAGCTCTCGTGCATTAGTTCTCACCTCTTCAGATACTGAAGCTCATAGTCTGCCATGAAAGTGACTGCCATGAAAGTGACTGCTCACATTCTGCCACAAAAGTGACTCAGGAAAGCTCTTCCCCGGGTTTCAGGTTTATGGCGACACGCAGGCAGACACATCTCTCGGACGTGTAGGAGGGGGTGCGATGGGTCGCGACACCCCCCCCCGGAGCCTTGGAAAAAGCCCCTAGCCAGGGGGCTTTTGAGGGGCAACCTCTTTGCCAGCGCGATTACAGAGAAATGAGGTGCTTCTCTGCCCCGAAGGTCCTGCCACTGAGTGACCGCATGGTACAAGTGCTGCTGACTGGGACAAGCGTTGGAGATCGGGTGAAAAAAAACGATGCCGAGCAAGGCCGATTGGCCAACAATGAACTGTGAGTCAGGTTGAAGTGAGCATGAAGATTTAAAAAGAAAGCTGCCCCCCCTTAAAGTGCCAAAAAACAGGAAATCACTGTGATCAATGACAATGACACATTTAATAAAATTATACATTGAAACAAAGTCCAACTATTTATTCAATATTACATTAAAAACAGAGTCCAACTTGTTCATTTCCCTCTCATTACTCAATGAGTACACCGGTTTTTACACTCATTTCATTATCTTCCTCAAGAGTAATCCATGAAGTTCTTATGGAGTTGGAAGGTGTTTTCTTCTATGAATTAACAATTCCATTGATCACAGTGATTTCCTGTTTTTTGGCATGTTTCTGTACACTGTGACCCCTGCTTGTATCTTGTTGCATTGGCCCCCTTAAAGTGCAACAGAAAGTGAGTGGGTGAGGGGCCCCTCCCAAACGCAAAAATGAAAACACAGAAATAAAGAGGGGGAGTGGAAAAATAAGTGCTTAAATCTGTTTTTAGAAACTTACCAGAGGGCAGATAAGCGTATGGGCGAATATCAGAGACTTTGGCAACTTTTAGAAAAGTAAGAAATCCAAAAAGATGGCGGGGAAGAAACCGGATAAAGACAAACTGTTGAAAGTGAAACTAGTGGGCAGTCCTCGAACGGAAGAGACCACTGAGCTTCCTTGCGCCCTCTGCTGGATGAGATGACTAACATCAAGCAACAATTGTCAACAACAATTTGTCAGAGTTTGGCTGCACAGCAGCTACAATTGACTAAATATGTAAATGTAATGGAGCAAATGTCAGAGCAGATGAAGAAAATGGATGCTAATACTAAAAAAGTCAAGAAAAAGGTGCAAAAACTGGAAATGAAACAATCTACGGAAGAGTCACAACTTTTACAGCTGCAAACGGAGAAAGCAAATTTGGTCCTACAGTTCCAAGGGGTCAGGGAAAATAAAGGAGAGAATCTGTAGCAACTGCTGAGTGATGCAATAGCCCCATTGACAGATTTGACAGAGGAATATCTTTATAGTGAGATGGATGTGGTCTACAGGTCCTACTCCTTATACATCAAGAAAAATAATCTGCCTGGGGAAATAGTAGTCAGATTCTCGAAGAGACATGTAAGAGATTTTATTCTGAAAGCAACTACAGGAACATCCTTTAAAATCATGGACAAAAATATCAGGATTTTAAAAGACATTCCATTTGAAATAAGACAGAAGAGAAAGGAATATAAATACAAACAAATGGCATCAGTTACAGATG
>NW_015165617.1:0-1805 GCF_001447785.1 Gekko japonicus
CTAGCCCTAGCCCTAACCCCAATCGTATCATAACCCAAACCCTAGCGCTAACCATTGCCCTAACCCTAACAATAGACCTTACCCTATCAAAACCCTAACCCTAACCCTAATCGTAGCCCTTACCCTAACACTAGCCCTAGCTCTAACCCTAACCGTAACCCTAGCCCTAGCCCTAACCGTCACCCTTACCGTAACCGTTACCCTCACCGTAGCCCTAACCCTAACCCTCACCCTAACCCTAGCTCTAGCTCTGGCCCTAACCCTAATCATAAAGCTAGACATAGCCCCAACCCTAACTACTAGCCATAGCCCTAGCCCTTACCCTAATCCTATCCTAACCCTAACACTAGCGCTAGCCATATCCCTAACCCTAGCCCTCACCCTAACACTAGCCCTAAACCTAACCCTAACCCTAGCCCTAGCATTAACACTCACCCGAACCCTAGCCCGAGCAATAGCCCTAACCCTAACCCTAGCCTTAACCCTAACCCTAGCCCTAGCCCTAACCCTATCCCCAATCCTAACACTAACACTAACCTTAGCCCTAACCCTAAACCTAACCCCAGCCCTAGCCCTAACCCTAACGCTAACCCTAACCCTAACCCTAGCCTTAGACCTAACCCTCAGCCTAACCCTTACCTAGCCCTAGCCTAACCCTTACCTAGCCCTAGCCATAACCCTAATCCTATCATAACCATAACCCTAACCCTAGCCCTAACCCTAGCCCTAGACCTAACCCTAAACCTAACCCTAGCCCTAACCCTAGCCCTAGACCTAACCCTAAACCTAACCCTAGCCCTAACCCTAGCCCTAGACCTAACCCTAAACCTAACCCTAGCCCTAACCCTAGCCCTAGACCTAACCCTAAACCTAACCCTAGCCCTAACCCTAGCCCTAGACCTAACCCTAAACCTAACCCTAGCCCTAGCCCTATCCCTTACCCTAATCCTATAATAACCCTCCCTGGCACTAGCCATAGCCCTAACCCTAACCCTAACAATAGCACCAACCCTATCAAAACCCTAACCCTAACCCTCGCCCTAGCCCTAACCCTAACCTTAAACAGAACCCTACCCCTCACCCTAACACTAGCCCTAAACCTAACCCTAACCCTAGCCGTAGCCCTATCCCTTACCCTAATCCTATAATAAACCTCCCTAGCGCTAGCCATAGCCCTAACCCTAACAATAGCCACAACCCTATCAAAACCCTAACCCTAACCCTCGCCATAGCCCTAACCCTAACCCTAAACCGAACCCTACCCCTCACCCTAACACTAGCCCTAAACCTAACTCTAACACTAGCCCTAACCCTAACCCTAGCCCCAACCCTAGCTCTATCCCCAACCCTAACACTAACCTTACCCTAACCTTAAACCTAACCCCAGCCCTAAACCTAACCCTAATCCTAACCCTAATACTCACCCTAGCCCTAACCCAAACCCAAGCGCTTGCTCTAGCCCTAACCCTAACCTCAACCCTAGCCCTAACCCCAACTCTAACCCTAACACTAGCCTTCACCCTATCCCTTACCCTAGCCTAAGCCCTAGCCCTAACCTTAGCCCTAGACATAACCCTAGCCCTAGCCCTAACCCTAACTCTAACCGTAACCCTAACCCTAACGTTAACCCAAACCGTATCCTAACCCTTGCCCTAACCCTTACCCTAGCGCTAGCTCTAGCTCTAGCCCTAATCCTAACCGCAACCCTAGCCCTAACCTCGACCCTAATCCTAACCCTACCTCTATCCCTCACCCTAAACCTAACCCTAGCCTTAGCACTACCCCTAACCCTAACCCTAACCCTA
>NW_015165618.1:0-1329 GCF_001447785.1 Gekko japonicus
CCAAGCCCCTCACCCCCAGGCATACCTTGAGGGACTCGAGCGCCGTGATGGAGTCTTCCAAAGGTTGATCCTCAACCTGTGAACATAAGAACATAAGAGACGCCAATGTTAGATCAGGCCAAAGGCCCATGATTCTATGACTCTGTGGTAAGAAAGAACTTCGTGTAAGGCCTCATTTTTCTGTTTCAAATTTTCCTCCCACTGGAGCTTCCCCTGCCCCCTCTGGCAGCCCCTACTGTGGGGGAGAATAATTGCATTTTTGGTTAATAAAATCTTTCATTATTGAAATATATTTTTGTAAAGTCAGTATCATAGAAAATATGCTTGAGGCTTAAACAAAAGACTTGTTTGCTAAGAAGTGCAGAGGAAACAGTTAGCCAGAACCACAAGATACTGTTCCGAGAAGTGTGCACCTGCTATAGAGAACAACGGACTGACGAGGAGTACGGTGCCAAACAAGGGCATCTGTAAATACTTGGCTTGGGGTCTTTTGTAATTTGCACAATGAAAGCAAACAGGGGAGGAGTTGTAGGCATATCGGCCAGAGTGTAACTCCTGATGCCTTTCGACCAATGGGCGAGGGAGAGGGAGACTTGGCGGTCGGTGACAGGGTTTTGTTTTTGCGTGTAATTATGTGCATGCCTTATAAAATGGCATGTAAGCAGTGTTTAATGGAGCGCCTGGAAGTTCCCTCGATACTGCAGTAAAGAGTTTAACCTTCACTGCTGACTTGGTCTCATTATTATTTGGGCAAATTTTTGTTCCCAACACTACTGAGGGGCCCAGCCGAAAGGAGACACGGGGTGTGTCCGGCATCACCTCCGCCGGCGCTCGCCTCCCAGCATCACGTCGAAAACTGGCCCAAGATCGAACTCGGCCCGGCTTTCGCCAGCCCCGGCTGCTGCTTACCTGCGCTATGTGTGAATAACATCCAGGGCAGAAATCTCCCCACCGGTCTGACCTCTCGTCTGGTGGTGGCCCCTGCATGGGGAGAGAGAAGAAGAAAAGCCCGGGCGGGTGGCGGCTTCCGCTTTGCAGGAGGTGCCCCCGCTGGGCCACGCAAGCCCTGCCCTCCGCAGGCGTAGATTTCCATCCCGATTGGGTGCAATCCGTGGGGAGGGGTCGTCTTTGGCTCAGAGAGTGGGGAACTGAAGGTTTACTGGGGCCAGCCCCACAGACCCCATCAGGGGTCGTTTCGTAGAAAAAGAGCTAGGGGAACTCATTAGCATAACTCATTGGCATATGCCACACCCCCTGACATCACCGGAAGTGTGTCATAAGGCCACACCCCCTGACATCACTGGAAGTGTGTCATAAGGCCACACACCC
>NW_015165618.1:1556-1887 GCF_001447785.1 Gekko japonicus
GGGGGAGAGGGAGACTTGGCGGTCGGTGACAGGGTTTTGTTTTTGCGTGTAATTATGTGCGTGCCTTATAAAATGGCATGTAAGCAGTGTTTAATGGAGCGCCTGGAAGTTCCCTCGATACTGCAGTAAAGAGTTTAACCTTCACTGCTGAATTGGTCTCATTATTATTTGGGAAACTTTTTGTTCCCAACACTACTGAGGGGCCCAGCCGGAAGGAGACACGGGGTGTGTCCAGCATCACATCCGCTGGCGCTCGCCTCCCGGCATCACGTCGAAAACTGGCCTGAGATGGAACTCGGACTGGCTTTCGCCAGCCCCGGCTGCTGCTTAC
>NW_015165619.1:0-1456 GCF_001447785.1 Gekko japonicus
AAGAATAGAAATGGGGGGAGGAGAAAACTGTACTGGATGTATATAAAGCATACAAGATAACTTTTATACGATAATGTAGTAGAAAAATGTCACTCTGTGGTGGTAACCTTCACATACAGGTAGAATTAGAAATGGGTCTAATTTACTCTAACATTGAGTAAAACATTTATTTATTTATTCAATTTATACCCCGCCCTCCCCGCCAAGGCAGGCTCAGGGCAGGTTGCATAAAATGCACATATAAAAATACAGTTAAAACATACATAAAACAGAAACAATCAATTATTCACTTTGTGCCGGATCAATTAACATAAACAATCAATTATTTACTTTGTGCCGGATCAATTAAAGTGCAAGAGCAAAATTCCTAGATTCAACCATACCATTACTTTGGTGTTGGTCCTGATGGCATTCTCACAATGGCTCAGTTTGTTCAACTGGTTTATGCGGTGAGCCAGGCTGAAGGTGGTAAAGCCAGGGCACGGGGTCACTCTTCGGTGTTTAAGGTGGCTCCTAATTGAAGGCCTGGTGGAAGAGCTCCATCTTACAGGCCCTGTGGAACTGTGAAAGGTCCTGCAAGGCCCTAATCTCCTCCGGGAGCTCATTCCACCAGTACAGAGCTTCCATCGAGAAGGCCCTGGCCCTGGTTATCACCAGCCTGACATCCTTGGGGCCTGGGAGGGCCAGCCGGTTTTGGGCCCTTGAACGCAGTGCTCTCTGGGGAACATATGGTGAAAGGCGGTCCCTCAGACAGATAGGCCCCTGACCATAAAGGGCTTTAAAGGTAAGCACCAGCACCTTGAAGCGGATTCAGTATGTTATAGGCAGACAGTGTAGTGCTTTTAGCATAGGCTGAATGTGCTCCTGCATGGGGAGACCCAACAACAGCCTGGCTGCTGCATTCTGCACTAGCTGAAGCCTCCAGATTTGGGACAAGGGCAGCCCCATGTAGAGAGCAAGGTGATCATTGCGTGGATTACTGTTGCCAAATCATTGCATTTGAGGAAGGGAACCCACTGCCTGATCAGCTGAAGATGGTAAAAGGCTGACCTGGCAGTGGCTGCTACCTAGGCCTCCAGACTCCTAACCTCTGGCGCTGGCACAAACTGCACTCCATTGAAGGTCGGGAGTGGGATCCCTACCCTCAGGCCACCCAGATTCAGGTAGAGGACCTCCGTTTTTGTCAGATTCAGTTTCAGTCAACTCAGTTCCAGGGGTGTCAAACTCATTTGTTACAAGGGCTGGATCTTACATAAATTAGACCTTGTTGGGCTGGGCCATGTATGTCATAAAAAGTAATGCCAGGTAGCAGAGATATAAACTTTATAAAGGACACAGACAAACACAATTAAAGATTTTTTAAACTTTAAATAACACATTTCCAGTGAGTTTGACGCCCCTGGACCAGCCACAGCTTCTGATGCCCAGTTTGGTGTAGAGCCAAACTGGCTGCCCA
>NW_015165619.1:1534-1886 GCF_001447785.1 Gekko japonicus
CATCCACATATTGGTGACACCCCAGCCCATGCCTCCGGGCAATCTGGACAAGGGGGCGCATATTGATGTTGAACAACATCGGGGAGAGTACTGCCCCTTGAGGCACACCACAGGTCACTGGATGCCTTGGGGACAGTTGTTCCAATAGTGCCACCCTTTGTCCCCGACCCTGAAGGAAGGATGCGAGCCATGGCAAGGCATGCCCCTGAGCTCCAGAGTTGGTGAGGCGGTGGATCAGTAGCTGATGGTCAACCATGTCAAACATTGCTGACAGGTCTAACAGCAATAGCACAGCTAATCCACCTAGATCCAGATGCCTCCTGAGGTCATCTATGAGGGTGACCAGTGCTGT
>NW_015165620.1:0-1886 GCF_001447785.1 Gekko japonicus
CGCCACCATCTCTCTAGCCGTCTTAGCTCATGCTTCATAAGTTGCAACTCCTGGGTAAGTGAGTAAGAGCATAGAGGGTGCCGGGGAGCAATCTCCTCGATGGCTGCGGAGAGTCGGCTATGCCAGTCCTCCTCAAGCTCATCTAACGAGCCGCCAGGGGGCATCGGATCCCGTAGAGCCATCTGAAGCCGCATTGGGTCCATCTGGCTCCACGGGCGAGTTAAAATGCGCTCGCCGCCTAAACAGGGTTGGGGTGGCACATTCAGACAGGCCCCCAGGGCATGGTGGTCCGACCATGGGACTGCCGAAGCAGTAACCCGGTCCACTGTTACTCCCGCCACGAAAATCAAATTGAGCATGTTCCCAGGCTCGGTGAGTGGGGGCCACTACATATTGGGAGAGTCCCAGTGCCACCATGGAGTGGAGGTCGCGTCTTCGGCATGGACATTGAAATCACCCAGGACTAACAGTCTTGGGTGTTCCATTCCCCAGCCTGATACGGCCTCCATCAGGGACGGCAGGCTATCGGCTGGGGGGCAAATGCATTAGGCGGTCGGTACACCAGCCAAATTGCCAAACTCTCCCCGGCCTCCCATACCAGGCTGGCACACTCCAATTTAATAAATCAATAAATTATAAAATTCTCTTCAGATACTTTTAAAAAGTTTGGAAACGCTGGTGTATATACAACCTCACTCTCCCTGGATTACATTACTGTACTGAAGCAAATAGCCTTGATGTGGATGGCCCAAGCTAGCTCAGTCTCATTAGATCCTGAGAGCTAAATGAAGTTGGTCCTCGCTAGTACTTGTGTTGCGGGCAGCAGCTAGAAAGGTTCTCTAATGATTACCACCACTTTGGTATGGAAGTCCTGGGAAATGTAGGCCCAGATGACTACTGTAGTACAGGCTTCCCTGGAACCGCTAGGCCTCCCTAAAGCCTGTAGGGCACACTATTATAGGCCCAGGATCATGACAACTTGGATGGGAGACCATGTCACTTTCCATTTTATTGCTCGCTTGCCATGAAAGTCGGGAGGGGGATCAGGAGAGGGTGAATTCTAAACGCTTCTGGGTTTGGACACTTTGAAGTAGATTGTAGATTAGCTTGCCTGGGAACATACACCGGCCTTGAGTTACACTGTCTGGCTTTTGTCTACGTGATGGGGGAATGTCACCAAGGTGGGAATACAAAGCCATTGGTTTGGGCAGGTGGAATGCCTTGGAGGTGATTGGCTTGAACCTGATATATCTATTGCTTTTGCACCTCCATTTTCAGTTCTAACAGAGCCCATGTACAGGCTGGACCCTATCAATGTCTCAATAAACTTTTCGTTCTTCTGAATGACTGTTGTTGGGAACTGATTTCTTCAAGAGTCTGACAGACCACCAAGGAAGTCCAGGGTCACTATGCAGAGGCAGCCACCTCTGTTTCTCTCTTGCCTTGACAACCCAATGAGGTCACCATAAGTCTGCCATCAAGGATGCCATCAAGAATAAGGAGATGCATCCAGAGAGCATCCATGGTGCTTGTAGGGGACTTCTGCTTCTCCACATGCTTCTCTCTTGCTCGGCTTGGAAAGCAGTTTTTATTCACTGATATCCCAAGAGAGACTTCTACTTCTGACAATTTTATTGTAATTAAAATATGGTCACCCCATCTTTTCCATCCAATGGCTTGAAGCAGTTTCCAGCAAAAAAAAGGAAGAAATTTGATAATAAAATTATAAGCACAATATAAACTATAAAGCCATAATGGACAATCGAGCAGCAACGATCATGAAACACCAGCTATAAACAGCAGTTTAGCCTATAATCTAACATAAAGCAACAATGCATTAATTTTTTAAAAATGACTAATTAGAAGTGGCATGAAAATGCCAATCG
>NW_015165621.1:0-1536 GCF_001447785.1 Gekko japonicus
TGACCACTTCTCATTGGAGTTCCAATACAAACAACAGAGCCACTGTGGTATAGTGGTTAGAGTGATCTCTCTCAGACTAATCTACCTCCTAGGGTGGCTGTGAGGATACAATAGAGGAAAATAGAACAATGTTGTAAGCCACTTTTGGTCCCCATTAGGAAGAAAAATGGAGTATAAATAGATAAGATGGTCTAATGTGTAATTTGTAATGGCTGGGATGCAACAAACACAGCCATCCAGTAGGATTAGAGCTTAGCATCATAGAATGTTAGAGTTGGAACTTGCAGGTCATCTAGTCATCACCTAACTCTTTGGTGGATTGTGGACACAGAGGTATTTCATTATAACAGCCCTCCAACATCATTGTGGGCATTGGCTGGAAGAAAAAGGTACTATAGGTGGTGTCCTTTGAGAATTCACTATGTGAACTCATGGTGATAAGATTCCAGGAGGTGAACTGATTTAGTGGAGTGATACTATCCTGTAAAATATAAACTTCAGATTTTCTTCTGATTCTGCTTTTTGACATGTTTAAGAACATAAGAAAAACCGTGCTGGATCAGACCAGTGGTCCATCTAGTCCCCCATCCTGTCTAACACACAATCAATTCCCCTGGAGGGCCAACAACAGTGCATAGAGGCCGAGGCCTTCTGCTGATATTGCCTCCTGGGTCTGAGACTCAAAGGTTTAGTGCCTCTGATTTTGGAGGTTTCCCTCAGTCACCATGGCTGGTAGCCACTGATAGACCTATCCTCCTGAACATCTCTCAGTGAAATGACATACATCCTCAGCGTTCTTCTACACCTGGACAAAGGATGCAAGTTTGCAAACGGATAGGTGGGTGGGGGAGAATGCATCCTGATTGCTGAAGCAACTAAGCTGACACCCACTTACAGGGCAGAATGTAGAATCTGACAGCAGATGCTGTTCCTCTGCACTGCATTATTTTCAGTGGAATGCACACTGGAATATACATTCCAGATGCAAAGGATTGTTGGCCCAGTTGCCTTGCCAATGTTCCCTCTGTCTCCTTTGGTCACACCAAAAAAATTGGATTAGCGCTACACTGGACTATTTCTGAGCAACTTCACTTGGAGAGAGATTCCCAAGTGTCACTTTCTTCTGGGAAATGTATACAGAATACAGCTTTTCTCTTTCTTTTGGAGGCATTAGTGCTATAGTGAGGTAAGCTGCCTTTCATCACCCTCATCTCTGACCAATTTGCATGTCCAACAACCAATACAGTTCACCCAAGTAAAGGGGCAAAGACTGTGTAATAGGCTCTCTAAGGAGCAAGAATCAGCAGTGTTTTTATCTGGAAACACAACAAAGGTGGGCAGTACAGGACCTGAAGAAATTGGGACACTTATTTAAAAGTTCGACTCTTGGCTAAAGAGCTCATTCAAGGTCAGAAGATAGGCCACAATGGAATAGTTTGTTACAGCAGACAGTAACAAGAAATAGGGGAGAGGAAAGGAGGTGGGAAAAGGCTGCTGAGAAGGTAATGCATCTGCCTAGTGCCCTCAGCTAGTGCT
>NW_015165621.1:1596-1857 GCF_001447785.1 Gekko japonicus
AATTTCTACAGCCACAGCAGTAGACTGCTCTCAGGTTTGCCCACAGTAAGGGGATGAGTGAAGCAAACATACAGCTAGGTTACTAAGTGCAAGGTGCTCTTTTATCTGTGGAAGTATTCAAATTTATGTGCCTTGAGTTGTAGCCTTTAGTGGTACAGTTCAGAACACAGCCTTCAGTCTACTGTCTCATTGTACGTAATGTATTGATCAAGTTCGCAGTGTGTGAAGTTAGTAATACTGCTGAGAACAGATTCTACTGAA
>NW_015165622.1:0-1860 GCF_001447785.1 Gekko japonicus
AACAGAGTAAGATCTTCAGATTTTTGTAAAGAGAATATGTTTTTAATCTGAGACAGAAGAGTATAGACAGCCTTATACAGTAATACCAACAGAAAGAAAAAGTAAGCAACAGGGAGTATAGGCAGTTTTATGCTGACAATAATGTAATGCCAGGTCGCACCGTGGAAACCCTATAAAGTAGCGCCCCAAATGGAAAAAGGGGTCCAATTGTAGCATCACTTGTTCAGTTCCTCCCCTTCCCACTCACGCCTCAGCTTCTGTTGTGGTACCTGGCGGCAACCCTTAAAAACAAAAATGAGCACTGAGGGACATTCACATCCAGCAGGTTTTTACTAGGGCATGGCTGAGCTGGACCTCACCAACGGCTCTTTAAATCCTTTCCCCTGTCACTTGTGCTACCCTGGAAGCACCTAACAGTGGCAAGTCCCACCACTCAACTTATTTTATATAGCAGGAAAACACATCAGAGATTTCCAAAATAATCTGTCCCAGGTGGTCTCTGACAGGGAAGAAGAAGAAGAAGAGATTGGATTTATACCCCGCCCTTCACTACCCAAAGGTGTCTCAGAGCGGCTTACAAACTCCTTTCCCTTCCCCTCCCCACAACAGACACCCTGTGAGGTAGGTGGGGCTGAGAGAGCTCTTGACAGAAACTGCTCTTTTTCAAGAACAGCTCGTCAGAACTATGGCTCGCCCAAGGTCATCCAGACAGGTGCAAGTGGAAGAGTGGGGAATCAAACCCGGTTCTCCCAGATTAGAGTCGGCGCACTTAACCACTACACCAAACTGGCTCTCAAACACTGAACACTGAAGGGGGGGGGGGCACATTTTGAAAAGCAAAAAAAGAGAGCACATTTCCCGACTATGACAAAATTCATTTAAAACACTCCTACAATTTAAGCTGTGATCATTGCTGCTAACTAGGGATATTCCTAACCTTCCAACCCAAAAAGAGGTCATTTCCATCCGTTGTTTTTTTTTTAAAGAGCCCCAAATAGGACAAGACACCAAAAAAAAAGAGAGGCCATGTCCTCCAAGAAGAGGACTTCTGCTAACCTTGACTGAACTACTTGGTCAGATCCTGGCCATATCCTTCAACAATCTAAGTGGATCTCTCTTTTTCTTTTTTACAAAATAAGAGTCAAAACGAATAGCACCGTTCCCACAGGAATGCAGGCGGCAGGGCCGCCTTCCAAGCCAGCAGAGGCTGGCTCCGAAGGGCCATTTCGCTTCAGATCCTGCTACACGCCTGAACCTGCCGGGTGCTGCTCACCTCCTGCTGCTCCTGGAAATGATGCATCATGATCAGTGTTCCCTCTGAGCCGAGTTAGTGTGAACCAGCTCACAGTGTTTTAGACCTCTGGCTCACACATTTTTGTCGTAGCTCAGGAAGGTTGGCTCCAGAGCAAACTAACTGATGCAATAGCCAAATCGCTCCCTAACAACTTTAATGCCAGTAAAGGGAAAGGTTCCCCCTTGCTCGAAAGCCAGTCGAGTCCGACTCTAGGGTTGCGGTGCTCATCATCTCCGTTTCAAAGCCGAAGAGCCAGCGCTGTCCGAAGACGTTTCCGTGGCCACGTGGCCGGCATGACTAAACACCGAGGCGCACGGAACGCTGTTACCTTCCCACTGAAGTGGTACCTATTTATCTACGTGCAATGTCTTGCTTTCGAACTGCTAGGTTGGCCGGAGCTGGAACCAGAGACGGGAGCTCACTCCGTCATGCGGCACACTCGGGTGTCGAACTGCCGAACGACCGACCTTCCACAGCCTGCAGTCCAGCGTCTTAACCACTTGAGCCACCGCAGCTCCTCGTGAATGCCAGTACAATGTAGTATTTTTGCTCACAAGACTGCACAG
>NW_015165623.1:0-1847 GCF_001447785.1 Gekko japonicus
CAACCAACGGCCAGGCCGAGTGCATGGTCTGCACCACGAAGGATGCACTCCACCGCCTGGACTCCTCCGACTGGGACTACAAACTGGCAGCTTTTCTCTTTGGCCAGCGCACCATGTCCCACACCACCACGGGCCGCAGTCCTGCAGAACTGCTCCTTGGCCGCCGCCTGGCTTCCCGGATGGATCGGCTACACCCCGACCGGGCCCTCCCAGAGGACCCGGGCATGGAGACATATGAGGCTGCCAGGGGGTTCTTCCCAGAGGACCCCGTGTACACTCGGAACTACGGCCGGGGCCCCACCTGGATTCAAGCCCGAGTCATACGGGTTAAAGGCCCCCGATCGTACGAGGTCTCCTGCGAGGATGCTGCCGGACGCTGCCGCTGGACCCAGAGGACCTAGATGGGGACGAGGACCCGGAGCCTTCGCCACTGGTCCTACTTCCAGGGACAGACCCACAGCCGCTACCCCGGACTGAGCCTGAGATCCCTCGGGCCGAGGAACTAGCCACCCCGGCTACACCAGACAACACACCGGGCCTGGTCCACTCGGCTCCCAGAGCGCCCAAGGCAGAACCAGCAGCTACCCCGGAACCTCACCGCTCAACCCGCACCAGGAAGCTTCCAGCGCACCTGAAGGACTTCGTCTGTGGGTGCATTGCAAACCAAGGGGGGAGGGGTGTAATGTATTCAGCCTGACATGCCCGGACTTGCCCGGGCTGGCCAGGCACATTTCCTCAATAGCTTCAAGTGTAAAGACAATGGGTCCGAAGGATCCTAGCCGGCCCAATGAATGGGCTAGGTCCCCAAGCCGGGAGGCCAATGGGTCTCTCGGTTACTGTAAATAGCCTATCGGGAGTGGGAGGTGTGTTTAGGTGAGCTTGGTGGCGGGTTTTCTGAAGGAATATAAAACGGCCTGCGAGCCGGTCAGTTGTCTTTGTTCCTGACTAAATAAAGGTATGCTTAGCTGAAATCACTCTCCGTCTGCATACTTTTCACCTTCTCTGGTTCCAAAGAGAATCTGCAGAGTGCCTGTGGAATGCTCCCTTCGTCACCACTACAGGCCGAAGGCAGAATTAATGTCCACTTTCTAAATTCTGCCTCCTGTAGCCCTTTAAAGAACTTTCCCGCTGCTTAGGCATGCTGTGGAACTGTGGCAACAGTGAGTGGTACAGGGGGAGAGCTGGACACTGTTTCTGTCTCTTCCTGAACCCCTTCTTGTTGCTGCCACAGCAGGGGTGCATTTTGTACTCACACACCCCATCAGAAAGCAGTAGGGTTGCCAGGTCTGGGTTGGGAAGTACCTGGGGACTTTATGGGTGGATCCAGGAGAGGGCGGGGTTTGGAGAGGGGCGGGGCCTCAGCATGGTCCAATGCCACAGAGTCCCCTCTTCAAAGCAGCCATTTTCTCCAGGGGAGCTGATCTCTGTCAGCTGGAGACCAGCTGTAAACGCAGGAGATCCCCAGGCCCCACCTGGTGGCTGGCAACCCTGGAAAGCCGCCACCTTTTGATTACCCATTGTTAGTTGGCTTCTGTGTTTCAGGCTCTTTGAAGAACAAAAAACACCACCGATCCCAGCCCGCGCCTTCTCCCCATCGTGGCCTCATTTGTCTCATGTCGCTGGTTTTATTGAAAGACCCACAGCCCTGTCCGACTGTGTTTCCTTGGCTGCAATCACATCTTTTGCTGCCATCACCACACCAGATCAAATAACAGTTGCACTCGATCAGAGTTCCTGTACAATGAAAGCACTGATCTGTCCATGCAGGAAGGCTAAAATGGAAAGACGGCAAAACAATGCAAAGCAACATTTTTGTATGTGGCTATTTTAAAGGTAAATGTAAAGGT
>NW_015165624.1:0-381 GCF_001447785.1 Gekko japonicus
CTGTAATGATAAAGCAAAATCCACTTGCATTCTCTATGAGCATTTTTTGGTATTTTTGTGTTTGTGTCTGTGTGCGTGTGCCCGTGCCTGGAAGTCATGGCAACCCCTACAGGGCATGGAGGACATTCAGAGAAGTGGCTTGATAGCCTGCCTCCGCCTCCCAACCCCGGTATTCTCTGGAGGTCTCCCATCCAAATCCTTGCCAGGGTCAGCCCTGCTTAGCTTCCAAGATCTGATGAGATCAGGCTTGCCTGGGCTGTGCAGGTCAGGGTTCTATGAGCATTTTTTTAAAATTAATGTAGAATAGATCATTTAAATTATACATATCTGGCCTCCCATGCAGCCATCAGATCTATTTCTGAAAAGAAGAAACCAGAGAGA
>NW_015165624.1:524-1811 GCF_001447785.1 Gekko japonicus
AAATGGCTTTTTTGCTGGGTGGACTCTATGGCATTATACCCCAACTGAGGTCTGCCACTCCCCCAACCCCCTCCCTCCCCAGGTTCCACCACCCCAAATCTCCAGGTATTTCCATACCCAGAGTTGGCAAACCAAACTTCAAGGGATAGTATTCTGTGGTCACCCAGGAATGTGCAGAAGGTGTCTTGTGAACACAAAGTAACTTTATTGGGTGGATAGCCCAGGCTAGCCTGATCTTGTCAGATCTCAGAAGCTATGCTGGGTTGGCCTTGGCTAGTATTTGAATGGGATATCGCTCCCATGCAGCCATCAGATCTATTTCTGAAAAGAAGAAACCAGAGGCTGTGATAAAGCCCTGCAGCAATACTTAACAGTTGCCAACCTTCAGGTGGGACTTGGAGCTCTCCCAGAATTATAACTGACCTCCAGGCAACAGAAATCTGTTCCACTGAAGAAAATGGCTTTTTTGCTGGGTGGACTCTATGGCATTATACCCCAACTGAGGTCTGCCACTCCCCCAAACCCCTCCCTCCCCAGGTTCCACCACCCCAAATCTCCAGGTATTTCCATACCCAGAGTTGGCAAACCAAACTTCAAGGGATAGTATTCTGTGGTCACCCAGGAATGTGCAGAAGGTGTCTTGTGAACACAAAGTAACTTTATTGGGTGGATAGCCCAGGCTAGCCTGATCTTGTCAGATCTCAGAAGCTATGCTGGGTTGGCCTTGGCTAGTATTTGAATGGGATATCGCCAAGGAATACCAGGATTGTGACTTAAAGGCAGGCAATGGCAAACCACCTCTCAACATCTCTTGCCTTGAAAACCCCAAGCTTACCAAAAGTCAGCTGTGACGAGGGCACTTTCCACTACCACCAACTTTATTCACAGAAACACAGCGGCGAACACAAGGCCTAGCAGAGCCCTTCATAGCAGTCCTCTAGCCATAACTTGGGCTGAAACGACTCCAGATTCTAGTGTCCTAGAACCATGAACATTACTGAGCAATCTAATTAACTAACAGCGGCAGAACAAGGGAGCAACTAGGAGTGAAGTGACAGAAACCATGGAATAGTATAAAACCAGGTACATCCCTCTGTATTGCAGCAAATAGAGAGTATTTAAGAAGCAAGCAAACCTTCCCACATCTCCCATGGTATCATCACCTTTAGTCTTGTATATCCTCCATATGGTTATGGACCCCTCTCCCTCCACTTTTGCTCATCCTCCAATGCAAAATGTGTGTCTTCAGTGCCTTTCTAGATCAAACAGAACAAAGTTTGAGTCCAG